>NC_139709.1:13404113-13859113 GCF_964188405.1 Protomyctophum parallelum
TCATCTAGCTGCACGTTATAATACTTTGGCCTTCTTTTTGCTTCTTTTTTGTTACTTACGCTTGAAATGGTTTGTTGCCAATGGTTTGTGGCTGAGCTACCACATTATACTGTAATGTATTCAGACTAGGGCTCAGAACTCAGCCTTATATTGTTGTCCAAGCTGTGATCTGCGTGCGTGTGTGTGTGTGTGTGTGTGTGTGTGTGTGTGTGTGTGTGTGTGTGTGTGTGTGTGTGTGTGTGTGTGTGTGTGTGTGTGTGTGTGTGTGTGTGTGTGTGTGTGTGTGTTGACGTATTGGGCTGAAAGGTCTCCAAGTTTGTTGTCGCTGAGGAGTAAAATCAACAAAGAAATGCATGGCTACTACCGGCTGCCTGTTAAAATATATCGAAACCTTTCCCTATAAGTGATTGGACTTGTGTCTGATTGGCACAGTGGCACTGTCATAGCTTGCGTAACCTTACAACAAGGGGTTTGACATGCAAGATCCAAATGAACTTACCGGTACACTAATATTCAAATTGCTTATTTTTTAATTATGCCTAATTTATATTATCAAGAAAATTCCAGACGCATTCGTTTTGGTTGTGTTTTCTGTTTTCTTTTTTTAGTTTGTTGTGTTTTTGCAGACACAAGTAGCGGGTGGAAACCATTACTTAAAGTAGACCGAAGACACTTAGAATATACTGTGTCTGTCGGTTAAATCTACGGCAAGACGACTCACTGAACAAAAATATCAAAATAAACTACATTCATAAATAACCACTCTCAACCTGCCGTCCCTGTTTTGTCATATAGGTAGACTTTAGCAGATCTACGCACAGTTTATAGCCTGCAGATTGGCTAAGTTTGCCACTTTTGTGCAACACTGTCACACTTTGAAATATAAAATAGATCCTTAATTTAGAATAGAGAATAGAGGTTTCTGCCAACAGCAATGCCATCTAACGTCTAACAAACTCGGGTTTGCACCACCTTTTGCCAGTGTTTGTAGTGGCAGGCCTATGTATCCGCGTGACAACCCCCGCCAATCTGTGGAGCTGTAATTCAATCCTGCTGTGTTAGTAGTGTGCCCTGAACCACATCGCCATATGGAAAGTAGGTCTTCACTTAAACTAATCATGAGGCGTCTGAACAGCTCCTTTTTTTCCCTCTCCGTCTCTCTATACCGACAATGTTTCCACCACGCTCCGATGGCCGTCAAATGTTTTGACCTGCAGGGGACAGCCTCTCGCTGAGACCGCCGTCACCTCTGACCCCAACGGAATGGACAGGGGGGGGGGGGGGGCTTTTGTTGTTATACTCAAAAGGGAAAACATCTGCCAGGCTCGAGAGACAAGAGAGAAGAGGGCGGATTAAAAGTCCTGGAGACTCATCAGTCTTTCCTTGCCCATGAAACATTTCTAATGAGATCTAAGGTGGCTGACGGGGGAATGAGAAATCCACTGTACCTCTCGCATCACTAAGCCCCCTGTCCTCCTCATTCACCCTATTAATGTTCCCAGCTGCCTCTTGGCTTTTTACAAGTGGAATTGGACTGAAATATGCAGATATAATATGAAAAGGATATCTCCTCGCTCCTCGCATATGAATACAGCACTCTCTCTTATCACAGCGGCACAGGAGCCCAACAGTCACATAGCTCTAGTCATTTCTTTTTTAAATTAAATTTGTGTCTGGATAAATGGCCTGACGTTTGCATATCACACAATGAATCCTGCCAATAGAGCAAAATATATATATATATATATATGTTTAATCATTCTGGCTGTGATTTTGTCCTACTTTCTAATGATTAATATCTATAGTAGTATCTGATTTATTTTGCTGAAATCTCTTTGCACCACAAATTTGAATTGCATTAAGTCCAGCTATACAGCTCTGATGTTTCCTGCTTATGCTTATGGTACTGAGAGAGTATAACGTGGGGGGGAAAAAAATGTTATGGCACTTTTTCACCGATCCTTTGTGGAGAGTGCATTGACATTTTGTTTTGTTTCATGGTATGGCTCATTATCATTGGTTAATAAGAACCAACTCCATAAAATCATCAGCGTGTCCAGCAAAATTGCTGGGGTGCGATTTGAGAGTATGACCTCAATGTATGAGACCCGGGTACTCAGGAAGGGGAAAGCTATAGGGACAATACACACCTGGGCCGTTACACAGCCAATACCATCTTTTACCATCAGGGCGACGGTACGTGGTACCTTCCCTGGGCCTCAAGATAAATATATGGACTCATGAACAAGCAGGCCCCATCTCAGTTCCGTGCATAAAGTGTGATGTGATGCCTCCTGGAACTATGACTGGTAGTCTTCTGTTGGCATTGTTTCTTTATTGTCTATGTACTGTGTGATCTGTTTGTTTCCATATGTTTTATGTATATCCTGATGACTGCTGTGCACATTGTTTTTCTCCCGAAAGGACAAATAAAGTATCTATCTATCTAATGATAAAACGTTTTAGTCAGCGAGCATGTCAGATTGAAATGACTACAGTTTCTGAATGTCAATGCCGTACTGTACCTCTGTACTAAAGGGTGTTTACTTGGTCGCATGCTGGTGCTCGCGTGCATTAAATAGCAGATCTACAAGCTCATCACGGTTATCTGCTGTTTGCTGATACCGAGCACGACACAGGCAGCAGGCAGGCAGGCACACAACTTCAATGAGGCTTAAATGGGCAACAATACACAGACTACTCACTCAGAGGGGGTGACTAATTTACAATTCCCCCATGAATTAGATTTTAGCATAATATTGAGCTGCAAGCTTCATTTTGGTACTCGACCAATGTGCAGTAGCACCCGGTGCATCCACCCAAAAAAATTAAACAAGCTTAATAAATGAAAACAAGCAGCTACTTTCTTCTATTGTTGCAGTGTGCACATCCTTTAATTTGGCCTTGAGAGTCTAATCTCTGTTAACAACACTGCTCTAAAAACTTAAGTAGTAAACCATTCTTTTCCCCTCTCTTTTTCCATAGCATTTCCCACTCATGCATCTATTTAGCACCATACTGTTTATTTGTTTCACTAGAGCTAAAACAAGGGGCTGGCAGTCAACTATTTACCATTCAAACAAACACCCCCACCCGCCCCGCCTCGACTCCCCCAAACTTCCTCCTCTCTGTATATCTCCCACCACAGCTTTCTTTCTTTAAACCAGCCATGTGTGCGTGCGTGCGTGCGTGCGTGCGTGCGTGCGTGCGTGCGTGCGTGGTGGCTGAAAAGAAAAATATCAAAGTCTATTAAATTTTAAGTGTGTTGTCAATTCAATATGAACTGATACTACCACTAACGTGGTCAGTCAGACAGACAGACAGACAGACAGACAGACAGACAGACAGACAGACAGAATAGTTTTCATTTAGTTTTAGACACATTTTTGTCACCTGGAATGTCTAGTTTTAGTCGACAGTTGACAAAATCTACAGGTTATTTTAGTCGACTAAAATGTATGTTGGCGGGCCTTGAGGATGTAATGACTGTTTTTACACTTGCTGAAAATAGCAGATCAACAAGCTCACAACGCGTCACGCTGCGACACGTCACGCTGCGACGCGTTGTGAGCTTGTAGATCGGTTATTTTCAGCATGCAACCAATTGTAAAATGACTTATACTGGATCTCTTGTCCACTATTCCCTTACTAGAACATTTTAGTAGAGTTTTTATTTGTTTGACGAAATTGTGAGTATATTAGTGTTCGTTTTAGTCAATATAGCTTAGTTTTCATTTAGTTTCCATTTAGTTTTCCTCAATGAAAAAAAGGAAGTCGACGAACATTCTTCGTCTTAGTTTTAGTCGACAAAATCAACACTGTGATAAGGCATTAACTGAAAGCTGTGTGACGATCACAGGTCTACGTAACAGGAAGCTGGATTCTAGGGTTGTCTACATATTTCATGTTTAGGGACCTGTTGTCAGCTAAATAATTCAACAGCTAGGATAGACTACGAGTGGTTTCCGGTCTATCATTTATTCAACCAAAATAATCGGATCTAAATAGGAACAGGCATAAATAAGTAAAGTTACATTTTTTTTTACTATGGAATAGCTCTCTGTATGGCTGTGTCATGTTGCTCTCTACGGGACACCACACTTTGATTCACTATTTAACTCTATGTAGCAAATGCATATTATGCTAGAAATTATTTCACTCATTCAGAACATTTCATTCAGATCACTAAATCCATTATGGTAATCGGGAAGGCCTTCTCAGTTGCAGTTAAGTTTATCTCCACTAAGTGGCAGTGTACACCAAGAATAAACAACTGTGATAAATGATAACTATTATATGGATGAGGGGGCATTTTGAGTGCTCACCTTTTAAATTAGAGAATCATTTAGAAGACTTTTTGAAGATACTAGATCAAGTTATGTAGATTTTCACTAGACAAGTATACTCAACTAAAAGAAAACAGACATTTTCGAGCTCGTAGATTGGCTATTTGAAAGTGGTTAATTAAAAAATATTTAGAAATGTGGATTCCAAAGGTCCCGTCCTAGAAATAGTTGAGGCAAAAGTACAATATTTCTATGTTGTACTTATAGGTACAATAGGGCGGCTACTGAAGTAAGAGAGCTGTAACTGTAATGTTTTATATAATTGAAAAAAATGTCAATAAATATATTGTTTAAAAAAAAAAAGTATTTACTGTCCACCACTGCTCATCAACAGTTCTACCAGTTTAAAGCCGTAAAAAAAAAGAAAAAAGAAAGAAAAAAAACAGGGGCAGCGAAACCTGTTGTTCTATCTACATCTTTGTTCCTGAGATATGACCGATTAGGAAATTATGACCTTGATTCTGAATTTGTAGCCTATTATTTTGGAGTTTGGAGTTATTTTGGACAGCCTACAGTTTCATGCTTATCCACCCATATTTTAACCTGAAATGTTGTTTGTTGGTTGTTGCTCTTCATTCAAGGTTGGAGACAGGTGAGATTGTTGTCAGACTCAGAGCTCCTCAACTCTGGAACAACCTTCCTGAGAAGCTTGCTCCATCTTCTTTTTAGTCCATCTTAAAACCTACTATTGTATCAAGACTCGAGAGGCCCTTTGTCATTTTACTTGTTTGATTATCTTCTTTTTTTCTCTCTCTGTACTTTATTGTTTTATTTATTAATGCCCTCAATTATTGTGTCTGGTGATAGTACTGCCAGCATGTCACTTAACAGTTTGGTTCGTTTGTTTCACTTTTCCAATATTGCCCACTAGGCACCTATTCCATGCCGGACGCTATTATCTGTTTAAGGACTTTCCCAGGGTTTCTACCTTTCTGCTAGCCTGACTGATGAAAGACAGGGATGTTGTTTGGTTTCCTTTGTTAATCTCTTGTTAATAGTTGCTTGCCTTTGTAAAAAGAGAAGGAAAAAAAAGGGGGGGGGGGTAAATATTTAAAAACATGTAGCAATAAAGCAGTTCCTCTTTTTCTTTCCTTTTTTTAACATGGCACTGTGTATGGACTTATTGGACTATGTGTTCAAATCCTGTGTGAGGAATTCCTTGTCAACATGATGTGCATGTTTGTTTGTTTTAGTCACGTCATTTTCCCTTCACATTCCATATTCATTAGTGTCTATATATATTCTAATATTGCAAGTGAGTCTCTTGTTGATAATTATGGTACTTTCAACAGGACAAAAACTAAGTAAATGGCCAAAGACCTGACGTAGATTACTCCTTCAAAGTCCTGACTCATAAACATTCCTCTAGCGCCACCATTAGGCCAATCAATATTTCAATATTCCCACTTATAAACAACTAAGATATCACAAAGTACAGATCCCCCTGGGAGGCCCAGTCAATGAAGGTTTAAGTGGTTAGAGTTTACACACTGTGCAGCTAGCTCTCTGGCTCACCCACTTTGAAAAGGACAGCGCCCAACGTGGGGCTCGAACCCACGACCCTGAGATTAAGAGTCTCATGCTCTACCGACTGAGCTAGCCGGGCATGTGGCACATGCTGATAAGTGCCCCACATCTACCCTTCCCCCCAACTTCCCAAATTCTTTCAAGAGCCACGTGGGGGGTGGGGTAGAATGGTGTGGGGAGGGTTTGAACCAAGGGGCCAGTGCTAGGGGGGAAGGGGGAGCCTGCCCACCCAAACGTACGTCCTGCCCACCCAACGTTAAGAGGAATATTCATTTTTAGCCAATATAGAAAATACCACAAAATACCTGTGCCATTTATCACTTCTGATTGGGTGGGCAGCACTTTTAAGATAAATTTAGACCCAAACACCGTCATCTGCCATCAGTGCTCTTAGCCGACTGGGTGCTGATGTAAATTGGGTTAGTGTTGGTCAAAGAAAGATGGATAGATTACGATGATAGCCTAGTTTTTATATGCATTTTGGGCGTTTATGGGGATATGAGCCCCAAAAATGATTCGTCGTGCCCACCCTAGTGGGGCAGGCCAGAACCGGCCGTAGTAGTTTCAACACACATTTCAAAAAGCACGTGGAGGGTATAATGAATGGAGACCTCCTCCTTCCAGCTAGGAATGTAACACATGGTGTATCCAAGGCCACAGATCACTGTCTGCATATAATCATAAATAGTCCTTATCTATGGAATATAATTTTCCGCCACTGAATAAAATGTAGGAGAATTGTTGTATTTTCTCTTGGGGTTTTGTCTTGACAATTCTTTGACAATTCTGACTTTTTATCTGAGATTTCTGAGTGTTGCTTTTGAGTAGAGATGTCCCGGTACTGTATCGGTATCGGAAAAGTATCGTATCGGCCCTTATTTGGTCATATCGGGTCATATCGGTATCTGCAAATATGACAGTCTAACCACTGATCCGACACAGGGGTAAGGGGTTCACACTATAGCAGGTAAATAAAATGTTGGGGCATGTGGAGTTTGCTTTGGAGTTGCCCAAACTGCAAGTGCACATTTGAGTGAGGAGTCTGCTATAAACATAACACAAGATATATATATAGTTAGATAGCTATAAACACTATTCCCGGTCGGTGGACTTCAAAATAAGACTTTTAAGTGTTCCGCTATTATTTTTCCATAAGTACATTGTCCTCAGTCCAAAGGTCTTGTGTTGACTGCTCCTGCAGAAAATGTCAAATTAAAAAAGTTATTCAATAAAACTCTCATTTCATGTTAAGCAAGCTGTCAATCTGGGGGAACCCATCTGCAAAAAAGAGGAATTTGCTGCTAGGCTGAATATGTATTAAGAGTTAAGGAGGCATATTCATAGTCCAGTTTTCGGTTTGATTGATTGATTGAAGTATTTATTAACAGTTTGCAGAATTACAGTACATTTCAAGCACAACTCAATACAAAAACTGTCAACTGTGAGTGGACGACCCAATAAAGCATTACACTTGTTTACAATTAAGAGGGTCCACCTTTTTCAATTCATCATAACATTTAGAGGTACAAATATACACTTCAATGTTAGTTTAACAGGTCCATTTATGGTTCCATTTTTTTTACACTCTCAGAGTTACAGACGGGGTCCGTTTGGTTCCAAACTATCATTTAGCTGGGGACCCCCTGGAACTCCCTCAAGGACCCCTGTGGGTCCCCGGACCCCACTTTGGGAACCACATGGTGTATCGAATCGAGACCCATTGCATGATGCTGTACTCATCAACCCAAGCCATTTCCAGCCTGTCAAAGTGGGAAAACTCAACTATGAATAGGCCTTTTATAGAGTTTATATAGAGCACACTTTTTGCACTACATACACTAGGCTAGACCTACATCTTGCAAAAGGTGGTTTGAGCCAGGTCGCTGAGGGCTTTTGAAGCCTATAGGCATACTTCACGAGAAAACACATGTTTAAGTAGCGTGGCATGCTTTAATACTTACCATAGCAGCTGTGTGAAGCTTTCTCTTCATGATGAATGGTCAAAACGTAATGCAATGTTCACACAAACGTACAGGTATGTATAGTGGACAGTAAAATAACGGTAATTGTTGATTTGTTGTTATAGTGCTTCGTACGTGACAAGGTGTGTACGATTATTACGATTAGAGAGGAGAAATATCTATCAAAGAGCAGCAGCAGACAGTAGGCTAGACGCTAGAGATGTTGCGAGAGCGCCCCCTGCCGTTTGGCACCCACCCTGCAGCTATGCCCCCCCCCCCCCCCCACACACACACACGTATGTACGTACGTACACACACACACACACACACACACACACACGCAGGCACGCACGCACGCACGCACGCACGCACACACACACGCACGCACACACACACACACACACACACACACACACACACACACACACACACACAGTACACACAGGTAGTTACTGTCAGAGCAAACCGTATCCAGGTCAAAAATATCATGATGATATTGATTTGATTTATTGATTTGCCAATGCATTAATTAAACCAGCAAGCCAGTTTTGTCTAGATCGATCCAGAGCTCTATTCCTATCCCACCAGCCCTTAATTATTCCATTGTCTTACCACTGCAGCATTCATTAAACTCATTATTATGCCTTTTTGTAATATTGCAGGGAGTATACTGTACTTCTCATAATATTCTGTTAACAGACTGAACTAAGTGGGTTCAGTCTGGGCCAACTCAAAAAGGCGGTGTGTCATCCAGCTTGGCAAGCATTTCACAAACATGATTTTCACAAAATCTAAAGTTAATCCATTTAGGTCTGACATCAAAAATTTAAAAGTGTCTATATCACTGGTGCTCAATACTGTCAAGGAACCCAAAGAATATATGTAATTGGCCGCCGACCCCCATCTGAAAATTAGTATTTCCGCAGGGACCTCCCCAGAAGCAAAGATTTGAGTTAAATACATTCGCTCTGAAAGAATGTATATATTCAAACATTTTCATGATTCTTCAAAAAATAGCAGACCTACAAGTCAGTGCCGCGCTATGGGCTTGTAGATCTGCTATTTTTCAGTAGCTAAAGTATAACATGATGCTTTAAAACAAGAGTTCCCGCCCAGAATGGGTTAATAACAACAGCCGGGTGTTTGGATTCCGACATAAATAACCCACTTGGAGCTTCAATGAAAGCAAACCATTGCCACTGTTTATATCTCATATTTGTCTCTGATATCCTGCGTTTGTTGGACTTCTTTTTTTTTTTATTATTCTGAGATCTAGCTGCTCCTGGATACCTTGATGAAATACTGCTTCCTCTCAAGACGAGGGCTGGCACGCCAACAATGCCTGGCAGGAAAAAAAGGTCCTGACTCTTGCTCTCTCACAGACACATTTCTGTACGTGCGTGCATGTGTGCACACATGTGCCTGTGTGTGTGTGTGTGTGTGTGTGTGTGTGTGTGTGTGTGTGTGTGTGTGTGTGCGTGTGTGCGTGCGTGCGTGCGTGCGTGCGTGCGTGCGTGCATGCGTGCGTGCGTGCGTGCGTGCGTGCGTGCGTGCGTGCGTGCGAATGCATGTGGCTTTACGTCTATCTCTGCCTCCAGGGAGCCACTGTCAGCTACTACCTACGTCATGGTGTTGGATTGAGACACAGCATCAAACAGGCCGCTGGAGGAGGAGAAGGAAGAGCGTGTGCTATTGCCTTCCTGGCCTGCTGTGCACCGGATAATCCTGTTCATGATCCCATAAAGATTCCATCATTAGGGGCAAAAATTGGTGCATCTTTTCCAACCTGCACACATCTTGGAATGGGGATGGCATACATACACAAAAGAGAGTCAGCAGCAGCACTGTGATTTGTCACAACATGGTTGGTGTGGGATTCCTACATTTTTGATGGAATTGCCGATAATTGTGATCATTTGTGATAATTGCTTTACATTATGTTTAATGTAAAGTAATTTTTTCATCAGTCATTGCCATCATGTAAAGGAGGGGGTCTTTTGAAGGGGTCTTAGTGCATGTTTGCTTGTGTGTGTGTGCGTGTGTGTGTGTGTGTGTGTGTGTGTGTGTGTGTGTGTGTGTGTGTGTGTGCGTGCGTGCGTGCATGTGTGTTCGAATAAACACATTTTTCATTGTGCCATGTTTGTGCTTGTGTGCCCACACCTCTGTACCGTATTTATAGGCCTACTGTATGTGTGTGCTGTTATGTTAACCCCTCTGTATAGTGTGTGCTGTTATTTTGACCCCTCTCTGTGTTGTACGCTGTATGTATGTGTGTGCTGTTATGGTAACCCCCTGCCGCGGTGCGGATTTGTGAGGGCAGGCAGAGACGGAGGAATGAAAGAGGGGAGGGAGGGAGGGGGGCCGAAAGCCAGGATGGAGTCCTGCCGATGCATGGGAAGTGTGTGGCCCAGCAGTTTATAAACTCCGCCGGCGTGTTTACACCTCGCTCACAAATTACCTGTTCTCACGATAGCGCAGAGCCACACAGAGGGGAAACGTCTGACTTCACTTCAACAGCATTGAGGTTTTGTCTGTGGAAGCTGCACTGCACCGAGCCAGGAGAGGAGAGAGGGGGGATAAAGTTCAGCAACTATCTGCAATCCTCAGCAACTCGGTTTATCTGGAAAAAGACACTGCAGACCTCAGGTGGTTTTATCTGAAGTAATTCAACACTGCGTTATCAGTTCATCTGGCATTTGATTTGGGGAGAAGAGACCTCCCTTGAGCTTGGAGACACCAGTCTTTGCTCTCTCAGTGGGTTTTTTTTTAACTGGACTTGGCATTTCAGAATCCAGCAAACTCCAGGACATGGAGTATTCAGAATAGTCGGAGCCCTCGCCTGCACGGTTTCCAACTGGAACTTCTGTGTTCTCTACATCTGAAAAAAAAGCAAGGTTGAATCGCGTTCATTTGCAGGGGATTGATTGATTTCACTGTGTGAGCCATTGTGCTCTTCTCTGGAACTTTTGTGTGTGGCGCTGTACTGACAAGACTCGATTCCTGTGGCTCTCTCTCTCTCTCTCTCTCTCGTCATAGTAAATCCATGTACAACAACAGCTACGCGCAGGCCGCCAAGCTGAGGCTGGAGGCCCAGAGGAAGATGCAGTACCGCTCGAAGGGCAAGGGCTGCGGCTACTACCTGCGCGTCATCTTCTTCTTCTCGTCGCTCATCCAGTCCCTCATCATCGTCAGCCTGGTGCTCTTCCTGGTGTACGGGAAGCAGCAGGACGCGGCGTCCAACGCTCGCATCCTGGACCTGGAGGAGAGCTTTGGCACGCTCTCCCTGAAGAACCAGGCCCTCGAGCTGCGGAACAAGAACCTCACCAAGAACCTCAACCTCACCCTGACCGCCAAGTACCGCGACGACTGGGAAATGGAGAGACTGCGCTTCATGGCCAACCGGTCCATCTACTACATCAACGATTGCAACTACAAGCTGGTGAGCATGGGCCTTTTTGATATGCTTAAATGAGCAAATTATTAACGCATTATTTATTTCATGAGTTATGATGCTTTCTATGTCCAGTTTCGGTTGTGTGCACCCCAAAACCTTTCACCTTTATAAAGGAGAGTTCCATGCTAGAAGGCCTTTTTTTTTTACCTTTCTTTGTAGTTGTTACGTCCCCACCAAAGAGGTCCAGGTGTTATTTTGTGCAAAAGCGCATTATTGGCTATTTCCCCTACAATAAGCCCTCAATGAATTGAATTGAATTGAATTGCATTGAATTGAATGGGGCATTGGGGTATATCCTCTCTTCATAATGTAAATAGTATCCCAAGCGGCACACTTTACTACTTATTTCGATGGAAATAAGTGAATTAGCACAAAAACCCAACCGCCATTGAGGGCTTATATTAGGGGAAATAGCCAATAATGCACTTTTGCACAAAATAACACCTGGACCTATTTGGTGGGGACGTAGGTGAATAAAGGTAAGAAAGCCTTCTAGCATGGAATTCTCCTTTAAAGGACCACTTCACCACTTTTCAACCTATCTTCATATAATAGGTCCTCACTAATAATCATGATAAAATGCCATGATTTTTTTCAACTATTTAAACAATATTTATTTATAAAAATGTTTAGATTTTCATTATCGTGAGAACGATGGCTTCCATTTTCACATTGCAACTTTTCAGGACTAGAAAGCCTGCAGTTTTTATTAGCTTGTATTCCCCATCGATGATGTCACTGGAAGACAGTTTCTGAACTGCCCACAGCCCTCCTATGAGACACAGACCGAGTAGAAAAGAATTGCGCAATTTTTTCAAGATTATTAGTGAGGATCTATTATATGGATATAGGTTGAAAAGTGGTGAAGTGGTCCTTTAACTATAGAAATCAAGCCATGCATCAACATTGCTTACTGCTGGTAGTCATAGTCCTATGTTAACTTTATTTGCCTATGGATTTTTCATGCCAGGATTGTTGATTCAGTACTGGCGTCTCAGTACTGTATGTGCAATGTGTTCTATAATCAGATTCCTCGGCTTGAATTCATATCGTTGAGTCCTTATAAATACTGTTGAAATATCTAATCACACATTTTGTAGAACCAAAGGAAAGGGTTATGTTTATGCTATGTATATATATATCTATATTAATACTAAGGAGTAAAGAGTCTGTGGCTGATCGGATATCAAGATACAAATCCTAGAATAGTAGTTTATTGACAGGACAACAAAAAAGATCTGCTTATAAAACCTGCTTATAAATAATCATGAAAATGTATTGTAGCCTTACAGAAATGTGTACAGAAAAGTTTGATCAATTATTAATAATAATAGTAATAATCAACACAACGTGTGTGTGTGTGTGTGCGTGCGTGCGTGTGTGTGTGTGTGCGTGCGTGCGTGCGTGCGTGCGTGCGTGCGTGCGTGCGTGCGTGCGTTCGTGCGTGCGTGGTGTATTATGAATCATATAACATATACATAACTACATGCTAAGATAATTCTTGAGAAGTCAAAGGGTAAAACCTACAATTTGGAATGAGTCTCAGCCATAGATTGGCTTCCTGCCTGTGGAACAATTGATATGCAAATAGACTTCAGTTTAAGGCACTTTGGTGAGACACTGCATATGGAGATCAGGGAGAAATGGCTTGCAGAAGTTATATGAACAATTATGACTAACCATGTAGTTATGAATACGCTATATGATTCATAATACACCACACATGCGCGCGCGTGTGTGTATATACGATGGCAAAACAAGTGTGGTGTTAATGATTAAAAATCCTTTTCACTCATTTAAACAGAATCAGTGTATGAACCCGGCGAGGCCCTCCGCACCACATTATGTGTGCCCACGGATCAATCTAAATGGTAAGTGTGACATTCATTTAGACTGTAAACCCACACCACAGATTGAAGCAATCTCAATACCACTGTTGTTTTTGGCAGCAAATTTTGATTTTAGTTTTAGCCATATAGTCTATTGAATAGTCTTAATTTAATTGGAATGTCTTAGTTTTAGTCTAGTTTTAGTCGACTAAATGTCATAAGATTTTAGTCGACTAAACATACAGTTGATTTAGTCGACTAAAATGTATTTTGGTGTTGTCGTAATGACTGATTTTACACTTGCTGGAAATAGCAGATCTACAAGCTCACAACGCGTCGCGCTGCGACACGTTGTGAGCTTGTAGATCTGCAAGTGTAAAATGACTCATACTGGATTTCTTGTCCACTAGTCCCCTTCCTAGCATTTTAGTCTAGTTTTTAGCTGTTGACGAAATTGTCAATACATTATTAGTCTTAGTTTTAGTCATCATAGCTTAGTTTTCATTTAGTTTAATTTAGTTTCCAGTGAAAAAATGTAGTCGACGAACATTTTTCGTCTTGGTTTTAGTCGACGAAATCAACACTGCTCAATACGTACCTTTACAAATCAACCTATTCCTGTATGGGCTCATGGTGGGGATGTACAGTAGATGTGTGATTCATACAGTGTACTTTAAACCAGTGGTTCCCAAACTTTTTCATGTCAAGGACCCCCTAATTGACACAAATTATCCCAGCGGACGCCCATTTGAAAAGATATGCCAAAGACTCCCATAAGAGAAGTTTTAGCAGTGATTCTCAACCTGTTTAATTAACACCCATTTTTGACATGCATATTAGTCTACAGACCCCCATTTAATGGCATTTATATCTCTGGGACCTTCATTTATATTGTAAATCAATGTTAATTGAAGTGTGTACAAATGGAACCAAGCTGACCCATAAGGGTCCATTTGGTTCCAAACTATCAATTAGCTGGGGACCCCCTAAACTCCCTCAAGGACCCCTAAACCAGTTGACCCACAGGGTTCCTTGATGAGTTATGCTCTACGGGATGAGTTATTTGCTGCCAAATTTGCTGCCAAAAACAACACTGGTTCACGACACGCTCAGTTAGGATTTGACAGGGTCCCTGCAGTGACAAAGATGAAACATTGCATCGCCAAAATAATGCACATCAAAATGGGGGGCCCCTTGAAATGAAAACGATTGAGAATTATACTTTAACCCATTTTGGTGTTAGCATCGTGTCGTGCTTTAGCTATTGAAAAATAGCAGATCTACAAGCTCATAGCGCGCCACCGAGTGGCGCGCTACGAGCTTGTAGGTCTGCTATTTTTGAAAAATCGAAGAAACGACTGACATTTTTTAGAATCTGATCTCGGGTCAGAATGGGTCAATCAGACCAGTGTGTGTGTGTCCAGTGGAAACCTTGTATGAATCTGATCTCAGGTCAGAATGGGTCAATCAGACCAGTGTGTGTGTGTGTCCAGTGGAAACCTCGTATGAATCTGATCTCAGGTCAGAATGGGTCAATCAGACCAGTGTGTGTGTGTCCAGTGGAAACCTCGTATGAATCTGATCTCAGGTCAGAATGGGTTAAAAAACAAGACAAGTTGTGTTTATTCCGTTCTCCCGACCCCAGGCGACTGCGGCACGCAGGTGGAGCAACTGAGGGCGATGCTGGAGCTGCTGCAGACCAACTTCACGCAGATCGCCCACTCCATGCGTCTGGAGAGGGACCAGGTGGCCAAGGACCGGGACACCGTCAACCTGGAGGCCATCCAGCTGCGGCGGGACAAGTCCATGAGGGAGAGGGAGCTGGCCGACTACCGGCACAAGTGCAAGGAGGACTTCACGCGCTCCCTGAGCGGCATCTCCAACGTCTCGCGCACCTTCCTGAACAAGATCGACGCGCTCTTCCCGCAGCACATCCCCTTCCAGCTGAGCTGCGTCAAGCAGCGGGACAACCTGGAGCAGATACGCAACAACTGCACCAGCCTGTCGCGCGACGTGGAGGACAAGTTCCAGCGGTACCTGGACGCCGTGGGGACCCAGGTCAGGTGCAGCATGTGTGTTTTCGTCGAAAAATGTTTTGTCGACTATATATACCTTTTTTCCACTGACGAAAACTAAAATGGAAACTACATGGAAAACTAAGCTATTACTAAAAACTATAAGATGAGAACTAGACTAGAATGTTATAGGAAGGGACTATAGTGGACAAGAGATCCAGTATAAGTCATTTAATACTTGGTTGCATGCTGAAAATAGCAGATCTACAAGCTCAACGCGTCGCAGCGTAGATCTGCTATTTTCATTACGACGGGCATCAAGGCCCGCCTAAACACATTTCTGTTTGACTAAAGTCAACTGTAGTTTTAGTCGACTAAATTCTCATGACATTTAGTCGACTAAAAACGACACTAACACTAAAACACATTCCAGGTTGACTGAAATGTGACTAGAACTAAATGAAAACTTTTCAAAAGACCTAAACCCATTCTGAACGGGAACCCATTTTGGTGTCAGCATCATGTCATGCTTTAGCTATTGAAAAATAGCAGACCTACAAGCTCATAGCGCGCCACCGAGTGGCGCGCTACGAGCTTGTAGGTCTGCTATTTTTGAAAAAAATCGAAGAACGACTGATTTTTTTTTAGAATCTGATCTCAGGTCAGAATGGGTTATAATCAGACCAGTGTGTGTCCAGTGGAAACCTCGTGTGAATCTGATCTCAGGTCAGAATGGGTTAATGACTATAAAAAACTATAAAAGTCTAACTTTGCTGCCCCCCAAAAAAACAACGACACTTTGCCCCACCCGCAGGTGTCGCAGATCCAGGCCGAGAACAGCCGCCTGAAGGTGGAGAACGCGCAGCAGAAGGAGGACTACGACTGGTGCAGCAAGAACCGCTCCAACCTCATCTACCTGCACCGGCAGGGCGTGGAGAAGGTCAAGCTGACGTACGACGACGAGAAGGAGAAGCTGCTGAAGGAGAAGGAGAGGCTGAGGGGAGAGAAGGACGTGATGGAGAAGAGCATCAACTACAAGGACGGGCAGGTCAAACACCTGGAGGAACAGGTCAAGCTGCTCAACGCGTCCTGCAACTATAGGGTGAGAGCGGACTTGATTTCTTTAATATCTCTGCTGTCGTCGGGAAGGAAAACCGCATGACTCCAAAGTGTTCATTTTATTTTTCCTGGAAATGAAAGAATTTGAGAAAATCTTGTATTTTTTATAGCAAAGCAATACAGCCTCATCAAAGTTGGTGTTGTAACGTTATCTATTGTCAATTACTTCCATGAGAGGGGGAGAGGTGGAGGAGTTAGTTGCTTTAGCAGACCGTTTGAGGGTCCAATGGAGTCCAAAGAACATTTTACTACTTTCCATTGGTTCAATATTTTCGAAACAACACACAGACGTAAAGGGTGTTCAATAGCACTGATTTATGCAAAAAAACAATCAGCAACGGATTTGTTCTTTAAAATAAATTATGCTTAAATTACTTAACAAGAGTAAAACAGCTGCATTTCAATCTAATCAGAAACGTGGAAAATGGCACCGAAACAGTTTAAATAAGGCTGAGAAATAATGCCAATGAAAGGCATTAAAGACATAACCACTGTGCAGTTAACTCACAGAAACACACGCACGCAATATACGCATTCATTCACTGCATCGTGTCAGTTGTCATGTGTGGCATTAATGTGACACATGCTTGACACTTCCTTGTTTCAAATGAAATCCCCCCCCCCCCCCCCCTGTAGTCAACAACTCCTGCTGCATCAAAATGACAGATTTGCTTGCATAATACCCACAGGAACACCCTGGGCATATGCAAAAGACATTAGTCATATAGGGCATTGGACATGTTCAAGGTTTTTTAGGATATAGGTGTAGGGAAAACATCTGCCAGTAACAATGGCTGCAGAACAAGAGGGCAAAAAGGTGTGGATTAGGTAAACATCCTTTTCAGCTATGCAGGTCGGGCAGCACTGTTGTTTTTGGCAGCAAATTTTCTATTTTAGTTTTAGTCATATAGTCTTTGGAATGAAACTTCATTTAGTTTTAGTCACGTTTTAGTCGCCCCGGAATGTTTTAGTGTTTAGTCTAGTATTAGTCGACTAAATATCATAAGAATTTTAGTTGACTAAATCTATGGTTGATTTAGTCGACTATTTCGGCGGGCCTTGATGCCGTCGTAATGGCTCATTTTACACTTGTTGAAAATAGCGATTGTAGATCTGCTATTTTCAGCATGCAAACCAAGTGTAAAATGACTTATACTGGATCTCTTGTCCACTAGTCCCTTAATTCCTAACATTTTAGTCTAGTTTTTATTTGTTGACAAAATCGACAGTATATATTTTGTCATATAGTTTTAGTCATCATGGCTTAGTTTTTATTTAGTTTTTATGTAGTTTTTTTCAGTGAAAAAAGGTAGTCAACGAACATTTTTTGTCATAGTTTTAGTCGACGAAAACAACACTGCAGTCGGGCAGAAACCTTGTATGTCCCATTGCTGTTCCGGAAACTGGGAGGGAAAAAATTGCCTTTGTTCAAATGGATCCAATTAAATGCAGTTATTATTTTTGTCACAAGCTTGTGTTACTACTTTTCATTGCAGTGTTGTTTTCGTCGACTAAAACTAAGACGAAGAATGTTCGTCGACTACCTTTTTACACTGACGAAAACTAAATGGAAACTAAATATTTAAATTGTAAATATACTGACAATTTCGTCAACAAATAGAAACTAAAATGTTAGGAAGGGACTGGTGGACAAGAGATCCAGTAAGTCATTTTACACTTGGTTGCATGCTGAAAATAGCAGATCTACAAGCTCAACAACGCATCGCAGTGCAACTCGTTGTGGGCTTGTAGATTATTACGACGGCATCAAGGCCTGCCAAAATACATTTTAGTCGACTAAATCAACTGTAGATTTAGTCGACTAAAATCTTATGATATTTCGTCGACTAAAACATTCCAGGTGACTAAAACGTGACTAAAACTAAATAAAGTTTAATTCCAAAGACTATGACTAGACTAAAATAGAAATGTGCTGCCAAAAACAACACTGTTTCATTGGTTAAATATTGATAAAACCCGCAGATCTACAAGCTCCCGAGTCCCGATGCGTTGCACCATGACGCGTTGTTATAGCTTTTAAAACGGGCTAGTTTGACTACTTTTGCATAACACTGTCATATATGATGACATGATGAAGTATAAAATGACCAATAGCATTAATTTAGGAAAATAAATATGGAGATACAAGGTTTCCGCCTGTCTGTTATGTTAGGATGAATACAACTCAGAGAACCCAGTTGCCAGTTGTCCTTGATGTGTTTTTAATGAGGAGGGTTATTATTATCTGCATTCCCATTGTAATTCCTTAACAATGCTTCTTTTAACCACAATACCAGACAATAGATGCTGTTTACAATGCTTACACCAGTGAGATGCCTGGGGATCTCGCCCTGTGCACTGGCCATATATGGAGCATATCTTGTGCAGTGTACAGGGTGCAATGAGGTCAGATCAAGATATGGAACGTCAGAACAGGTCAGATCCATATATGGAGATTTAAGGGTGGCAGCGGGGGAAGTGTATTGAATATACAGGGCTTGATGAGGGCCCGGGTAGGGCCAGGCCTTAATTTTCGGGCCTGTTGAGAACTCTAGTTGTTTAGATGTATCAGTCAAAAGGGAGACATCGAAAAGGAAGGATGGATGGATGGGGAAGGATCAACATAATGGAATGTCAAAACAGGTTCTGACATTATATCCATATACTGATATTGACGACATAAGGGATCTCCATATATGGGATTAATTGTGACAGCAGGTCACATTTACTATGACATCAGGGATCTCCATCTCCGATGATGTCATGCGATGTCACGAGACCTGGGCACCATATATGGGGCTTTTGAGTGACACACTGACTGACTGACGGGAAGTGCATGATTCCATATAGTTAACTGTGACCTTTGCTGCAACCACAGTGGTTATCGTGAGACTGTCACAAATATGATCATATATTGGCATTCCCATATATGGGCTCAATATTGGTCACAGTCAGGGATCTCCATATACTGTATGGGCATAACAGGGATTGTATTATTGTCAGCTGGGAATGCCCATGAATGAAAAAAAATCACGTGATGTCATCATGTCACAATGATGTCATGATGACCTGACTTCATGGAACTAAGTAACTAACAAATGTTAATACCACTTTCTTTAAAAAAAAAAGAAAAGATTTGTCAAGAATGTGAAGAATGCATGTAATTCTCCAAAAACAAAAGTTTCCTATAATGAAATGCCCCCAAAAGATGCCAGCGATGAAATATACCATTGGTCCGATATCTCAAACCCTAACCCTAACCTCCCTCGGGGCAGCGCACCTAAACCTAACCATAACCCTCTCCCAACCCTTAACGCACCCCTCACCAACCTTAATATGGTTGTTTTAACGCACCCCTCACCAACCTTAATATGGTTGTTTTAACGCACCCCTCACCAACCTTAATATGGTTGTTTTAACGCACCCCTCACCAACCTTAATATGGTTGTTTTAACGCACCCCTCACCAACCTTAATATGGTTGTTTTAACGCACCCCTCACCAACCTTAATCCAGTCGGACCAATGCTATGTCTAACCAAAGTATATATGCTTCCCGCCAGGGATATCATATATATTAATAGTTATACCAGTTTTGATAATATATATCTCCTGTGTCTCATTTCAGACAACCGGGTCGACCGGATCAAGTTCCACAGGATCAAGTTCTAACTCTGGGGGGTCATCATGGGGGAGCAAGTTTGGCACTGGTGGGGGATCCTCCAGCACGTCTACCGGAAACACAGGCAGGACAGGGTCGTCCAGCTCAAGCTTCGGGTCGGCCTTTGGCTCCGCGAGTAAAACGGGGTCCAGCTCGAGTGGATTCGGCCTGAACAAAGGGTCCTCTAGCTTCGGGTCGTCTAGCTTCGGATCCAACAAAGCGACCTCGGGGTCTACCGGATCCAGCTCAAACTCGGGCTCAACCGGGCTAGGGTCGAGTAAGTCCACTTCGAGCTTGAGCAGCTTCGGTAGCAAGTCTAGTTCTAGTCTCGGCTCGAGTAGTTCGTCGAGCCTGGGCTCGACGGGAACAGCGAAGAAGACAGGCTTTGGTAGTAGTAGTTTGAGTACAGGCTTTGGTAGTAGTAGTAGTAGTAGTAGCAGCAGCAGCGCTAGCGGGAGCAGCAGGAGTAGCAGTTTGACCAATGCTGGTCAAGCCGAGACAGGAAAGCCAGCTTCCACTGGTTTGGGCTCAGCTGGTACTAAAACAGATCCCAAGGCGGGTTGGTCCTGGTGGTCAAAAAAAGAATCAGAGAGCGCCGGCGGGAACACAGGGCCGGCGGCATCCACGGCACTAGGTAACAGGGGTTCGACTTCCGGGTTTGGGACCAGTGGACTGAGTAGCAGGGGACCAGGAGGTGGTACGGGATTGTTGGGGTCCAGTTCTGGAGGAACGACGCCAGGGCAAGGAGGTGAGTATCTAATTAGAAGCTGTAGAGTTGTCTCGGAATAACATTTACTTTGACTTTGAGGTGGTCATTCACCATAATTCCCACGACCACATTTTACCTGTGAGTATTACGTGAGAGAAGAATAGCCATTATGTGAATATGTTCAATGACCTGGTAATGGTTGGTATGTCCTACATCCTACCAATTGTCCGACATAATGTGGCCGGTTAAGATTCAACCGGACCTCCGACATACAGTACGTGGCCGGTTAAGACCAGGGGGGCAATCAGACAGATATTTTGTGAAGCCACTAAGGAAATCTGGACTTCCTGAAAGTTCATATAATGGCCTGTTGTGGCGCTGTCATTGGGCCCAAAAAAACCCATAGCTCCATAGAGGCCCATGTATTTGGGCCCAACTTCACCTAGACTGTATTACCTTAATAAACATGGTCATGAATACTTTCTTCTTCCAGTCACTAGTTTAAAGTCTCATTTCTCATGTCATAATATTCCTTTTGGAAAATTATGGTTCCATTTATTAAGAAAATGACCATAAAGTCGCGTATGTTCTGAGGGGCGTGGCTACCGTTACAGTCTATGATCGGGAGCCACCCCCCGTTCAGTCAAAATAAAAACCAACGAAGAGTAAGGGGGGGAAGTCCCGCCTCGTTGTCTGGGCCAGCCAATGGCCAGCTGGGCCCAAACGGAGCCAGCCAATGGCCAGCTGGGCCCAAACGGATCTAGAAATATGGCGACTTACAGTGCAAGGAATTACAGGCTTAATTTTACGTCCATGTTAGACCCGGGGAACGCTTTGTCCATATTTTTTATAGTCTATGGTTAAGACTCAATAGTGATGACATAATCAACAAAGTAATGTCTTCTCTTGTTTCATCAACAGCAGCAGTCCGACAACACCTTCAGGATCTGGAGCGGGCTGCCAACCCGACTCTGGCAATGTGAGTATACTCACATAATGCTATTAGCTATTATTTTATATTATATTATATTATATTATATTATTATATTATTATACTCACATAATGCTATTAGCTATTATGTATTAATGTATTATTATTAATGTGAGTATACTCACATCATGCTATTAGCTATTATTTATTGTTGCAGTGAAGAGTGAAAAAGGAGATAAAGAGATAGTCTTCATTCCGACCATTTTCCACACATTTGCTGGGCTCGTGTTGTTGTTGCTTTTCTCTGTCTCTGACTTTCCCTCTCTTTTGTTTTGTCTCCCTTCCTTCCCTTTCTCTACCTCAGGGAAAAGGAGAAACAAGAGAAAGAGAGAGACCCGTTCAAATCATTTTTTGGTTAGAGAAAAGGAAAACAGTGTAAACAATGAGAGAAGTGATATGTCCTTCACCTTCAGTCTAATACATCCTTCAGTCTCTATCTCCACATCTATCGCAGTCTCTATCTATCTAATCCATTCACAGTCTCTCTCTGTAGTCTTACCCACAAAGCTAATCTCCTCATATTGTGTGAATAAAAGTATGATACACTTTTATCAACATTCTTTTTTAGATTATGTTTGTAACATCTTCATTCTACAGGATTTGAATAACGTTTTGCACTTTTTTGTTTTTGATGATAATGTGAAGTGAATGTGCTTGGATGTGACAAAAGTGTATATAAATTTGCGCAATAAACATTGTAAATACTTTAAATAAAAGCACAGTGATATTATACTTCATCGTGTAAGGTTCTCTTTGTTCTGTCTTGTTTATACATCCTGTAGTTAGTACAGTATATACACTTGTTTGAGAAATGATTGTCTGTCTCCAATTTGCGTCACCTATTGTGTTGGTAATTGACATTCTGTTCCATGCTTTCATGTTCCACGACTTACCGGCACCTCGATTAAATCCCTGACATGTTTATGCTTACCTGCCAACCTGTCAGCAGGCCAGTAGAGGCGGATGGGAGGGGACCGGACCAGTGCAAAACCACACTGTAAGACTGGGTATAGACCGATTCCGTACCGGTTTCATGGTCGCAGCCTACGTATTTCCTGTAGGCGGACTCGACATAGCTGCGGGAGTAAAACCCTCACCAGGCGCACCTCTTCCACTACAGTGAACGGCAGAGTGACTGATGTTAGTTTGCCTCAAACTTTACTCCTTTACCTGCTTTTTTACTAACACTAACATTACAAAGATGCCCAGAACATCGAGATGAACCTGTGTAGTTTATGGCTGCTCCAACAGTAGTGGCAACATAAAAAAAAAAAAAAAACGGAATGTCTAATATCCACCGCTGTGGCGGAGACCAGAGCCATTGAGTAATGGTTGAGACAAAGCAGTGAAAGATACATAACGCAAGTCTTACCCAATACCAAATCTTTCTGTTTATTAACACAAGGCTGCTGTACTTTATACCTCATACTTTAAATGCTTAGTATGAGGTATAAAATACAGCATCCTTGTGTTCATAAAACAGAAAGATTGGGTATTGGGAAATTACGTATCTTTCAGGACCCTTCACTGCTTTGTCTCAACCATTACTCAATGGCTCTGGTCTCCGCCACCGAGGTGGATATTAGACATTCCGTTTTTTTTTTTTTTTTTATGTTGCCACTACTGTTGGAGCAGCCATAAACTACACAGGTTCATCTCGATGTTCTGGGCATTTTTGTAATGTTAGTGTTAGTAAAAAAGCAGGTAAAGGAGTAAAGTTTGAGGCAAACTAACATCAGTCACTCTGCCGTTCACTGTAGTGGAAGAGGTGCGCCTGGTGAGGGTTTTACTCCCGCAGCTATGTCGAGTCCGCCTACAGGAAATACGTAGGCTGCAACCATGAAACCGGTACGGAATCGGTCTATATCCGGAGAACTCGCCAGTTTACCAACTTCATCTAAATTGCATTGAATTGAGCGAGAGAGAGAGAGGATAGTTGTTAGAGTGTCAGAGTTAACACTAGATGAAGTAGGAATGATGAAGTTTAAACACCAAAGTACCGAAACAATGTAATTCATTAGTAATCAATTCCTGAAATGGTAGGCCTTACTTATCATTGGTATTCACATACTGTGGCAACCCAGGGGAGAATAGGTACAGATTCACAATAAAATAAGAGGCTCAGAGTCAGCTTCAACATAAACTTAAATTGTCTTTTATTTAAAGTGTCCGGGAAAGGGGAAAATGGGGCAAAACATCAACAAAGGGTTCCTCTTGTCAGGGGCTTAGGCTTCTAGTCACTTGCAGTCCTGTGGGTAGAGCAGAGAGAGAGCCAGTGACTATTTTAGTTGGGGGAGAGTGCTGTAGGCTCTCCAGTTCAGTTGGCTTGAGAGATCTCCCTCATCCCAGCCTCCTCATGAACAGAGAGATTCCTCCTTTCTCACTCCTCCATTAGTTCACACTGACTCACCAGACAGCTTGGGCGTCGGCTCTTTAACAGCTTCTGGTGATTGCCTTACTGGCTGCAGGTGCGTCCATGTCCAGACTCCCATTGGCTGCAATACCTGCACAGGGTGATATACTCCATAATCACCTCCCCCAGCCTCATTCTGTGGGGAATAGGCCTGGCTGTTTCCCCTGGTTTGCCACAATACTCATCTAGTATCATCATCTAGCTGACCATTTAATTGCAGAAATTAATTTGATCACTTTGGAAATGAACCATAACATCTGTGAGTTTGACATACTACACTGACGAAGACAGCATGTTAGCATAACGATGAAGACATTGATGAAGAAGTCTAGCCGCAGCGACTTGGTACATTCCTCTTAATCGCATGAAACCTGCCATCCCTGACCCTATATTCTTCTGGGGTGAACATTCGGCAAAAAATAGCAGATCTACAAAGCGTTGTGTGATGTGTATGAGCTTACTGAGGGAGGAAAGGATGTATATCCAGGTCTCCGGTGGTGTGTCTCCAGGGTTTTTTGCCCATAAGCAGCACTGAAATAGCCCTAGGCAACCAAATGATGCCCATTGTTGCTTTCTATCTATTGTTCTACCGTAGCTTGTATGGTCTATGTATGGTATAAACAACTGGAAATAGCTGTCCAGCAATGATGGTCTTATTATGGACCATGATGTACACATGGACATATCTTGATACAAATTACTAGTGAGATGTTTACAAAGTATTCCAAACCGTTAGGTAAAATGAGAATATCACCAAAGCACTCACTTAATAGCATATAGCTCCCAGAATGTTATATTTAAAGTCTGAATTAAAACTCTAACCGTCATTAGAACCAGTACAAACATTGCGTTGAGCTCAAACGCGGAGCAATTAAGTCAAACAAAATCACCTTGAGAAGTAAACAAACATCCTGTTTGGGGGGGGGGGGGGGGGGGGGGGGGGACTGTTAATCTATGAACAAAAAATGTATTGTCTGGGTGCCAATAAATAAATAAATACTTAAAAAAAAGTGAGACCCTCTGTCACGGATATCCTTTGTTTAACACCAAAGTGTATTTCCAGCGAGAGCACTTTGTACGACGAGCTTTACTTTGAGAGAAAACGG
Source organism: Protomyctophum parallelum (assembly GCF_964188405.1). Classification (NCBI taxonomy): domain Eukaryota; kingdom Metazoa; phylum Chordata; class Actinopteri; order Myctophiformes; family Myctophidae; genus Protomyctophum; species Protomyctophum parallelum. The sequence continues at coordinate 13,429,243 of NC_139709.1, forward strand.
AGGGGGGGTCGAGACTAAAGGTCACTGCAGGACGGATGGTTGGTTCTGACAGCACCACAACAAGTCCAGCACACTGACCGCGACAAGTGGTGTGGAAAAGTACTCAATTGTTTTACTTATGTAAAAGTACCAATACTGCAATTTAGAACTACCTTGTTACCGGTAAAAGTACGGAATTGAAGATGTACTCGATTAAAAGTACAAAAGTGTCGGCATCAAAATATACTTAAAGTACTAAAAGTAAAATTCATATTGCAGAATGTCCCATTTCACAAGTTCAAAATGTGTAGAAAATCTATTGAAAAGAGCCGATCTACAAGCTCTCAATGCGTCGCGTTGCGAACTTGCGACGCATTGTGAGCTTGTAGATCGGCTCTTTTCAAATGGCCGAAATGTATATAGGGTTGAAGTGGTTAATGTATGTTTTCTAATCCAAATTAAAATCTCCAAAGTGGCTTTCAAATAGTGGAGTAAAAGTAAAAATTTTGGCTCTCAGATGTAATGGAGTAGAAGTAAAAGTATTGGTAATTGGAAATACTCAAGCAAAGTACAAATTCCTCAAAAGTGTACTTAAGTAAAAGTACTTAGTTACTTTCCACCACTGACTGCGACACAGAACAAGCAGTCCTGACTGTAAGTGGAAAGTATCTGATGATATCGTATAGTGTAAACACCCAGAGGGCCTTTTATTTCCTTCCACTGTACGTCATTACTTCATTGGCTTTGTGAAGTATAGCCAATGAGACGATGGCACAGAGGATAACCTGCACGACAACATAGTTGACACTTTGGTCGTTAACGTTAACTGCATGGGCGGGAAAAAAGGAAAAGAAAAACGGGTACTGGTGATATAACCGTCGTGCATAGTTCGGTAATTAACCATGTAAAGAAAGAATGTGGTTATAAAGTATCAATTTCAATTCAATTCACCTTAATCAGCAGATTCAGCAGGCAATACAAATCATAAAAGAATGTAAAACAAATACATAACTTACATAACTTAACCCACAGGCAGAACATACAGGCATTTTAGCCAGTGTACCCTTAATCTTGACGTGTAACGTGAACAGCTCACTGAGGGGCTTGGAAGCGCTACGAAGATACTGTTTGTCGACACATCCTGCCTTTTCATAAACTTAAACATTCGATTTCTTAGAAGTGCTTTAAAAGTCCTCACTCCAGCAGTGACAAACATCTGGCTAGCACTGCCCCCTCTGGGTTGTTTAAGGAGTATTCTCATGGCATCATAATGCAACTTGCAACCTGTGCATTATTTTCTTTACAATAAGACAAAGTCTGTCATCATGCATGCGCTATAGCCTACTGTCGTTTACTGTGTCTGAATGACTAATTATTTACCTTATTCCTTTCCTCCCACTGGTCCAAAAGTGGCCTCTTTCACTTAACATTGTCATTCTCATCATTGATATAAAGGATTAGTTATATTATATCTTTGACAATAACTTTGTGGGGGAAAAAAGCATGTGAAAGTAAAATAGTTATCACAAATTCTATTAAAAGTCACATTTCTATTACAGTATGTACATATACATACATGTACAAGAGGACTAACAATAATTTGGTGTCTACCAAGTTACAGTATCAGTGCCTTATATCTCTCTTGTCCTGGATTTACATTTACCTCAACACATATCTATAGGTAGGCCTAGGTACCCAGCCTAATCAGACCAGGCAGGTCAAGGTCAAGTTATAATGCATAGGCAGTATGGAGGCAACATGGCTTTCACACATCGTTATACAAGTCTTGGACATCTCTACGGCTCTTACTTGTCACGTAAGTGTTTGGGAACACCACTAATCCCCACAGAGGAATGGCAGGGGCCACCGCGTCTGCCGGCGGTCACTGTCACACACCCCCCAGGCTGCCGCGTATACCGTACCCCACTCGGCCGAGTCAGGAAAAGGAACAGGCGGCTCATGATTATACGACCTCCTTCCTCGCCTGGGTTCACGGAACTCTGACCTCTTTTGTCTCTGGCTGCTAATGCTCCCTCTTGACTCGTGGGTGCTAATTACGTTTCCTATTTGCCTGCATCATGCCCCCCCCCCATCAGTCCCACGGCCCGGTCCTGCAGGCTGGTAAAGACATCACAGGGTAAAGCGTTCAAACGTCTATCTATATGGAGTAACACACGCTGGAAGCAGCTGGGAGGAAACACTGAGCCTATAGGTACTCCTATGTGTGCTTGCAGCGCTGACTTTCACCTTGGCCCTACTTCTCTAATAGTAGTAACGGTATAGAAGGGAAATGATGGGTATAAGGATATGAGATTATAGCCTTAGAATAGTCTGTGTGTTTGACATTGTGGCTTTTATGTAACATTTGCTTCGCGGCCCATTTGTGTCAACAACTTTACAATTATAGTCATCTCTGTGAGTTTGCCAAGTTTAAAGTCGATTGATCAAACAGGCCTTGAGATATGTAGGCGACAGAGACATACAGACACAAAGGCAGACAGAGTTTCCGAGCATCCTACTATAAATGTGCCACGTCTCTGCGTACGTGCATGCGTACGTGTGTGCGTGCGTGCGTACGTGTGTGTACGGTTGTAATGCACGTAACTCGAGAACCGTTTGACCCACCGACTTCACATTCGACACACGCGTTCCACACCCCCACAGGGAGTGCAGTGTCAGGTATCGAGTCGGTCGGACACACGATTCTCCAGAACCACCACAAAAGGCTCTGGTCAAGCTCTGCCAGTGGGCCTAATGAGGCCAACTCCTTTCACCTGGGCCAGGCTCTGCCAGTGGGCCTAATGAGGCCGACTCCTTTCACCTGGGCCAGGCTCTGCCAGTGGGCCTAATGAGGCCAACTCCTTTCACCTGGGCCAGGCTCTGCCAGTGGGCCTAATGAGGCCAACTCCTTTCACACTTTTCAGTTTGCAGTCTTCACACACAGGCACACAGGCACATACACAGATCTCCATGTGGGACACCGGCTGACAGTTAAAACGGGTGCTATGACAACCTAACGTACTCATTAGGTTCCCAAGTTGCATCGTTCCAAAGTAGGCCGGTGGCCGACTGCGACGGGCACGTACAGTACGGGTCTAGTTTATAGAATGACACCAGTTGGGAACATACAGAGCCCCAGAGTGGAGAGAAAAAATGAAATGAAATGCTAACTTGAGCTCTCAAGTTACTAACTTGCACACTCGTGTTAGTTAACTTTAAGTTGTTAACATGTCTATTGTTTATTTGGAAACTATACTACCTTAGTAGCAGCTATACTCTTCCTCATGGGGTCCACAAAACGCTCAAGTTACTAACTTGAGCGCACAAGTTAGTTAACTTGAGCGCTCAAGTTACTACTCTCTCTCAATGGCCTAACACACATGCCCCTCAGGTACAGTATGCAATACCCAGTGTACCTGTTGGTACCTAATGTACATCAGAGTTCCCATTGTGTGCCCATTGTTAGAGTACCGCAAGGTTGCCAGTTCGAACCCGGGCTCCCCCAGAGTTAGCGTCGAAGTGTCCTTGAGCAAGACACTGAAGCCCTTAATTGCTCCTAAGTGCTGGCTGGTGCCTTGCATGGTTTCCACTGCCATCGGTGTATGAATGTGTGTGTGAATGGGTGAATGTAATGCACAATCTATGCAAAGCGCCTTGGATAAAGGCGCTATATAAAGGCACCATTTACCATTTGAATACCAAAAATCAAAGTGATAGGAATCCAGTCTTAGTCTATTGTAGAAGCCATCCGCACTGATTTGTATGTCTATTTATTGTTATTATTATCACACTTGTTGTAGTTATTATTTGGCATTATTGGGCATTGGTTTGATGGGTTGTGTCACCAAGGGCACGCCTCCCCAGGCCTAATTGATTGATTGAGAGAGCATATGTAGGCCTGGGTGATTGGGGAGCGTCATGCACCTGGTGGACAAACCAGTTTTACCAGATAGACAGACAGACAACACAGAAGAGACAAATGCTTGTAATGTACCATCACTGCACTTTAAAGGAAAGTAAATACAAACTACAATGACATTGAACCTGTGGACAATCTACTTCTTATATCTGCGTACATCCATAATCCCTAGGTGCATCAGTGGGTTTGTTGGCTATAAGGTTGAAATGTTTGGAACCAACAAAGAGCCACAACATCTATGATATCAGTATTATGATACTCATATACTGATGCCATCAGAGATCTCCATATACTACTTATCTGGGCATTTGCGGATGTATAGATTTATAGAGTTTTTTGGAGAACCAGTGATCCGAGCGACTTCATATCATGTCATCTGTGAGTCGATTGGTCAGATTTTTCTTGAGATTATGCAGTACTTTGATTGAAATATTTATTGAAATATTTATTAACAGTTTGCAGAATTACAGTACATTTCAAGCACAAACTCAATACAAAGACTGTTAACTGTGAGTGGACGACCCAATTAAGCATTACACTTGTTTACAACAGGGTCCACATTGTTCAATTCATCAAAACATTTAGAGACATACAAATAGACACTTCTATGTAGTTAAAGAACAGAACAGGAATTCATCATATAGGAAGCAAAAAGGGAAAAGATACATATACAGTGAGGGGAAATGGGGAGGGGGTTACTACAGATATGCACACACGCACAGATTGCACACATTTATAGTTTGGCTAGGCCAATGCCCTGTTGGAATGAACGATTTTTGAAGATTACGTCATATGGCAGCCAAGTCTATGGACTTTAACGTTTGTATAGGGTACTATAAATGTGGCCAATATAATTAATAAATCTGAGATTCTGGCGGCAGCGTCGCTGCTGCTCTCTGTTCAGGCCGGCGGTGGCCCGCGGCGGCATCCTCTGTTCAATTCTGGTATACTGGCCATATATGGAGGGTGTCTTGAGTGTACAGGGTTTGATGAGGCCATATATGGAGCGTGTCTTAAGTGTACAGGGTTTGATGAGGCCATATATGGAGGGTGTCTTGAGTGTACAGGGTTTGATGAGGCCATATATGGAGCGTGTCTTAAGTGTACAGGGTTTGATGTGGCCATATATGGAGGGTGTCTTGAGTGTACAGGGTTTGATGAGGCCATATATGGAGCGTGTCTTGAGTGTACAGGGTTTGATGAGGCCATATATGGAGCGTGTCTTAAGTGTACAGGGTTTGATGTGGCCATATATGGAGGGTGTCTTGAGTGTACAGGGTTTGATGAGGCCATATATGGAGCGTGTCTTGAGTGTACAGGGTTTTATGAGGCCATATATGGAGCGTGTCTTGAGTGTATACAGGGTTTGATGAGGCCATATATGGAGCGTGTCTTGAGTGTACAGGGTTTGATGAGGCCATATATGGAGCGTGTCTTGAGTGTACAGGGTTTGATGAGGCCATATATGGAGGGTGTCTTGAGTGTACAGGGTCTGATGAGGTCAGATCAACATTGCGGAATGAATTCTGTTTTGGAGCGCGCCGCGAGGCGTGACTGAGTGACGGGAGATGCAGGTTTTCATAGTAAACATGCGACCGCATCGTACTGTATAGTGGCATTGAATCTGCAATGAATGAAAGTGATATATGTGGGAGCCCCTCACTTCACACAAGTGTGATTTTTTTTTAGAAATAAGATGATTCCGAGGACGAAATCTGAGGATCCACACATTTACATAATGCTGTTGCACGTCAGTCTGCCAAAGCGAACCGACACGAGCCTGAAGCGAGAGAGAAAGGTGTTTTTCCTTTTGGTTTTTTTATTAGTGTGTTTTATTTCATCAGCCAAGCTGCTGTATAGGCAGAGGACAGGCTCATCCATCCACGCCATTGATTATCCATCACAAACCGGCTTTACTGGCGCTATACCAGATGCCAGGATGCAGGACGGATTACTGATCATGCAGTCAGCTAAGACAGTGGAAAGGGATTTTAAGCCACTGCAGTGATTTAGGTTTGATCCCTCAGGGTTTCTTGGAGGAGGTCGACAGTTGCATGGTGATATACACTTGCCTCGGTGCTAAAGAAATGTGCAGACAGCGGTTACATTATTAAGACTGTACAGGAGGCGACAGGTGGCGACAGAAAGGGGAGCAGCCACGGTCAGCTATATAGGATATCCAGACGCTTGTCCTGAGACAACCCCATGTGCCCCAAGGAGATGTATATAGCCTTCATACTCAAGTAAAGAGTATTTCCTATGGAGGCTTAGAAAATGGGCCAGGAGGTTGTCAAAGGTTGTTTTATTGATCAATTCTTGATGAAAAAAAAGCTTCAAATATATGATTTATGCCCCAAAATCTATAAATCTCACACTATTAAGGCGACCGGCAGGTTCCACGCGCTGCACAAGGTGCCCTTTTTTCACTGGAGCACGTGCACTGGACATAATATACACTAATCAATAAGCCTGAACTATGCAGGACAAAAGAAATACAAAACAGTATCCCACCCAGAGCAGCAACAACGACTATGTAAGCAAACGGTATACAAACAATATACACCCTGTACAATAATAGGCTGTAATCACAGCGTCATTACAGAATCCCACACGAAGCTGCAGGCAATTATACAATCAGACAGGCCATATGACATCACAGGAAACACAGATTTTGCCACCGCCTGTAAGTACGTAAGTACATTTTATTTATAGAGCACTTTTCAAAACAAAGTTACTAAGTGCTGTACAGTAAAAACAACAATATAAACAATCAAGTTAAAACAAGGCACAAAGGAGCAAACACAACAAATAATAAGAGCAGAAACATAATTGACAACAATGATGGTCAAAATAAAAGTTTACAAGATAAAATGTAACCTAAATAAGTGAGTTTTTAACAAGACCTTGAAACCTTCAACAGACTCTGCATTTTTAATTGAAAAGGGTAGGGCGTTCCACAGTGTGGGAGCAACCACCACTGCAAAGGCCCGGTCCCCCTTGGTTTTCAGTTTTGTCACAGGAATATTCAGGAGGCCTTTGTCAGAGGACCTGAGGGGTCTTACATTTGGTTTTGCCACCAGTAAGTCTGTGATATAAACTGGGGCTAGGCCTTAATTAATTGCGGTTGTGTTTTCCCCATATAACCAGGAGGACACTATCGATTCGGTGCACCTGCAGAAGTTACACAGTGTCCTGGAATCCTTTGCTCTTCAGTCTGTGGAAGGCAAAGAGATGATTTTGAATCTCCCTATTGTCGCACTTCCAAATATCAATCTTTCATCAAATTTAGAGGCCCTCATCTATGGAATTCCCTAGATGCTTCACTTAAATCCTAATTATCCCTGCCAATATTCAAGAAACATTCAAGAAATATCATATTTTTTCCTCTGTAGATTACATGTATTTACTTTGATGTGTTATATTTTCTTTTGTGTGTTTGTATTGTATTGTTTATTTCCCCTTTTTGTGCAGTCTGTGTTTTTATTTTTTTATTGCACAGCTGCCTCCCTTTGCCAACTTGTAGACTTTTGTATTGTTCTTAATGAACTTTTAATCTGTTTAATCAATGACCTCTTCCATACAGGAAAGGATTTCAAATAAGCCAGCTGGCTTCTTCCTTTCCTTGCATTGCATTTTTGCCTCCATGAACTAATTAGTATTTTACAGCCGTTTCAAATGTGTCTGTCACGGTTCGAGTCAAGACAGTGTAGGAGGACCCAAGTGCAAGATGAGAGGCATGAGGCAGCTCAGTTCAAATGAAGATATTTATTATATCAAGTCCCGATGAGTAGGCAGTCAAAACACAGAACACGGAGTACAAAGGGAAACACTAAACTGGGAAAACTAGGGGTTCTGAAATACAGGGCAAACGAGGAGTCAAGGAACAAGGTACTACAACGAATACTCACAGTGACAAATAATAAACAACCAACGGAGAACTGAAAACACAAGGGCATATAAATAGACATGGACTAACTAGACACAGGTGAAATACAACAGACAAATCAACACAGGGATTGGCTGGGAGAGTAACAGGACACAGGTGGGGAACACTACACTAATCACAGGTTAGACAAGGCAGGTAAACATGGGCAACACAGGAAACCTGGAGACACTAGATACTACAAAAGAAAAGGTAAAAGTACACAAAAGTAAAACCCAAAACAAGAAACATAGGGAAACACATCAGGGTGACAGAACAGGTCACGGATCATGACAGTGTCTTTGCATGTTTGCAAAGGAACATTTGAAACAGCTGTACAATACTAGTAATTCGTTCAAATGAGTTCCTTCACAGCTTGGGCGTAGCAGTAGTTCAAGAAAGGGCCTGTGTCTGTCTGTGAGACACATATAGGTGCACCGGTTCGAGCTTTAGGTTTCATTTAAATGGCCACATTCAATGCATTACCTTATTAATTAATGCATTTGCATTATTGATAGCAGGACATTCTACTTTGAGAGCATTTAAGTTCAATATGACATATTTCCTTCTACAAGCTCACAACTTTTTGTATCTTAATGCGTTGTGAGCTTGTAGATATAGGCTATTTTCAATTATTTGGGCCCGGGGAGACATTGGGTCACAAGCTAAAAGGTTGTGTTACGGGGCTTAGTTCATGACAGAAGAAAATAATTGATGTTCATCAACTGACACCAAAAGGGCAGCTATAATGCAAAAATATAAGTAAATTATTTTATCTTCAGTCAAAATACTGTTATAACCCTGCTGGGTGATCCACAATATTTAGTATTTTGAAAAAACTTTTCTGAATAGTTCAAATAGCCGTTTTTCAAAGTAGTAAAAATAAAAAAGGGATAAGGTGGCACTGAGGAAAATAGGGCCCATCCTCCCATCGTCTCTGTCGGGTGGAAACCTAAAAAAAAAAGTCCAAAACCTCTGCAGTAGTTAAAAATATATAACGGTATAAAAAAACGACTACATTGGAAGATCAGCCCAGGAAAGTTATAGTGGATAAGGAAAGAGAACAAGGTTGAAATGTGCAGAGGAGAGATGAGGGGCACAGTGAGGAGAAGCATGCTGAAGGTGGAGCTGCCAGACAAGAGGTGAAGACGAAGATGGAAGAGGTTTACAGATGCGATGAGAATCATGAGAGGGCTTAGGCCAGAGGTCGGCAACCCAAGATGTTGAAAGAGCCATTTTCGGCCAAATATTTTTTCAAAATCTATCTGGAGCCGCAAAAGAAATGTACACATTATAATGCGGCTTGCCAAGCTTTATTATATCCCGGGATGCAACAAAACTATACTATTGAAGATGCGATCCACTTTAAAAAAAAACCCAGCTGGGTGGTCAGCTGCAAATTTAGCATGCTTTCCCTGGAAATGTCTTTCAACGTTACTTATTTTGTTGTTTGATAGCTTCTCACTGCAGATTAAACATACAGGCAGTCAATCTGCATTGGCTGTGAAGGCAAAAGCCTCTGTCCACGAACTGTTAAATCCTCTGTTTTCGTCTGCTATCTTTATTTATTTTTTCTCCCTGTAGAAGCAATAGTAGCCATAGTAGTAGAGCCACTAGGAGGTGCTCTAGAGCCGCCTGTTGCAGACCCCTGGCTTATAGGCAATCACCATAGTGGCAGCAATTTCACAACTTGTGCAGCTGTTGCAATTTGACAAATTGTGCAGTAATGTGGAAAGAGAAATGGCACTTCTCTTTTGGAGGAGTCGAGGCTGTTGCAGCTGTGTGCGAGCAGCGAGAGAGAGAGAGAGAGAGAGAGAGAGAGAGAGAGAGAGAGAGAGAGAGAGACAGAGAGAGATTGACATGCAAATATTGTCGGCACCAACAAGGCAACGACAAATAACACAGAACGGATCAATGAGTACAGTGTCAATGTCATGTGTGTGTGCGTGTGCGTGTGTGTGTGAAGTTCGACTTGTCAACCTGGTACCCATCAGCACACGACCCACACTGCATCCTACAGTACTCCAGTAGGCCTACCACATGACAAAGAAACAGTCACACACATCTTAAATGGTTGCAGCCACTATAAAGAACTGTACATTGCCAGACATGACCGTCTGGTGGACCTGGTCTCAGACAAGATCAGAGTACAGGACAGGACAACAAGAATGTATAAACATAGCACTGTAAAAATAGACTGATTTGATAACAATGACACGCATGTCAATTCACTACAAGATATTCCAAATACCCCAGATATTGTGTTCATCAATGAAATTAGAAAAACTGTCACTATATTTGAAATAGGCTGCCTATTTGATTTGTATATGGACACTTGTTTTACATCCAAACTTATTAAATATCAGCTTCTGGTGGAACGTATTATGGCCTTGGGATATAACTGTCAACTTATTGTCCTTGTATTTGGAAGTCTGGGCCATGTCCATACACTTGTGCTCAGGGGTCTGCAATTGGGTGGATTGCAAAAGACAAATGCAAAAAAGGCGTTGTTTCATTTATCCCTAGGTGGCTTAAAAAACCCAAAACAAACATCCTGTCTAGTAGTGTCAAGTAATAGTATGTCATCAATGTGCTATATATATTATTTTTTTCCCCTCTGTGTGTTAAGCATGTGCAGCAGTTATATCTGGTTGGACCATATAATGTAACCTAATTCTGATCAGTATTTGGGTCTATTGTATTACGCCTCTTGTGCAGATCCAAATAAAATAATTAAAATGTGTGTGTGTGCGTGTGTCATTATTGAACCATGTTGTAAATACAGATAAACAGGGGAAAAAATATCTCTGTTTGTCAACTCAGTAAAACCAAGACTGGACTGCACCAACGTGGCATAATTCACAATGAAAACAAATCAAGAACGTGCTTTCATACAAATTTATACTTCGTGCACACGCGCACGCATGCAACACACAGCACACACACAGCTGGTTCCAATTTGCCATTCAGAGGTCATGGTGGAGAAGAAGAAGTCATGTGGACAAATTAAGAGCTTGATATTCCAATAAATGGTGGCTATAGCAGAAACATAAAAGGATCTCTTGAGTTGAACAGAAGCACATTTGCTGACCTAGCCTGGAAAACAGACGAATATGCTAGTGCGAAAAATAAACAAATACAAACAATTAGCCCATGCCCTTTCCACCAAAAGTCTTGTCCTGGCTCCTCCTGTCTACATGTCGAAGTGTCCTTGGGCAAGACGCTGAACCCCAAATTGCTCCCGATGTGCTGGTTGGTACCTTACCAACCAGCACAATGTAATCCACAATATATGTAAAGTGGCTTGGATAAAGGCGCTATATAAATGCACCATTTACCATTTACAATATTTTGTCCAACATGTTGAATATGTTGGCGAGTTTGATGGCGACGGTTGCAAGAATAATTATTCCACAAACAAGAGCATAGATGTTGATTATCTTGGCTTTGTTTGATGCCTTCTCAGCCTCAGCTGGGTCACCGTTGTCGATTGCTGTTTGTGCCTTGGAACAAATGAAATCAAAACAAAACATCCATTGAGTCTGATGTCTTCAGATTATGTGCTCATTAACGTTCAATTTGCAAGAAATATTATTGTCATTATGATTACTAAGAAATAAGAAGTAGCCTATAGGAATACTGGACAACTCACCCCGGTGCGTGCCCGTTTTTCCTCCTGGAATTTTCCCCAGTGAGGGGGATAACTGCTACAACTGCTAATTGCTGTTTGTATTCTTTTTGGAAAAACATAAAAAGATACTCCTATGGAAAGACTTTATCATTTTACTTATATTGACCCTATAAACAATTTAGTATAGGCCTAATGTAAGGTTTTGCCCATTCAAATGGCACCTCGCCGTCAGATAAACCCCACATAGCCTACAACAACTTAGTAGCCTTTTCATAAATTATATTTGTACTTGTTTATAGTTGGAGATATTCAAAGTCCAGCTGTCTGCCGTCCATTCTCTCCCACCCCTCACTGGGGAAGATTCCGGGAGGAAAACAGGAAAGGGGTGAGTTGTCTTGTTACCGCCGAATCTTGGTCTATATGTTATTCATCAATAGTTATAGCATAATAACCTCACCTTTCGGGAGAAGACTATTGCTGCAATTCCAAGTGGCAGACAAGTTAGACAACAGCACAGAGTGTTGCAGATGGACCATCCCAGATAAGTTTTAGGCTCAAGGGTCTGTTGGCTTTCTTCTGCCATTGTGGACATAATGTAGCCTACTGTCTCAGTAGGGTTGGGGTCCCACATACTGGGTGGGTGGGGTGCAGGCCATGTCATGTTGGACAATTGACCCCAGTACTTGAGTCCAAGTATAGATCCAAGTATAGCATCCTCCTGTTCAAATATTACTCAACTAAGGCCTTGGTCTGTCAAATTTGTACATGAGTATTTCCACATCCCTCCCGGCCTTACTGTGTTCACCCTACCCAATATCTTTATCTCAGTTTACACAAAAACAGGTTGTCTTAGCCTCATAAAAAATGTGGTTCCAGTTTCGGCGACATTTTAAATTCAGGTCCGCTTCCACTCTAGGTCCTATTACTAATAACCACAGATTCCCCTTCTGTTTTAGACACTTCATTTTTACTGTGGAAACTAAAAGGAATCACTAGTTTCCAAGATCTCTACCATGATAACATATTTTCTAGCTTCACATTTTTGTCAAATAAATACAACCTTCCATGCAACTTCACACCTGTTTCGCGATTTCGGCCCCCATGACGATTATAAAAACATTTCGTCTCTGATGGGAAGAACTACTAAAACGTAACCCATATCAGAACTCATCTCTAAGATTTACATTACATCCCTCAACAGTAATACAAATACAATTAAGAATAGAGCCGCCTGGGAGAGGGACATTAATACAACCTTCTCGGATAATTGGTGGGGAGAAGCAATAGAAATGGTTAATTCTTCCACTTTGTGTGCACGATTGAGTCTTATACAGTTTAAAGTCCCCCACAGGATCCATTACTCCAAAGCCTGACTAGCAGAGATATAGCCTAATGTGAACAATAGATGTGACCGATGTAAACACGCCCCTGCAGATCTAAGTCACATGTCACAAACTATACATTTCAACTCTGTCAGATGTCCTGGCACTGGATCTCCAACCATGCCCTCACATAGCCATCTTCGGGGTCCCCAGTGACACACTAATCCTTCAATCCACCCATGCAGATGTAACCGCATTCACCTCCCTTTTGGCACTTTCTGCTCATGTGGAAATCGGAAATCCCCTTCCCCATCAGGCCATCACCTATATCCACCTGGCTGGTAGACATGATGTTTTTTTTTTAAAGCTTGAAAAAGTAAAATTCACAATTAGAGGCTCAATCGAGAAATTCCAAGCTAGATGGCAGCCCTTCATATCACACTTCAACAACTTGGAAACACTCGAACATGCTTTTTTTTGTTTATTTTTATTCATTTATTTTTCTCTTTTTTGTTCATCTTACTTATTTTACTTGTTTATTTTTGTTGTATTTAAATTGATTTTAATTCTTATGTTTTGCCGCCCCTAGGACCCATGGGAGGGTGGGAGGGTGAACGGGGGGGTAGGCTGGGCAAGCGTGACCACTCTTGGTCATTCTGCCCAACCTAAGGGGAAGGGTTGCAAAAAGAAAAGAAAAGAAAAAAACCGGGGAATGTCACCAATAACAATAACGATGTAAAACTAACGATGTACCTCTCCCCGAATAAAGAAATATATTAAAAAAAAAAATTGTGCATGAGTCAAAGTACTGGAGTGTTTAATTTAATTTTTTTATGTTTAGGTATTCAAAAGCACATGCTTTTAAAAAATATATACCTTTGAATACTCAATAGCCAGGAGGAACAACGTCAAAGGGAAGTTCCATGAGATATGGGACTACTTTTATTTAAATTATATATCAAAGGATTGTTGCAGTAACAATTTGTATCTATACATTACATATGACATAATCACGAGTGTCAACAACAGAGTGTGGAGGGGTGTTGTCCAGGGGTTTTCTTTTTTTTTTTACTGCTAGTTGTGTTTAGTTTTTTGTTTGTTTTTTCTTGTCTTTTTCTTTTGTGTAAGTCATGTGAATTTTGTATGCTTTATTGAAAAATCATTAAAAAACTTTGATGACAAAAAAATAAAAAATATATATGTTAAAGGCCACTTTAATAATAATAATAATAATAATACTTAAGTACAGTACTCAAGTAAACGTACTTTTTTACTGTCCACCACTGCATTCTATGGAGAGTAAACATGGACCCATAAGGATCTGTCAATTCTTACGCTCAAGTTAAATGACCACTATGGACTTTGCTGTGAAACAGGATGGCAATTAGGCCCAGGAATAACAAGCAGCTGGTTGAGTAGATGCAGAGGGGGGGTGGGGGGGGGGGGGTCCTGGAAGCAAAACATCTGATTAGAGGGGATTGTGTCACCCTTTGAGTACGGTAGTCTCGCGTAGCCAGACAACTATTCCACAGTCTCCGAATGCTATATAGAGTCTGGACCTATAGCCCTAAACAGCAGCGCTTCCAAAACTAAAGTCTGTCCAGCCCAAGGGGCCAGCTAGGCACTCCAATGTTGAAGCGCTGGGCCCTAGTGGTAAGAGGAAGGACTGCAGGCATTGACATTGAGTGCTCGGTTGCACTTCCGCATTTGACCTCCAAAATGTGGAGGTTTGACAACTACAACGCTAATTAACAAAATTGGGGGGAAAACATATTTTAATCATATACATCCCGTCGATTCCTCCTGAAGTTGGAGATGACCCTGGTTTAAATTTTTGTTATGTTGACTTTGTGCGCGTGTGTGCGTGTGTGTGCATGTGTGTGAGTGTGTGTGGGTGTGTGTGCATGCGTGCATGGATATGTGTGTGTGTGCATATAATAAGGCCTCACTCACACTGTTGCAACATGCATACAACATTTGTCTTGTGTCTTGTCCGTGTCTAATGGCCGCCCCAATGCATTTCCAATGGAAGTCACATGGTTTGACAAAACATTTTTGTTGGATGCGGGGGAGGGGGGCTGGGGGTCACAAACTCACAACACAGCCATCAAACAAAAATGTAACAAATTGGTAACTAAATACTTGATATTCCTACAAAATGGTGTTGAGCCGAACTTGAACAGAAGCAGTTATCCCTTGGTGGCTTTGATGGCGATGAAGGTGACGATAATAATAATTCCACAAGCAAGAGCAACAACGTTGATTGTCTTGGCCTTGTTTGATGCCTTCTTAGCAGCAGCTGTATCACCGTTGTTAATTGCCGTTTGTGCCTTTGGAAAAAACAAAACAAATCATGCAATTAATCAATTAATTTGCAATTAATTTGATTCAGTTATTAAACCCGACAACTAAGAGTTATGGGGGTCTTTGAAATAATACAAAATACCAATCTGAATCTGCTGAAGCAAAATATAATAAGGCCAAATCTGACACCAATTGCGTGGTGCACGTTCTCTGGGGTGGCGTGCGCGCAGTGCGATCGTTGTAGCAACGCGATGATGATGATGATGTGTGGCTTGTGCGCTCACAGACCAGACGCACTGATCCTGATCCACGCAGACAGCCACAGTCCTGACCCAAAACACTGAGGTAAACATGACTGTTGTTGCCACCGAAAAATAGCTTCCAATAATTGAGTTGTACTTGAAATGTACTGTAATTCTGCAAACTGTTAATCAATCAATCAATCAATCAATCAATCAATCAGTGTGTACATGATCGCCTCGGCCAACAAAATACTCCTACAGTGAAACCTGATTTATTCTTCGTCATTCGACGTATTGCATGCTGAAAATAGCGATATACAAGCGTAAAACGCGTCACGGACGCGACACGTTGTGACCTTGTAGATCAGCTATTTTCAGCACTGAGACTTTCAGAAACTTTTGCCTTCACAATAAAAGCATCAGATTTCACAAGTTCATTTTCACATGGCATAGGGACAGAGAGAGAAGCAAAGTGGAAAAGGATTACTGATTCAGTGGCATTTCACATTGCAAAGGGGTGCAGCAAGAGTGGGCACCTGTGACAAAAAACTACTTTCTGGCCTTCACAGCGCATACATCCAAACATAAAAGTCCTATCTGATTGTATTAAACAAGGTTAAACGACGTTAAACTCACTTTGCCACTCGATTTGCCATTGACTTTATGACTATAGCAATACAGTCTGTGTTTCTATGGCAATAAGTTTGACAATATAGCTCGCAGCAACGTATTGGGGGAAAAAATAACTAAGAAGACTATGAACTGAACTGGTTCATTTTTTAAATTGTGAACTGTTAACAGTTAAGTTCACTTTCTACAGTTAACTGAACTAGTCCCTGTAGAAAGTGAACTTTCCCACTGCATATAATCAGTCATGGCTTGTCAACATGAATAGATCTTTCCAAAGGATCGACACTACATAAGTGTGACAATAATAATGTGTGATGTTATGTGGGATTGGCAATTAGTTTTCAGACTTGTTTTTTACATGGAAAATGAATGTAATCACCAAGACTTCCGTTTGTGTGTTAAATATATGTGGGGGAAAGTTAATCATATTATCTTCAGAAAAGATACTATCATTTAAACCCATTTTGGGTGGGAACGCCTTTTGGTGCATTGTATTCTTAAGCTATTGAAAAATAGAAGATCTACAAGCTCATAGTGCGGCACCGAGTGCAGCTCTACGAGCTTGTAGGTCTGCTATTTCTTTTTAATCGTGAAAATGTGGCACAAATCTTTGAATGTATATTCTTTCAGAGCGAACGTTTTTAACTCAAATCTTGGTGTTTTCAGATGGGGGTCAGTGGCCGATTACATATAATTTTTGGGGTCCTTGACATGAAATATTGAGCACCACTGATACAGAAACATAAGTATTTCAGAAAGACATTTTTTTAATTTCGACGTCAGGCCTAAATGGGTTAAATTAGAAGGTTTATTCCAATGCCACAGATGAATAAGAAGTAGAAGAATCTAGTTCTATAGCCTATATTATGTTAGAAATTACATACTAGAATAATAACCTACCATGGTGGAGCAGACCATCGCTGCGATTCCAAGTGGCAGACAGCAGCACAGAGTGTTGAAGATGGACCATCCCAGATACGTTTCCATCTTAGGGGTCTGTTGGCTTTCTTCTGCCATTGTGGACGTAATTTATGGATGTACAGTAGGCTGCACTTTCTTTGGAATGTCTGGATGCAATAGTTTGGTGGGTGTCGGGGTCCCACATTTTATTGGGTGGGTGTGGTTTAAGTTCAAACAGGAGGGCTCTGCATGTATACATTCATTCTGTACATTCTGTACATTCATTGTTGGACAAAATACTCAACCCCAGAGATAAGAGTCCCAGACTTCCTCCTGAGGGATCCCGCAGCGTTCCAATGTTGTTCTAAGGGCGCCAGTGTGGCGATGTAATCGAGGAGACCCTGGGGCAGACCAAGAACCAGATGGAAGTCTGGTACTACATGGTCTGCCCCAGGGTCTCCTTCCAGTGAGACGTGCATCGAGGACCTCCCATGCACTACATGTCCATTTAACATTTGTAACCTTTCATATTGAATTGAACCCACAAAAATACTCCTTGAAGTTGTATTGGGCTAAGAATGGCCAATAACCACATGCCCAAATGTGATGAGGTCATTTCCACTGAGAAACGGACCTTCGTTGGATCATGTATCAGATATGACCCAACTAATATAGTGGTCCTATAAGTGTTCAAAAGTACAAATTACAAAGCACATTTTCTTTTTGTCTCCATCAGGCTGAAGGCGTGGCCGAGATGATGTGTTAGTTTTAAGAGTCGTTCTGAACCAAAGCCTTTAGCTGGATCCTTGAGACTTCCTGTCAGAATGACGTCAGGTGCATGGTGCGGAATGGGGGAAATTACTTCTGCCTTGTTATGTCATAAAACAACCTCCACCCGCACCCTCAGATCGGCAAACAAACTCCTACTCCAGGTTCCTGACACCAAACTGCGCACCATGGGGGCAGCACCATGCCTATGGAACAGCCTCCCCATGGACCTGAGAGTGCCGCAGACTGTGGAATGTTTTAAAACAGGCCTGAAAACCTTCCCGTTTCGGAAGGCCTTTTTGTGTTGAACTGTCGCTTTGCACTGTTTTTTTTTGTTAACCCTGTTTTTAACCTTCTATGATAGATTATGTTTTAACCATGTAGCACTCTGGGATTCCTTGTGAATGAAAAGTGCAATATAAATGTCAGTCCGTCACGTCACCATATGCTCGTCAGTCTATCACGCCTCACCTCAGTAATACGCTCCATATATGGCCGTCTCCATATATGAAGATCACGTCACTGACCTCATCAAACCCTGGATAGCCATACATGGAGAAGACTGGATCAGCACCTTGATCTGCATAATTATGCTGCACATATGGGGATATTAGAGACTGGTCCTGCAGTCTCCCAATGACACTTTAACACAGACTGGGTGAGTTGAGGATTGAACCAGCGACCTTACGATTCCCTGATTCCAATATCTATTCAGCTATGGCTGCCCTTAACAGGATCAGCATGAACAAGTCAAGGTCCAGACAACAGCAACCCCTGGGTGCTCAAGGTATGCACTGGGCTAGGCAGTTGGCAGCAGAATGTAGGTTGAGTAAGGTGCCCCAACTCTGACCTCCAACATTGTCTTGGTTTCAAGCAAGGACACCTAATTTGCTCAGTGGCCTTCTGGTTAGAGTGTCCGCCCTGAAACAGGAAGGTCGGGGTTCGATCCCCGGCCGGTCATACCAAAGACTGTAAAAATGGGACCCAATGCCTACTAATCAAAAAATGATTCCCGAGCGCAGCACGGCTGCAGCTCACCGCTCCTTGGCTGCGGCTCACCGATCCAAGAGATGGGCCAAATGCGGAGAACAAATTTCACTGCGGTGACAAAGCGTACGACTTTGACTTTGACTTGACTTAATTGCTCTAAGTGACTACAAGCCGCAGTTGTTCTGACATCATAAGGCCCAGAAGATCTTTGAGATTCTGGTCCTGCAGTGACTCCCTGGACCCCTGCAGTTTTGCATACTAGGAAAACCTTGGTGTGCGAGCTGATGCCATTATCAACCTGCTCCACAGAACCTATACACACCTGAGGTTGCGATACACTGTGAGAGTCATGTTCCAGTCAGAGCAGCTGGCCATGAAGCTTGCATCACGTCAGTGATGCAAGTGGATCTAGGCTTGGCTGCAGTATGTACTACAGTATGTACTACAGTATGTGTCACCAACTCTGGTGCCTCGAAAGGGACAATGTTATTGTCACCCTTCCTGTTCACCCTCGCAATGTCATGGATGACAATGCGGAGGATTACAGAGCCCTGATATTCTCTACTGACTGCTTCTATGAAGATGGAATTTGCACATAATAAAACCATCAGCACGCACGCACGCACACGCACGCACGCACACGCATGCACACACGCACGCACGCACGCACGCACGCACGCACGCACGCACGCACGCACGCACGCACGCACACACACACACACACACACACACACACACACACACACACACACACACACACACACACACACACACACACACACACACACACACACACACAAGGGGAGGAGTTGGTTGTGGTCGATACGTAGACACAAGCAGCAACACAACAAACTGAATATACGCTGGTGAGGAAGTTCCAAAGCTTGAGTTAAACATGACAGTCTGTTCTATGATGTACTAATGGGGATGAGGAGCAATATTGATCCTCCCAGGGTTAGCACATCATGGTTTGGTCAGTCCTTTGTGCAAGTATAGCCATCAGGCTCCACAAACCAAGTCCAAACCCATATGTTCTATTATGTTCTTTGGGATTACTGCTTGTAATCTATAGCACACTTGACACACAGACAACTACAGAACCAGCAAACCATGCCCTCATTAGTGTTGACCAATCTGGTGTTGAGAGAGAGCATAGCATGCAAAGAGAATGGTTTTTGAATGGGATTAAGTAGACAAAACAATTTAAACAGGAAAGGGCACACACCAGTGTTGGTGAGGTGCTGGCCTAAGGCAGTAAATAAGTAAAAATGAGAAAAAGGCAGCACTCGTAGCCACGATGCTGTATATTTATTATTATCCAACGTTTCGACCTTTCGGCCTTCTTCAGGGAATGAGTATTGAGTAGCATATAAAGTAGCATATTGCCTTTTAATATGGATTCCATACCCCCCAAAACACTTGGCAATGGATATATTTATTTTAGGCAAGTGTTGGACAATTTTCACCGATAAGGAATTTGACTTGAAAACCTTTTGATTTGGTACTACATATATCAAAGTTAAGTGTTATTTCTCCATGGAAATTAACTTAGATAATTTCCACATAAGTGAAATTATCAACAAACATTTCATTGATACATGCCACTTGCCACCCGACTGCACACACAAAGTTTGAGCAGGACAGACAATGTCTTGAAAAGCCAGACAGCATTAAACTATAGGCGCATTTTATCGCTCCGCGTTTGCAAGGCCCTTGATGTTGCCCTGGCAGTGGGCACCCTCCAGAATGATTCTTAATTTCTTAATTTGTGGAGTGCACAACTTTATCCTTTGATTTAAAATACATTTTCACAACAACACGTTAATGAATGGGAGACTCGGTAGTAGGACAAAAGACATTGCTGAGTTTTGATCGTTTTAGTGAATTTAGATTATCTACATTATTGGGTTATATTCACATTCTGATGGTGGTACTGTACAGCCACCTGGACTTTACCGTCCCCAAGAAACGATGACCATCATCACTTTGTTGATGTAGGGTTATAGGGTAGACACCTGGTTCATTCATACCTCAGCTAATTTTATGAAGATAAGAGTGCACAACACTCATGTTATAGGCTTGCCTTGCCCTATTAGGACTGTCCTTTTTCAGAGATTGAGGTATTAGTAAATTTTGCTCTAAAATAAAAGTTCACAACAATCAATTGTAACATGGTTGTCTTTTGTTATAACTCAGGGAAGGGTACCAGTATCTCAAAATCTGACGGCCTCTGCTGCTAGACTTAAATCTGATTTTAATAAAACTGTACTAGATATCTAATTTACGCCTAAACTAAATGTATGTTTAAAGGACTACATTTCAGTATATATTTTTTTAATATAATTTTTATCCCACGATTTTGTAACCCATTTTTCACCCCTGTGTCAATCATCTAATGTGAATGTGATCCTGGACTCTACACACCCTCCACCAACGTAGTCCCCATATATGGGGGACAAGGGGAGAGCAACGGACTTGAACTCATGCCTGAGTGTCCAAGTTGCTCCTTTACACCTGACAGGGGGGAGTTTCCCTGGTTGGACGTAGCGCGTGGAAGGAACACGTTATTCCAACCAGTTCCTTTCCCCTCCATCAGGCGCCCCGGCTACATTTCAGTATTTCTTTAGGTAAATTACATTCTGACTCTTTGGTGATGTAGGGTAGACTCCTGGTTCATACCTCAGATAATTTGATGAAGATAAGAGTGAGCATTCTGAAGTTATTGGCTTTTTTGTCACCTTTGCTCTATTTGGACTGACCTTTTTCAGAGATTGAGGTAGGTCTTCTAAAGAATAGCCGAAAAAACAACTTTTGCCCCGAAATTCGCAACAATCCATTTCATTAAAGGACCACTTCACCACTTTTCAACCTATCTTCATATACTAGGTCCTCACTAAAAATCATGAAAAAATGGCGCGATTTTCGTCTACTTGGTCTGTGTCTCATAGGAGGGCTGTGGGCAGTTCAGAAACTGTCTTCCAGTGACATCATCGATGGGGAATACAAGCTAATAGAAACTGCAGGCTTTCTAGTCCTGAAAAGTTGCAATGCGAAAATGGAAGCCATCGTTCTCACGATAATGAAAATCTAGTTTCTTTCTTGTTTAAAAAAAATGCCTAATGATGATCATTGGTCACTGGAAGACGCTTTCTAAACTGCCCACAGCCCTCCTATGAGACACAGACGGAGTAGAAAAAGAAATCGTGCCATTTTATCATGATTATTAGTGAGGACCTATTATATGAAGATAGGTTGAAAAGTGGTGAAGTGGTCCTTTAATGGTAGACCCTAAAGAATTAAGGCCTTTTTTGAGGACTTGCTAAGCAGGAGGTGCATGCTGAACGTTGAGAAGGGGGTGCACACGCGTAAGCACACGCCACAAAATGCGCGTGCACACACCTCGTGCGCGCACATTTTCATGCCTTTTCACGTGGAAAAGTGGCTTTTGTCCCTCTCTCCACACGCAAGTTATATGAACAAACCAGGGGTCATCATCATGCCAGCTTGTGATGGACATTTTGATATTTTTGTCACGGACATACAAAATAAATGGTCAAAGATGTTACCAGAAACCCAAATAGCTAGCCCTAAATGTATACGAATGGACTCATGTGCCATAGTGAATATGCCTGTGTGCTACACATTTTAAAGGGGGGCTAATTCAAGAACAGAAGGGCCCAACAGCCTCATTGTGGGCACGACATCTATTTAGCCCTTGCCTTTTCATCTTAGACCACTAATTCAAATGTGTAGGCTATAATTATGAAAATATCTAACAATAATAAAAACATTATTTATGATTAACATACTGATGATTGCACCTGACTTGATAAGGCAAAGTGGTTGAAATTCTTCCATGTATGGTACACAAATACATATGGCTGAGATTTCAGTTCTTTATTTCTTGTTCCCAGTTCTCTGTTTGCTGGAAAGTTCTAGTCTAATGATTTGTGCATGGTTTGTCCGCAAACGACTTTCCAAGTTCTCTTTCTTCACCATCACTGTTCACTTCTTGCTGATGAGACAAATAATAAGCCAAATGCATATGGCTAAGATTTCAGTTCTTTATTTCTTGTTTTATTTTATTTTCTATCTGGGATTAAGATTTGTGTTGCTAGGTCAGATTTGGTGTCACAGGAACGTATCATGGATTTACTGGGTAATACTGCTATCTAGTGGTCATACTGTGGCACTGCCATTGAGGATTGGGAACCTGACATCAAAAAGTCACACCGCACTGACTTCTGGGATATGTAGTAGCGTTGGAGGTAGCACTACAGTTGTACAGTTTGTGAGGCAGATAGGGGGAAATGAGTTGAAAAGGAAATGAGTTTAACTCATGGCAAATTATTGGACTTGTTTGAATAAGGGGCATGACCATGACCAAAAAATCCTATAAGAGATGATGAGAATAGACTTTAGCAACAGTATCATCCACCCCCTGCAGAAGAACGATAGATAGACTTGGCCTATCCTACGTGCCATGAATGCACGATGAAGCACATGGTTGCTGTGCTCAGCCCGTGGTTTAATGTCCCTCTGCACTCACACACACCCATATACTCTGTTGTTCTTTTTGCTCTGGTCTATATACTGTGTACTGTATTGATACGTTTTTTGTTTGTGGTCGTTGGAAGTTTGCATATTGTCAGTACTGAAAGCCGATAGGCTACAGTACTCTTCTCTTCTACTCTATTTACTGTTACTGTAGCCTACTCTACAGGCACTGAATTGATACTGTTACTGTTCCTTTTTTAGTGATACAGTTGATATTTTCTTCCTTTCCTACTCTGTGTTTCTTACCTGCTGTAGGCTACTACCTTCGGCGACTAAAGTTCCCCTGATGCGGAACTGAAAAAGGTATGTCTGTCTCTCTTTTTGTGTCCAAATATTACCTCAGTAATGTAAATTATGCAAATGATTTCAAGGTCAGAGTTGAAGATAGTAATCTCAAGCAAAGAAGAGGTTACCTATTTGGGCTGTATATTCTTGACAACAAACTGACAGGTGAAAAGATTGCAGATTGCAAGATTTTTGGCCAGAATGTCCTTCTTTTGTCAACAGAAGTGCTCTCAAAACTCTTGCTGGACAAGAGTTCAGTTCAATAACACTTTGTTAATGCTTGAACGGTCCTCTTGACTAGTGTGGAATGGGCCATAGTAGAAACAGAGTTAAGCAATTAGAATGATTGGGTTTGCAAGATAGTCCAAAGAGGTTCTGCCCTCATATAGGCCAGTCAATCTAAGCTAAAAGGGGGTGTGACCCAAAATAAATTGCAATAGTAATCACTCAAGGTTTTTTTTATGATCGGGTCATCCAAATAACATATTAAAAATGGATTATCTAACTATACGTGTAAATGCACCAAGTCTCTGTACGTCTGTATTCCACGTAACTCGAGAACCGTCCGCCCCACCGACTTCAAATTCGACACACACGTTCCACACCCCCACAGGGCATGCAGTGCCCGGTGTCGAGTCGGTCGGACCCACGGTTGTCCAGAACCGCCCCAAAAAGGCCTCTGCCCGGGCTCTGGACCGGGCCCCCTGCCCTGTCCAGAGCTGGCCTGTTCTGACATCATTCTGACCGTGTGCATAGACTCCATATTTGGGCATGCCGGAACAAAGAACTCCATATACTGTATGGACATAAAAGGGACATAATATCTGGGTGGGGCATTCATTTCCAACTTGCATCGTTCCAAGGAGGGCACCGCTGTAGAGGCTCCAAAGGGCACGTTTTATGAAGTTCCTTGAAAAATTCAACATTTAATTATGCTTTAAGTAGCATGTGTCATGTCAAACTAGTAGGGTTGTTCATGATTCTGAATCCATTCCAAGCATTCGTTTTGCACAAATAACACTCCTTGGGCTAAAACAAACTTGCCCAGACGGCTATGATTTGGGCAAGTGGGTTCAGATTGAATGTTATACTGTATGTTGGCTACAGATTCAGATTGAATGTTTATGTACTGTATGTTGGCTACACAAGTGTTGAAGTGTAATTAGGTTAGATTACCTGATCGTTTAGGTGTAGGTAGGGGGTAGCCCAAACATTTAGAATCTCGTAGAGGGTTTTTTTCGATTCTGACGAATCTCTCTACGAGAGTCTAAAACACTACCCCCCCCTTTACCGTCGAAAGTTGAACGTTTGTGCCTCAAAATCACTCTTACCTTGTACAAATGCAAAATCTAAGCTGCTTTTAATGTTGCCCCACTTGTTTGTGAGGTGTACGGATTCAGATTAAACACGGAACATGCTTATTTTTCAATAAAAAAGCTATTTTAATCCACTCTGTTTCTGAATCCTCCATTGTAAATGCGGTAAACGGCGCAACAGAATATTGCCCGCGCCCCTAGCGGCCAGGGTTCTCTTGCGCATTTACAATGGAGAGAAAAGCAAGATGGCCGCCAGATTCCGAGACAGAGTGGATTAAAATAGCTTTTTTATTGAAAAATAAGCATGTTCCGTGTTTAATCTGAATCCGTACACCTCACAAACAAGTGGGGCAACATTAAAAGCAGCTTAGATTTTGCATTTGTACAAGGTAAGAGTGATTTTGAGGCACAAACGTTCAACTTTCGACGGTAAAGGGGGGGGTAGTGTTTTAGACTCTCGTAGAGAGATTCGTCAGAATCGAAAAAAAACCCTCTACGAGATTCTAAATGTTTGGGCTAGGTAGGGGGAGCTAGAGAGAGACGATGCACCTTTATCGATCCTTCTCTACCTCTTTTATCGAAGCTCTGTACTGTCAACCGTTTTTGTTACTGCATGGTGTGGTTGCATATGATATCTTTTTACTTGGCTAGTAATGCATCCATTGCTGGCTGCTTATTCACTTATCTATTGTCATAATTAGTAGTGCACACGCCCACCCAATAAACGGAGCGTGGGTGTTGATGATTGATGATTGTCGGTTGATCAGCCTGATCCCCCCTCCCTGTGGGACCGGTGTCCCCTCCAACGGTTGTGTCGTCACCAGTTACGAGTCAACTGGTCTGGAACGCGTAATGTGCACTAGTCATCATCATATACATGGCCATCTTCCTCCTCCTCCTCCTCCGTGACAGTCACAGCCATCATCAGCATCATCATCATCATCATCATCAAGGGCTTTCCCCGGCCGCGCTTCAACACAGAGCGATCATGCAATAAAAAATACATTCCTCAGCCAGGGCGCATTATTTCTTTTCCAGTTCCACGCCGCCACCACCACCACCACCACCACCACCACCACCACTATTTTCTCCCCATAGATCTCTGCAGCAGCAGGCAGCATGCTGGCTGCAGCTGATGCTCATGTAAACAGTGGAAGCATTCCCACCGACGTCGTCGACGGGGCAGCAGCAGCATTAGCAGCCGCAGCAGGAGGGGAGAGGATGGACAGAAGCGTGCCAACCGAGCAGGACGGGACCAAAAAGCAGCAGCACAGCTCCTCAATGCCATCCGGCGTGCTCGGTGAGTGATCACGACGAACCTAAACTAAATAAACCCGTGCATTTGCCTTGCTACTATTATTGCATGCACCGCAGATCACCGTTGGGTACTAGATGATAATTATAATAATAATGTATAGGCTATTAGTGTTGATTTGTGAAATTAAAGGGGGGAGAGAGCGGGTGTGACGGTGTCTGTGTTTTTACGATGGTGCAGGGCAAGGATATATCCTCCTGAGACTATTAATTTCGATCCTATTACGAATATCGAACCCGTACATACTACTGGGCAATTTGCGGTCGGTGGTTTGAATTAATTGTCCCTTTGCTGCATAGGCTACGCATTCCGATTGAGTGAGAGAGAGAGAGGCCCACTATTAAAGTGTCAGGTCGTTGTGGTCCACAGGTGCATATAAATCCTGGCTGCAGGTTTACTTGTTTTCACCAAAAATGCAGGTATAGCCTATAGGCTAGCACGTTTTAAGCTACTGTAGTTGCATTGGGTTTGAATTGCATTTGCTAGTGAACAAAAACAAAATGAACAGAATGTTTGGTTTGGCTGCAATTGTATACTTTGTTACTGAACAAATTCTGTTTTACTATCCTTTCATCTTCAGCTATACGTAAGGCATGGTAAAAGAGCACAGTGGGAATATTCTATCCTAATTCATAGCAAAGGCTATACTTTGTCAGTTTGTCACAACACGGGAACATAGGCATGACCCCCCTAATCCTATAGCTCAGAGATGAGTCATGGATATATTGTGTTGATGTCTTGTTAGCTCGCCTCACAGTGTCATCATGCCACCACTACAGATCAATTGACTACACTTACTTCTGCTTTTGTTCATTCTACAACACCCACACAGAGGTGGGAGCTTCATTTCAGAAGTTGACAACTCATGACAAACCTTTATTAGAATTTGAATTAGAAATGGCTGTCAAGTCATTTTAGGTCTCAGGTCAAACTTCACTTGAATTGCTACTGAATATGTCTGTGCCACAGAATAGGAAGGAAGGGTAGCATGTGAAGGTGAGACAAGGAGTGGTGGGGTCAAACTTATATCGTCTGTATTATGAACCGTGATTTGGTTAAACTTCAAAGGGTAATTGGGCCTTTCTCATCTTCTTGATGAGTGGATGAGAGGATGAGATGGGAGCCAGTTACCGAGGCTTGCGCTCAAAGCAACAGCACCAAGGTGTTGCTTTCAGATACTCTACTTACTGTACATAACTGTACATTACTGTACGAGGTGAAACAGGCGCCACACTCCATTAACCCATTTAGACCTGGGAACGACTCTACAAATGTCTTCTAAATCCTGACAGTTTCCTGAAAAACCCATGTTTCTATGTCGTTCTCAAACATTTTCATGTCAAGGACTCCCAAATTTATATGTAATTGGCCGCCGACCCCCATCTGAAGATATGTTGTTCCAGAAACAAAGATTTGAGTTCGCTCTGAAAGTACATCCAAAGATTTGCGCCACATTTTGACGGTTTTTCAAAAAATAGCAGACCTATAAGCTCGTATAGAGCAGCACTCGGTGCCGCGCTATGAGCTTGTAGATCTGCTATTTTTCAATAGCTAAAGTATAACATTACGCTTAAAACACCAAAAGGGGTTCCCACCCCCAAAATGTGTTAAATATAATGTTTTTACTAGGTGCATAATAATGAGAATTATGTAGCAAGTTGTTTCGCCTCATTGTTTAAAACGAATGAGCAATTCCTCAGCAATGGTTATATTCGCCTCTCATCTTGTTCTGTATTGCTAATTTTGAGAGCAGTGTTCCACAGTCACCACCACTGCTGTACATTATGTACAGTAGCTCCACATAGCAGCTGGCCTGTAGAATTGCCATGGAGTATCCTATTTTTAAAATGTTGGTATTGTTTTGAATTCCTCTGTACTGCTGAAATGCAGATCCAGGCCTTTTCTCTGGAACAAAGTGTTTGAAGCAAATGACTTGGCAAAGGCTCGACATAATGAATGTCAGTCAGTGAAGGTATTCACTCTAAAGCATCAGTTCTAGAGGTCCAACACTTGTAGGATAGGTCGTAGGACGGAGATGGAATCACGTATTACGGTGGATTAAATTGCACCACTATAGCGAGGCCAGACTTATTACTGTGGTCAGAAGTTCTGTACAGGAAAAAACACACAGAATGAAAGACACACCCATATCCTCCCATAGAAGCGAACGCACGCACGCATGCACGCGCGCACACACACACACACACACACACACACACACACACACACACACACACACACACACACACACACACACACACACACACACACACACACACACACACACACACACACACACACACACACACACGCTCTATGTTGGATCCCTTCGTGTTTTTGTGAGGTCCTACCAATAGCTTGCACAAAAACGCATTTCAACCACTGATTTACACGGGTAAACCTGTGATCTGACAATAAAACCGATTCCGACACACACACACACACACACACACACACACACACACACACACACGCACGCCAAAGTAAATATTGTCTTTAAAGCATGTCCTAGCTAATCAATACATCTCCTACCATACCGCATGCAGAACATAATAAAGGAACCTGGCCCCATAGTTAATTCATAGTTCATTGTACCTGCTGCCGGTATAGCATGCAGATTTATAATGCTATTAGAGGGTACAACAACAGGGACATAAAGTGGCGCTGGCGTCGAGGTGATCGACGACATGGCTTTGTGCAGGAATGACCCAATGGGGCAGCTTAGTTAATGCTGCAGACTGTGAACGTGCTGGAGTGATGCTTCAATGCTTGGCCAAGAAGGTGTTCCGACATTACATGGTGACAAAGAGATTAATTGCAAAAGTGCTCTGTGACGTGTGTGTGCGTGTGTGTGCGTGCGTGCGTGCGCGTATAGTTATTATTACAGTTCTTTCACCGTTTTTCCCCCTACTCTGCCTGTGTCTCATAGGAGGGCTGTGGGCAGTTCAGAAACCCGTCTACCAGTGACATCAAAGTTTGTCATATTTTTTTTAAACAAAATATATTTAGATTTGTATTATCGTGAGAACGATGGCTTCCATTTTCGCATTGCAACTTTTCAGGAATAGAAAGCCTTGCCTATTAGCTCGGTTTCCCCATCGACGATGTCACTGATGGATGGGTTCCTGAACTGCCCACACAGCCCTCCCATGAGACACAGACTGAGTAGAAAGAAAAATGAAGATATTTTATCATGATCATTAGTGACCACCAATTATATGACGATAGGTTGAAAAGTGGCGAAGTGGTGCTTCAACCAAGTTGGTAGCAGTTTTGAAGAGCCCTGAAAGTAATTACAATGTGTAAATGGATGCAGCTCTACGTCAGGCACTAAGTCCCACTGACAGCAGTGACGATGAAATGATTTGACGGAGGCCGACATTCGCTCATGTAGGACAAAGAGTGGCTGGATGAGACATGTTGATACAGTTAACCGTCATGGACGGTGAACAATAATGTTATGTGTTGAGAAGTAGAAGTCTTTTTTTTTTTTTTAGCTGAGAGAGGTGATACATTGATAAAACAACATCCAGTTGGTGGCCAAATGGCTGGTGTCGATGAGTAACAGTCAAGAGTGGCGGTCATGGGCAGATTGGTTCAAGGTCTGCTTCACTAACGCTGTCAGCCGTGTCCCTGATCACTCTGATGAGAAAATATTACCATCTGGTCCATTCTATTATCTCGTGTGCACGCGGCAGCGCCATTCATTCAATCCTGTGACACACCTTTCGCACAGGCCACTTTCTCGACTTCTCTCGCTGAATTCTTTCTCTCTCAATGAACACTCACTCTATCTCTGGACTTCGCTTTCTGACAGTCTCCCCTGGGCCCCCCCCCCCCCCCCTAATGTTTGCCTTTTTCTCCGAAACGTCTCTCCCCTCAGATAAATTGTTCGGGAAACGCCTCCTGCAAGCCAGACGGTACATCATGTCCCGTAGGTCCTGGCTGAAGATGGTGCCCACTGAGAACTGTGATATCCTGATGACATTCCCAGGTAAGCTGAGGTCAACCTTTCCTTTCCATTCTTCCTTTTGACCAATGAACCATTACAGAGAGGACAACTTTGGCCATTTGCCAACCACTCAGACACATCCTGGGGGACGATTATAGTCCTAGATCTCATCCATTTGCAGTATTTGCTTGTCTGGAGACTTGTCCCCTACTGTTTTCATTTTGACATTCAGGCTTGTAGATGGTTAGATAACACTTTTATACGAGCACACATCTAAATGTATGTATTGTTTTAGCCCTCTTATACTGAAGCTGAGGCAAACATGACATACGTTTTTTTTACGTTTGTGTATATTTTGCGTGGCAAATTGGTTCCATTATGACTCCTTTCAAAATCATCTGTTAACCCATTTTGGGCAGGAACCCTTTTGGTGTTTGAAGCATTATGTTACACTTTAGCTATTGAAAAATAGCAGATCTACAAGCTCATAGCGAGCTTGTAGGTCTGCTACTTTTGAAAAATCGTGAAAATGTGGCACAAATCTTTGCATATATATTCTTTCAGAGTGAACGTTTTAACTCAAATCTTTGCTTCTGAGAGGAACATATTTTCAGATGGGGGTCGGTGGCCTTTTACATATCATTTTTGGGGTCCTCGACATGAAATATTGGGCATCACTGATACAGAAACACAGGTATTTCAGGAAACTGTCAGGATTTGGAAGACATTCTTTTTATTTTGACGTCGGGCCTAAATAGGTTAATAATATAGCCTCATAATAACAGGAGCTGTCACTGACTGTGCCGATCATTTCAAATTGTAGAAGACATGTTTTGCTTGTATATTAGCCCAGTGCTCTAACTGAACTGACCTTTCTGTGTCACTGCCTGGCAATTGTTTTCTGGCTCCTCTTGTCAAGAGGTTGAATCTATCATCTCTGTAAAATAGCTAGCAAGAGACTTTAAAGGTAGGGCAAGTGATTTTTCGTTGGTTAAAATAAGTGTAAGCTCTATATTGTGATAGTACTCATTGCTATATAGTGTTTGTTCAGTAACACAAGTCTCCATGTCTCTCCAGCTTCTTATTGACCCATTTAGGCCTGGGAAAAAAAAGTATTCTAAATCCTGACAGTTTTCTGAAATACCTATGTTTACATACCTATGTCAAGGACCCCAAAAACGATCTGTAATTGGCCTCCGAGACCCCCATCTGAAAATATGTTGTTCCAGGGACCCTCCAGAAGCAAAGATTTGAGTTAAAAACATTCGTTCTGAAAAAAAATATTCAGAATTTGAGGCACATTTTCACGATTTTTCAAAAATAGCAGACCTACAAGCTCGTAGCGCGCCACTCTGTAGCGCGCTATGAGCTTGTAGATCTGCTATTTTTCAATAGCTAAAGCATAACATAATGCTAACACCAAAAGGGGTTCCCGCCCAAAATGGATTAAACAGAAATTGCAGTTTCAGGTCGTGGTACCGATTATTATCCAACCAGGATAAAGAACTCAGTCAGGATACAGATTAAACAAGTGGAATTGTAAGTGATGACACAAAGAAATGAGCAGACAGAATTGGAACTGGCACAATATAAAAATGAAGCTGATTAAATGGCAACTTTCTCCTGATTGGCTGAAATATTGTCACCTACCAGAACATGTATTTTCTGTTTATTAAAGAGCTGGACAGATACGGAGAGCCCCCTGTTACTGAACACTTTATATAGCAACGAATACTATATCAGAATAGTTATTTAACCTATTAACAAAAAACCAAAGAATATCACTTACCCTGCCTTTTAATGTAAAGAAAAAGCATCACAGTCTTTTCAATTCAGTATTTAAGTCCGACATCATTTTGTAGTGCTACGTTACGTCCGGGTCCAAGTGGCACCAGCTCCCGTCCGCATCTCATTGTAAATAGAATATCTAAACGTGTGAAACTTTTTATAATGACGTTATTTTTCAGAAAGGAAGCCATTGAGTGTTAAAATGTATCCATGACAACAAAAATATATGATGAGACAATAAAGACTATTATTATCGTTATTATTGAAGGTGGCAACAGTCCATTTGCTCTGTAAAATATTTAGAATGTGTGCAGGCTTGAGTATGTTGAATCTAGTTTGCATTAATGAGGATTTAGTTGACACAATAAAATAAAATGGCGATAGTATTCCACGTGGGGCATGTGGGTCACAGCCAGATTTAGGAGAGCAGCGCAGCTTTGTTGTTGCGAGCAAAGCGGTAAAATGAGACTTTCGTGGTTGTTTTCGTCTCAGATTTAGTCACAGTATAACTCTATGGGGACACAAAAGTGACACAAAAGTAGGACCTGGAAGTATCTCAGGAGGGGGCGCTCACGTCACGGCTAAAATACTGAATTGAAAGTTCATTATTCAAGACTAAGCTCAAGTTACAGTATATGCAAATGTTTTCAGAATCAGCTGTATTGTCACATCACAGGTTTTCAGAAGTAAAGAAGTGGGTGAAATTCATTTTAGTTTCCATCGTATATTGATATATATAGGGAAGAAGAAGAAGTGGGTCAAGGGTTTATTATACTCCCGGGGCACGGTGGCACGGCTTGTAGTGCTGTCGCCTCACAGCTAGAAGGTCCTGGGTTCAGTTCCCGCTCGGGACGCTGTGGGTGCTGGCGGCGTGTTTCCTCCTCTGCGTCATCAGTGCCCATACCCGAGGCGGGGTTGGCGAAAGGGCCTTTCTGCCTGATGGAGGGGAAAGGAACTGGTTGGAATAACGTGTTCCTTCCATGTTCCAACCAGGGAAACTCCCCCCTGTCAGGTGTAAAGGAGCAACTTGGACACTCGGGCATGAAGGAAGAAAGTATATTATACTCCCGACAGTGTAGATAAAAATAAATAAAGGGTAATTTAAATTATACTAAAAAAGAGGAAATAATGACAACGTAGCGGAGCTCAGACAAAAGCTGCTTTCACCCTCCATTGGTGCGCTCCCAGAACATTTTGTTTCTGGAACAACACATTTTCAGATGGGGGTCAGCGGCCAAATACAGATAATTCCTGGGGGTCCTTGACATGAAATTGTTTGAGAACCACCGACATAGAAACATGTGTTTTTCATTAAGCTGTTTTAGAAGGCATTTGTAGATGGTCGAAATGGGTACTTTTTTGGTACTTTTTGATATGCTATTAAAACCAGATCCTCTCTCTCTCTTGTTCCAGACAGTATAGACGACCACACGTTGTTGTGGCTGCTCAATCAGATCCGCGTTGGAATCCCACAGGTGAACATTCAGATACGACAACACAAACACACCCAGGGACACGCCTTCTTCATTACTACTACCTTTGAGAAGTAAGACATTGACAATGATTTGTGTGTGTGAGTCGCTTATGTTGCCCTTGCCTATGCTGTATGCTTATTGCTTATGTCAGGGGTGGCCAACTGGCGGCACGGGGGGCCACATGCGGCCCCCACCATCACTTAATGCGGCCCACAGGTTAAAGAATACAAGAAAGAGCTGTTTAAAGCCCAGAAAGAATATAGAAACTCGTTCAAAAAAAGAGCTGCTGAGTATAAAGTCTAAAAACCCAAAGCTTTTCTGGAAGATGCTTAGTGGCCCCGGCAGAAATATGGAGCAATGCCCAATCCCACCAGAAGAGCTCTATGAACACTTCAAGAGTCTTTCTGACTGGGATGTGCAAATGAGCCAGAGGTTGATTTTGAAACACTCAACCATGACGACAGGGGGCAGCGGTGGCCGAACGGTTTGCGGAGCGGTCTTGATATCGGAAGGTCGCTAGTTCGTATCCCCGGACCGGCACGTTAAAATTACCACCGCTGAAGTGCCCTTGGACAAGGCATTGAACCCCTACCATGAAATGTTCTATGAGCAGGGCCTGGCTGTAAACAAGTTCTTGAGCTTAGTCCAGTTACCCTAAATGCTAGATTCACAGATCAGGAAATCAACGAGGTTATCTCAAAATTAAAATCGGGCAAGGCAGCAGGTATTGAACAAATCTTAAATGAGTATATCAAATGTACAGCAAGCATTTTTATGCCACTATATACAGCCCTGTTTAACAAGATCCTTGACTCTGGTATCTTCCCTGAAGATTGGACATTTGGCATGATCATACCAATTTTCAAGAAAGGCAATACTGCCGACTGTGATAATTATATCACTGGTATGACTGGTATTAAAATGTTAAACTAACATATAACTAACTATAACTAAATGTAATTGAAATTAAATAAAAATGTTACTTTTCAGGATTCCAGTTAAAAAAGAAATCCGGATTTGAATAGCAAAAATAGCTGATCTACAAGCTCAAAACGCGTCGCAGCTTGTATATCGGCTATTTATAACAGAAATATGCAATGTGGCCCTCTCGAGTGAGTGTGGAGATATAGTGGCCCAGGCCCTCTACATCCTCAAAGTTGCCAACCCCTGGCTGTGTACCCGGCATGGATTTGGGTGTAATAGTGAAGTGACTTGCTGGGTCTATTTAGTTCTTTGCATACACACGTGTGGCGTTTCTGCATTTTCAAAAGATAGATGTGAGAAGAGAGTGGGATTTTTTTTCCTCATTCTGAATTATTTAGGGTGGCTGTGATTTTTGGCTGTGCCTCCATACTCACCATTAAATGGACTCAAAAGGAATATATTATTCACAAATAAAATCTTCCACAACAAAATAACACACTTCATGCTTTGTAGCCGGGGAGCCAGCCATCCGGAATTTGAGAGCACCTGTGATGTCATGACATTTTATTTGTATTTATTTCTATTAATTTGGTCATTAAGGTCCACAGAATGAGAGGTCTGTTCTGCCGGAAATATCGCAAAAAGAAGTTATGGCTAGTATTTTTTTATTTTTGTATACCCCACCATAGACAACCAATATAAGGCAAAATGTCATCATACTTTAAGTAGCATGTCAAACTAGGGGGTCATGATTCTGAATCCATTCCAAGCATTCGTTTTGCATGAAAAACACTCCTTGGCCTAAATTCGGCCATATCCACTTGCCCAAATGTGCTGACCTCATCATATTTGTTATGACGGCTATCACCGTTTTTAGGCGAGTGTTTTTCTTGCAAAGCTAATTCTTGGAATGGATTCAGAATCATGAAAACCCCCTAGTTTGACATGTCACATGCTACTTAAAGTATGATGACATTTTGCTTTTGCCTTTTATATTGGTTGTCTATGGTGTGCTATACAAAAAAGTCCATAACCTTTTTATTTTCGCGATGTTTCCGGCATAGCAGACCTCTCATTCTGTGGACCTTAATGACCAAGTGAATAGAAAAAATCACGCACGTGTGAACTGAGTGGTGCAATTCCCCCCCCCCCCCCCCCCCCCCCCCCCCTCTCTCTCTCTCTCTCTCTCTCTCTCACTCTCTCTCATTAGAGTCACTACCCCTCTCACTGTTTCTGGCGCCCCCTACTGCTATTATTAAGTCACATACTCATGCTCACACAGACACACAAACAGGTGCGAGGACATTGCACTCATGCTCACACAGACACGTGCGAGGACATTGCAAGCTGGTTGTAGGAGTGGTTGCACCACTCAAAAAAACACAGATAAAATGTATGTCATGACATCACAGGCTATTATAAACATTTCTGTGCGGCATGTACAGTATGCTGGAATTTGAGTTGTGTGTGTGTGTGTGTGTGTGTGTGTGTGTGTGTGTGTGTGTGCGTGTGGGTCATGTATGTACTGTAAGTACACACTTAGAGGATCAAACTGCTGGCATGCTAACCTCTCAGCGGTTTTTAATTCTTCCTCTAAACCCGCATTTTTAATCACTTAATTTCCCCCTTTCTCTGTCCTCCTGCTTAGCTTACTGCGGGGAGCCGAACAGATGGGCATGCACAAGGCAGTCAAACCACAGTATGGCGGCGGAACGCGGCGCTTCTCCTGCGAGGAGGACAACATCTATGAGAACATAGAGAGCGAGCTCTGCTTTTTCACCTCACAGGTTAGAGGGGGAGGTTAGCGAGGTTTCGAGAGGCTGTGTGGTAGGTTCTGTGAATCTTTTGGTGTCCCACGATTCGATTTTCCGATTCTTGGGGTCACGTTTCGATTCAACTCTTATTCTCAATCCAGATTCAAAACAATTGTCTAATTCAAAATGATTCTCGATTCAATACTACAATACAATACAGCTGTGCTGATCTGAAGTGACTATAGTACTGACTACAGTAACTTGAAAATGACTGAAGGCATGATGTTTACATTTCATATCACAAACACCATGTAGTGAAAACTGTTACTGTAAGCAGAAAAAAAAAAGATTTTTGGAAATTATGAATCGATTTTGAATCGTTCATAACGGGAATCGCATTTTTTTTTGGACACCCCTACTGTGTGGGCCCTGCAGGCCAGAACCAGACAGGCTTCAGTGTCAAAATACATTATCCTACATCCGTTTCTTTCCCCTCCCCCTCCTCATCCACTCTGAACTGTTTTCAGGAGCGGCAGAGCATCATTCATTACTGGCTGGTCAACCTGCGAGCCAAACATGGCGACGTGCTCCACAACATTCACTTCCTGGAGGGACAACCAATCAGTAGGCTGCTGCTTATTCATGTTTGAGCTTTTTTCCCCTTGCTCTTAGCCACTTAAAGGACCACTTCATCACTTTTCAACCTGAAAATCCCACAGCCCTCCTATGAGACACAGTGAGGACCTATTATATGAAGATGGGTTCAAAAGTGGTGAAGTGGTCCTTTAAACCACCATATCTCTCTCTGCTGGAATACACCACCAAAATCCAACATGTTCATTGTTCAGGAAATGAAAAAAAAAAAACGTAACAATTTCAGAAAATGAAGAAAACAAAGCAATGCTGCCTCATCAAAGTTAGTATTCTGACTTTGTACATTGTCAGTTACTTGCATGTGTCATTCGAGGGGGAGGAGTTGGGTGCTTTCACAGACGGGTTGAGGCTGCGATGGAGTTGAGAGCTTCTTTCCGACATGGTTTTTGATACTTTTCATTAGTTCAATATCTTCAAAACAACACACTGAGGGACGTAAAGGGTGTTTGATAGCGTTGATTTATGAAGCAAAAATAAAAAAATCTAAAATGGGGTTAATTTAAGTGGTATTCTCCCGACAGTGACGATATATTCTTTGTTGTCCGGGGCCGCCTAGTGGTCTATACTTGGGTTTCTTTATAGTCTACAGACTCTAAAGTTGCCAATCTACAAGCTTTCAAAGCTGGTCGCGGCCCACCCGTCTAAAGCCTATATCAGCTTTCACATCGCACCGCGTGGTCAGACGGGTGGGCCGCAAAACGCCTTAAGATCTTCAAATGGGCCCTGATCGAGAAAAGGTTAGGAAGTGGAACCGTTGAATCTCAAACAAAGAATGTTGTTGTTATCCATTGACATCTGCATTATAGGCATGCCATGCCTCCATTGAGGCACTCAATGCTGTATGTGTCACTGCACATTGTATAATCTATAGTGTATACGTATCATCATTATGACATAGCCTTAGTTATAGATAATCTATATTGTCTATACATAATGTTGACCTAAAGGGCCACTTTGCTGATTTTAAAATTAATCTTACAGGGAGGGAAGGGAACTCAACTCATATAGGCAACAAAACACAGTGAGCAGTCAGATATTCAACCTGTCCTCACAAAATGAACAATATGATTTTGGTTGAAAATATATGAAGTCAGCCAGTCATTTATGAATACCAACGTAGTTCTGTTCAGCCTGGTTGCAGCCTACAGCCCATGACAATAAAACCACCAGTGCAGAAACGTCAGTGCTGACACACCTGCAGCATATAACCTACTAAGTGCTGACACACCTGCAGCATATGCCCTACTAAAATATTCAACAGGCACTAAAGAACATGACAGTGAATGACAGTGCAGTGTTGACGGTGAATGTATTCCACCCAGTGGTGGAAAGTAACTAAGAACATTTACTTAAGGGTTAGGGTTAGGGTTAGGGTTTTGAGGTATTTGTACTTTACTTGAGTATTTACAATTTCCAATACTTTTACTTCTTACTCCACTACATCTCAGAGGCAAACATTGCACTTTTACTCCACTACATTTATTTGAAAACTTTAGTTACTACCGGTAGTTACTTTGATTATTATCACAAAACATGCATTAAACAGTTCAGCCCTATACATTTCGGCCATTTGAAAATAGAACATTGAAATGGAACATTTGGCATAGTGAGTACTTTCTACCTTTGGTACTTTATAAGTACATTTTGATGCAAATACTTTTGTAATTTTACTCTTATTTAAGTCAACTTAGAATTCCGGACTTTTTACGGAGTATTTCTAAATTGTAGTATTGCTATTTTTTACACTGTCTGTGTATTCCACCCTATAGTCCCAGAGCTGGTGGCTAGAGGAGTGATCCATCAGATGTTTCCCCTTCATGAGCAGAGGATCCTCAGCCAGCTGATGACATCATGGGTCCAGGCAGTCTGTGAAAGGCAGCCTCTGGGTGAGCACTGACTGGGCCAAAGGAAGCTGACTCCCGGGGTCTCTTCCGGCTTTTTAAGACAGCTGGTGGATTGGAAATTAAGCTTTTCTGGCCGACGCGGCAATCTGCTGCGTGTGGTCGGAGCTTCTTTTCCATCCAACAGCTGTCTAAAAAAAACGGGAAATGACGCAAAAGACAGCTTCCTCTGTCCGCGCATGGAATCTAAAGTGTGCCTAAGGCTCACTGAGCACCAGCTAATCACACAATGTCCTGCAATATAGGACAGAGGAGTAAAACAATGGACAATATTCTGAAAGAATTATATT
This sequence comes from Protomyctophum parallelum, assembly GCF_964188405.1. NCBI lineage: Eukaryota > Metazoa > Chordata > Actinopteri > Myctophiformes > Myctophidae > Protomyctophum > Protomyctophum parallelum. The sequence continues at coordinate 13,468,061 of NC_139709.1, forward strand.
CAAAGATGTGTGCCGCATTTTCACGATTTTTCAAAAATAGCAGACCTACAAGCTCGTAGCACGCCACTCGGTGGCGCGCTATGAGCTTGTAGATCTGCCATTTTCAATAGCTAAAGTATAACATCATGCTTAGTTAAAACACCAAAAGGGGTTCCCGTACAGAATGGGTTAAAGCTGCTATAAGCAATAATATGTCAACATTTTAATGACCTTTCTTTCTTTTTTTTGGTATTCAGACAGCCAGCAATGGGTAGAACACTCCCACAAATATTTTTAGGAAGGCAAATCGACCAATGACAAAGCTTCTAGGAAAATCTTTGAATGCAGATTGCGGCCCCTAGATGTGTCACATGACTAATTTTTTTTGTTGGGAGCGTTCTACCCATTGCTGGCTGTCTGAATACCTATTGTTAAACATCGACATTACTTAATTTACAAGAAACCTACGCAATTAGAGAATGTAGAAGAATTGTTAGTTTGATTGTTTGCCTGTTATCTCCTAATTCTTATGATGAATTCCTGTTCTGTTCTTTGGCTATATAGAAGTGTCTATTTGTACGTCTCTAAATGTTTTGGACCCTCTTGTAAACAAGTGTAATGCTTAATTGGGTCGTCCACTCACAGTTAACAGTCTTTGTATTGAGTTTGTGCTTGAAATGTACTGTAATTCTGCAAACTGTTAATAAATATTTCAATCAATCAATCAATGGTACCACATCAATACAGCATGGAATTGTGATCTTATCCAACGATAAATATTTAAAGTTTTGTGTATGAGAGGCTAAGTGTCATCACATGCGTGGCTTAAATGCAGAATAAATAGTGGACCTTGACATGAAAAGGGTTGAAAACCACTGGTTTGGATTAACAAATTCGTATAAAAAAAGAGGATTTGGTTTCCTGATTGTTTGTCTGCGTTTTTAGATGATATCTGTGACTACTTTGGAGTGAAAATTGCCATGTACTTTGCCTGGTTGGGTTTCTACACCAACTCTATGCTGTACCCTGCTGTTGTTGGCTTTCTGCTGTGGATACTAGCAGAGGATGACCAGGTACACACACGGAGCCTAAGGGCCGATTCATACTCCTATTTTAGAGCCGAAAGAAAGACGGTTCGGCGCTGTAGAGCCTACAATGTGACGTCATTTGAGGTTCGGGGGGGGGGCCGGTAACGTCCTAAAGTCGGCTCTTCGGTGCTACTGAAAATTTCTGACGAGCCGAAGTCATTTCGGCACTACAGCGCCGAAACAGCGGAAAAATAGGAGTATGAATCGGCCCTAATAGTTCAGCAATGTTTCTAATAAGGGTGATTGAATTTAGCTGACGATGGAGGATTGTATAGTATTAATGGATTTGTTTCTCTCTCAGTGTGATTACCTACAGTGCTGCTGGGTATCGGCGAGTGTCCGAATTTAGTTTTTCAATAAAAATGATATGTCCTATGATGCAGTACAAATGTTTGTTTATTAACAAAATGTAAAGTAATTCCAGTACGTGTCATTTTAAGGTTTAAGCATTTTGACGACTGAAGGGATAATCTCCGTTAACGCTAATTGCTTTGGCCATGATAATCCTAACAAAACATAATGTAACTAGTCATTTAAATCAATACCGAAAAGCAAATAGGACGGATGGATTCTGAGGATTTACGAACATAATTTAAATAGCCAAGTGAAGTGGAAACTACCGTGGGTGGCATAAAAATAATCATTTCAAGTATTTGTTCCTTCATCATCGTGAGTGTGTGTGTGAGTGAGTCTTCTCTCTCTCTCTGCCCACACGCAGACCAGTCAGGATATCTGTTGCGTGGTGTTCGCCCTCTTCAACGTGGTGTGGGCGACACTCTTCCTGGAGCGTTGGAAGAGACGCGAGGCGGAGCTGGCGTACAAATGGGGCACGCTGGACACCCCGGCCGAGTCCCTGGAGGAGCAGCGGCCGCAGTTCAGGGTCAGTGTTGCCAACTCTTGTGCGAGAAATTAGCCAACCCACCTCCAAAAACAAGCCCAAAACGAGCCAACTCCTAGCGAGAGAAATAAGCCAAATCAATTCCCTCGAAAAACAAGCCAATAATGTTGCCGTATAATACTAATAGATAAATATTTTATGCATTTATTATTATAAATGCTATCTATGTCTATAATTATGAATGTTTTGGTCATGTATTATACCAGGGGTTTTCAACTGGTTTTGACCCAGGGACCACCATTCTGACTAGGAGCAGCCTGGGGACCACCACTATTGTGTCGGGTGGGTTCATCGTAGATCTATGATGGACCCACCCGACACAATAGTGGTGGGGTATTCATGCACCATGGGTTAAGATTGTTTTTGTTTTCTTCTTACTTGTTACTCACTAATCACACTATCACATGCTACATTCATGAGCTGGACAAAAAAAACTATGTTTCAAAGTATTTTATTATCAAAAGTGTTTTTTACTTGTACTAAGCATGACTCAAAATAAGTCTCAAAATAATAATCCATTTCAGTTACACACACACACACACACACACACACACACACACACACACACACACACACACACACACACACACACACACACACAGAAACAGAATATATATTTTTTTATCTTATTCTATTTTATAATCTTCTCTTTATTTTAACCAACCTACAACCTGCACTACTTTTTACTATAGGCCTTATACAGTACCTTTCTAACAGACAGAGGGAACTGTTCATTGTGTACCATCACTTTAAAAGCGTAATGTATACATCATCGTACGACGGTGTCACGCACCAAAAATAGCCAATCTACAAGCTCACATCACACCTGGTTGCATCGCGTTGTGAGCTTGTAGCTCTGCCTTTTCGGCAACGATAGACTGAGAAGTTGCACATTGAATACATCACATATTACGTGAGACTATTCAATCGATCCGCGGCAGATATTATAACTCTATGGCAGGGAGATTTGACTTTCCCAAACGTATTATTATGAATTGGATGAATAACTTATGGCAATGTCTTACCGTGCTTGCCTTGGACAGTAAGCACGGTAAGCACAACATGCGTTGGGTGGAAGAGCAGGATGGTTGTTCCGCTGCAGCAGCTGACGGCTTCGTCAGCTGCTGCAGAAACGAATTCTGTGCGTGATATGTTTACATCGTGAGTTGTTGTTGTTTTTTGTTTATTTGACGCGTTTAGCAGAAATGTTAGATTCAACTTAAGTTATTATTATTATTCACAAACAAGTAAAAAGAGTGCAAATAAGTTATTTATATGTATTAGAAAGGTAAAAAGGCAAAAATACAACTTTTCTGAATGCCTGGCTGCGGACCACCAGCAGTACCTCCGCGGACCACCAGGGGGCCGCGGACCACCGGTTGAAAACCCCTGTATTATACTATTCCACACATAGTTGAGACACCAGACCCATTCTGTCACTCAGAGTGATTCACACTGCCTCAAACCTATGGGTATATACATCAAAGAAATGTTGGCTTGTTTGATATTCAAAACAAGCCACAGAACTTTTTAAAACAAGCCCAAAAACCGCAACCCGCCACCTGGGAAAAAGAAACGCAACTCTGGAAAAAAACAAGACAACTTTGGCGGGAAACAAGCCATAACAAATATATATATTACAAATGGATAAAATAAAAGACTGAGGATTGTGTATGTTACTATGTAATAGGGGAATTTCATGGTGAATGCCAAATATTCAGAGTCAGAAGAATCTGAATAGTTTTTTTTTATTTCCCGGCATGCCTTGCAGTTTGAGAGTGCCGCAGACTGGAATGTTTTAAAACAGGCCTGAAAACGTTCCTGTTTCGGAAAGGCTGTTTTTAACCTATGATTGATTATATGTTTTTAACCATGTAGCACTCTGGGATTCCCTGTGAATGAAAAGTGCAATACATATAAGCTTTATTAACAAATATATTTTTAATATTAATATATTTTATTTCCTGACCTACCAATGCGAGCACAAATGCTTCCATCACGTCACGCATGATCAACAAAGTTTGAGTGCATGCTGTGCACAGTATTAGTTAAGAACGTCTTCACTAATAGTGTCTGTGACACACTGAATCACACGTGTTTGTTCACCGCAGCCAGGCAACAAAGACTTCTCCCTAAAGTTTCCATAAAGTTCACTTGAAAGTTACGTTTGAGAAACTTATAGGCCTATAATTATGAAACATGAAGGACCTGGCGCGGCTACTCTGCTTCTCTCTCTTTATTGTCGGGAATGTCGTCTCGTCTGCCGTTACTGTTATGCATTGCAGTTCAGCTGTATGTAGCTCTGCCCCGGCCATTTGTAAGCCCACCACAGCCGCTTTTGCAACACAGTGTCAGCTTAAAAGATCGACACCAGCAAAAAGCAGGCTCCACATGATCAACTCACAACGCGTTTTGCATCGTTTCAACTGCCCGTGTGAACGCACCAGCAGGAACGTACTGAAAGCCTGGTGACGCGAGGGTAGGAATGCACGAGGCAAGCTGTGTTTTTTTTTATACAGTACGTGCCAGGCGAGTAGGTGATCTCCTCATGTAAACAAAGCCACACATTAGCATTTCTATGGCCGAGGGTCGTTAGACTGGTGGGGATGGGAACAACAACAATGATGATGCAAATTGCAACAACGGACCGCATGGCAGCCCACTGAGCCCTGCAGTATCTATTGCTGTCTGGGGATGGTCGGAGTTACTTGTTAACGAAAATAAAAGCCTGGGTACAGAGGCTACTTCTGTTCAAATCAAACGGCACCCGCGGCACACAGGTTGGGAATCACTGCTGTAAGTAACAAAATACAGTAAAAGATATGCAGTATTGCAGTTAAGTTGAAATAACTAGAAAAATGATAAAGGGAGATCGTTGTCGGCAGGGTTCGAACCTGCGCGGGAAGATCCCAATAGATTTCTAGTCTATCGCCTTAACCACTCGGCCACGACAACACATGTGATGCCTGGTGGTGCACGGGTGTCATGCTCCGAAAATAGATCTAAGACAGGAAATTTTGATCTAGTTTTAGTCATAGTCTTTTGAATAAAATTCCATTTAGTCATCTGAAATGTCTAGTTTTAGCTGACTAAATATCATAATATTTTAGTTGAATATATATCTACAGTTGATTTAGTCTAAGTAAAATGTATCTTGGCAGGGCAGAGACGAGGTGTTGCCGAAAATAGCACATTTGAGCTCTTAGATCTATTTTCGGAGCACAACACCTGTGCACCACCAGGCATAACATGTGTTGTCGTGGCCGAGTGGTTAAGGCGATAGACTAGAAATCTATTGGGATCTTCCCGCGCAGGTTCGAATCCTGCCGACAACGAACTCCTTTTATAAAAGGCAGCTGTCCCCAGTTCGACCCTTGGCTCGCCCGGTCGATGTGTCTCTGAGCCAAAACACTGAAACCCTAACAGAGAAAAAGTTCCTAAGTGATTATAGTGAGTAAAACGTTATTTGAGTTAAAGTAATCAAAGTGAACTAAGCTTTCTTTTAAAGCATGTTAATATTTTTAAATGTATATTCCATTGATTTTGTAATTTTATGTAAAAATGTTGTACCTTCTAAAGGAACATTCTGCTTAAATACATTGTCTAATCTACAACATACTTTGCAGGACTTTTATAGTTACTTTACTAAAGCACAGACCCGAACCCTTTATAATGTCTTGATTAATGACATGATTATTGTTACAAAGAACTATGACTATAAGTATAAAGTGTTATAAACATATTATAATGCATTATAAGTATGCCTAGGATACAAAATAGACATTGGATACATAACAAGTGCTACCCAATTGTGTGGCTGAAAGAAAAAGTTAACACTGCAATAATGAATAATAATAATATTTGTGCCGACTTTTTGTTGTCAAATTTAACTATCCTATTAGGAGCTGATTGTGCTATTAATACAGCACCCAGGGATCTGTTAGGGTTTCAGTGTTTTGGCTCAGAGACACATCGACCGGGCGAGCCAAGGGTCGAACTGGGGACAGCTGCCTTTTATAAAAGGAGCTCGTTGTCGGCAGGATTCGAACCTGCGCGGGAAGATCCCAATAGATTTCTAGTCTATCGCCTTAACCACTCGGCCACGACAACACATGTCATGCGTGGTGGTGCACGGGTGTCGTGCTCCGAAAATAGATCTAAGAGAACTAACCACTGATTATACTGGCCTTCATTGCTGCCTTGAGCTTTTCTGTCACTGTGATGTCATAATGTTTTGCAATGACTAATAGCTGATCCTTCGAACAAATATTGAGTAACCCCACTGACGGAGACCTAATAAACTTATCTGTAGCTGAAGTTAAAAAAAAAAATTATGCAATTTACAACAAAAAACCCTAACAAAACCAAGTGTTGGGGCTGTGCATTACAAAGTGCAGTACAGTAACCTTAATCAAAATGGAACAAACCCCCCCTAACATACCTATTATTCCTAACTAACTTACCTATCTTTACCTACCGTCGGCACCCGGGCATGAGGATTTCTCCCCTCCAGCCACCTAGTGTGACCCCCAAGATCCGTCGCTAACCAAAACTCCACTAAGAGTAAATCAAAGAAAGGAACAAACAACTGACACCCTAACGGTGCCGGTCGCTAAGGGATTTGTTCCAACTAAAAACACCTGTAATTAACACTTGCAAACACATCCCAACACTTACCTTTGTTGTAACTCTGTATGCTGGAAACTGGGGCCAAATGCTTTCTCTGTCCGGCTCCTAACCAAAAACAAACAAGCAAACTCAAGTGTGAAACTCCCAACCAAGACAAACGGGGGAAAGAAATATTATACTTTTTATTTATTTATCTTTAATTAAACAATCTAATCAATTAATTAATTATGTACGGACGAGCCCCCATTTAAAACTAGATCAAAATTTCCTTTCAAAATTAACACTGCAATAATTAATAATAATAATATTTGTGTCCACTTTTTGTTGTCAAATTTAACTATACTATTAGGAGCTGATTGTGCTATTAATACAGCACCCAGGGATCTGTTAGGGTTTCAGTGTTTTGGCTCAGAGACACATCGACCGGGTGAGCCAAGGGTCGAACTGGGGACAGCTGCCTTTTATAAAAGGAGCTCGTTGTCGGCAGGATTCGAACCTGCGCGGGAAGATCCCAATAGATTTCTAGTCTATCGCCTTAACCACTCGGCCACGACAACACATGTTATGCCTGGTGGTGCACGGGTGTCGTGTTCCCGAAAATAGATCTAAGAGCTCAAAGCTCAAATGTGCTATTTTCGGCAGGCGGATAATTATAAATTAGGCATTACAATACCTCGTCTCTGCCCTGCCAAGATACATTTTAGTTAGACTAAATCAACTGTAGATATATTCAACTAAAATATTATGATATTTAGTCAGCTAAAACTAGACATTTCAGATGACTAAATGAAATTGTATTCAAAAGACTATGACTAAAACTAGATCAAAATTTCCTGTCAAAATTAACACTGCAATAATGAATAATAATAATATTTGTGTCAAATTTAACTATACTATTAGGAGCAGATCTGTTAGGGTTTCAGTGTTTTGGCTCAGAGACACATCGACCGGGTGACCCAAGGGTCGAACTGGGGACAGCTGCCCGTATAAAAGGAGTTCGTTGTCGGCAGGATTCGAACCTGCGCGGGAAGATCCCAATAGATTTCTAGTCTATCGCCTTAACCACTCGGCCACGACAACTGGATATACAGCAGGCACCCATATTTACAAGTCACTTTGTGCCCCAGATATCGTATCTAGTACTACTATCAGTGTTTATGAATCGGTGGCAGACTGGAGTGATATGTTTGCACAGCAGTGAGTAATGTGATCTGTAGTCTTGGAGTCCCCCGCAGGCGAAATTCCAGCAGGAAGGCAGAGGTCTCCATTCATACCGCAATGTGTTGTCACCCCACCCCCGCTACACACCACGTGGCTCTTGAAAGAATAGAGTGGAAGGAACAAGGAAGTAGGGGGGGGAAGGGTGGACGGGGGTGTGTTGAAATGGGGTATTTACCAGCACATGCTGTATGCCCGGCTAGCTCAGTCGGTAGAGCATGAGACTCTTAATCTCAGGGTCGTGGGTTCGAGCCCCACGTTGGGCGCATACCTTTTTCTTTCAGCCACACAATTGGGTAGCACTTGTTATGTATCCCATGTCTATTTTGCATCCTAAGCATACTTATAATGCATTATAATATGTTTATAACTGTTTATACTTATAGTCATGGTGCTTTGTAACAATAATCATATAAGACATTATAAAGGGTTCGGGGTTCTATAATGAAGGTTTGTGCTTTAGTAAAGTAACTATAAAAGTCCTGCAAAGTATGTTGTAGATTAGAAAATGTATTTAAGCAGAATGTTCCTTTTTTACATAAAATTACAAAATCAATGGAATATACATTTAAGTATTAACATGCTTAAAAGAAAAATAAAGCTTTTTTGATTTTTAAGTGTGGAATTTTAAGAGTGGTCGACCCAATTAAGCATTACACTTGTTTACAAGAGGGTCCACCATGTTCAATTCATCAAAACATATAGAGACGTACAAATAGACACTTCCATATAGTCAAAATGGTTAATTCAACGGAACTTTGACATGTACACAGTACACCAACCACGAAGGGACTCGAACCCTCAATCTTCTGATTCGAAGTCAGACGCCTTATCCATTAGGCCACGTGGTCCTCGGTACTTAACTCACTTTGATTTCTTTAACTCAATTAACTTTTTACTCACTATAATCTTTAGGGTACTTTTAACTCACTTTGTTGTCTTTACGACCATTTCTGGGTTACACCTTCCACTGCCCTCAGAGTGTTTGGGTGTCATGGCAGAAACCATGTTTAGGTTTCATGGCAGAAACCTGTATGTAGCATTCTGGGATCTTATGGCTGTTTAAACCCCAGCCAATAGCAAAAAAAAGCAGAGGGGGCAGGGCTTCAGCAATTACAGCCCATCCCATAAGACCACCTACCACGTTTGAATCCTTTAGCATGCTGGGAACTGGAGTTATGGCTGTTTAAACCCCAGCCAATAGGAACACAGAGGGGGTGTGGCTTCAGCAATCACAGTCCGTCCCTATAGAGTGTATGCACGTGACATCATCACCAAACCCGGAAGTTATGCAGGAACGCCTACTGAGTGGCAATAAACTACTTTCTGGCCTTGACAGCCCCTATACATCCAAACAGAAAAGTCCTTGCCACTCGATTTGCCACTCGATGTGCCATTCACTTTAACCCATTCTGAACGGGAACCCATTTTGGTGTTGGCATCAAACCTGTAGCATGCTGTGAATTGGAATTATCCATCCAGCCCGGTTCCAGCCCCCGGAACATCCAGACCTCCAGGAACGGCCCAGGGCTCGTACTGTAGTGTACTCTGTGCCACTTTACTCTGTGATGTACTCTACTGGCCACTTTAGGTGTTGCAGCTGTCCGTGCTCGCTCGGACAGAAGGACGGACACAGAGAAGACATACATAGGGACACACGTAGCTGCGTTGGAGCGGAGGCACCGCTCAAAAAGTGTCCACTAAGGTCGTTTATGGTCGTCTATCGAATGTGCTATGAAATGTAGTCCAGGCTGCTTTTCAAGCACCTGACAGTGGCTTTGTGGTTAGAGTGTCCGCCCTGAAACTGGGAGGTCGAGGTCATACTAAAGACTGTAAAAATCAAATCAGCCGTATCATTACCTTCCATAGAGCACCGAAGTCTGACATCACTTTCAGTAGAGGGCGCCAGTCCCCAGGTTCATGTATTTGTTTAGTTGCATTGAAATCCCCATTGAGGCGATTTTAGATCGCCTCATATAACAACTGTGTTTGAAAAATAAACATGTCACCCCGGCCGCTTCAACTCATATGGATATGAAGAATCAACTGACTGAGAGAAAACGCTAATGATACTGCTGCTGAATTAGTTAGATTTTCGCTAGAAGCAGACTGTATCATATATGAGTGACTGTCTGTTGCAAACGATACAGAGACACCTCCCTAACAATAACGCCGAAACAGCTTGTTTATTTTTGGACCACAACGCTTATAGTAGACGATATTAAGATCACCCCATGTTATTCTCCATAGAGAAATTACTTCTGCAAACCAGGGGAATCGTCGGGATGAGCGAGTTACGTCAGGACTTCGGTGCTCTATTACATCCCATACCATTATTACAGTTCCTTGTCCAAGAGTTCTGAATTCGATTTGCCTTTTACCCGTGCCCTTCAATTTCCTTGCATTCTGTAGCACCTTTTCAACTTACAAATCATGGATGATGATGTTTTGCATGTTATTTTGTGTGTGTGTGTGTGTGTGTGTGTGTGTGTGTGTGTGTGTGTGTGTGTGTGTGTGTGTGTGTGTGTGTGTGTGTGTGTGTGTGTGTGTGTGTGTGTGTGTGTGTGTGTGTGTGTGTGTGTGTAATCTATGTGAAGTGTCCGTCTCTGATAGCTTGCTATAGTGGGCAGGTGGTTAGAAAGTGTGGTTCTGTTTCCACCACATTTTGTGTGCTGTGGGGAGCATAGTTTTGTCTTCCCTTGGGAGTGGGGTCTGTCTGTGGCGGCCTTTTTCTATTACAGTCTAGGGCTAGGCTAAGGCTTTCCTAAGTTTTGGGTCACACACACGCACACACACACACAGTTTTGGGAAAACAAAATACAGTAAAAGATATGCAGTTAAGTTGAAATAGCTAGAAAAACTATAAAGTTGTCGTTGTCGGCAGGATTCGAACCTGCGCGGGAAGATCCCAATAGATTTCTAGTCTATCGCCTTAACCACTCGGCCACGACAACACATGTCATGCCTGGTGGTGCACCGGTGTCGTTCTCCGAAAATAGATCTAAGAGCTCAATGCGTCTAGTTATGAATTAGGCATTACAACACCTCACATCTGCCCCGCCAAGATAGATTTGTGAACTGTCGCTATAAAAGAACGTCAGCCAATGGAATGGAACCAGCCTAAGTATACTACTGGGCTGGAGACAACCCACCGCAGGGGACAGAAAGGGTGAGGATGAACCAAGACTAGAGCAGCAAGTCATTACGTTTTTTAACAGCAAAGACATCTCTTTGGACAGCGGAAACATGGCTGCTTGTCACACCCACCAGGCCAAACCAACCCCAAAGACAAAGACAAAACAACAAGCCAAACATCATCCGTGATTTGTGAGTAGAAAACATAAAATCGAGGTGCTACAGAATGCAAGGAAATTGAAGGGCACTTCACTAAATGAGCATCTCACAAAGATAAATGGTGAAATTGCAAGACAAGCTATAGAATCTTTAAAAAGGAAAATCGAATTCAGAACACTTGGACAAGGAACTGTAAGGTAATGTGGCTGATTTGTTATTTTACGGACGATTTTTGAGTGGTGCAACCACTCCTACAACCAGCAATGTCCGTGTCCGCATTATGTGCCTATGTGGCATTGGTCATGAGCACGAGTATATGACTTATTAGTACCAGTAGGGGGCGCCAGAAACAGAGAGGGATAGTGCATGCTCTGTTGCCTGCTAATGAGAGAGAGAGAGAGAAAGAGGGGGGTGATTTTTACAGTCTTTAGTAACTCACAACCCCCGGCCTCCCAGTTTCAGGGCGGACACTCTCTAACCACAAGGCGACTGTCAGGTGCTGGAAAAGCAGCCTGGACTACATTTCATAGCACATTCGATAGACGACCGTAAAAGACCTTAGTGGACACTTTTTAAGCGGCGCCTCCGCTCCAACGCAGCTACGTGTGTCCCTATGTATGTCTTCTCTGTGTCCGTCCAGTACAGCACACCTCTACTTCGGTAGACAAGATGTGAATGGGCTGTCTGTATCAGCTATACAGCTGTCCTTATAAAAGTAGCTCGTTGTCGGCAGGATTCGAACCTGCGCGGGAAGATCCCAATAGATTTCTAGTCTATCGCCTTAACCACTCGGCCACGACAACACATGTTATGCCTGGTGGTGCTGGAGTTGCTGTGATAGGAGAAGGATATCAAATGGAACACAACCACCCTAAAGACTAATTATTGTGTATATTCCTGCACTATACCTTTTTCTCATGCCAATAAAGCCCATTGAATTGAATTGAATTGCATGGGTGTCGTACTCCGAAAATAGATCTAATAGCTCAAAGCTCAAATGTGCTATTTTCGGCAAGCGGATAATATTATAAATTAGGCATTACAACACCTCGTCTCTGCCCCGCCAAGATACATTTTAGTTAGACTAAATCAACTGTAGATATATATTCAACTAAAATATTGCGATATTTAGTCAGCTAAAACTAGACATTTCGGATGACTAAATGAAATTGTATTCAAAAGACTATGACTAAAACTAGATCAAAATTTCCGGTCAAAATTAACACTGCAATAATGAATAATAATAATATTTGTGTACACCTTTTGTTGTCTATACTATTATTATAACTATACTATTAGTAGCAGACTGTGCTATTAATACAGCACCCAGGAATCTGTTAGGGTTTCAGTGTTTTGGCTCAGAGACACATCGACCGGGTGAGCCAAGGGTCGAACTGGGGACAGCTGCCTTTTATAAAAGGAGCTCGTTGTCGGCAGGATTCGAACCTGCGCGGGAAGATCCCAATAGATTTCTAGTCTATCGCCTTAACCACTCGGCCACGACAACACATGTCATGTGTGGTGGTGCACGGGTGTCGTGCTCCGAAAATAGATCTAAGAGCTCAATGCGTCTAATTATAAATTAGGCATTACAACACCTCGCGTCTGCCCCGCCAAGATACATTTTAGTTAGACTAAATCAAAATATTATGACTTTTAGTCAGCTAAAACTAGACATTTCAGATGACTAAATGAAATTGTATTTAAAAGACTATGGGTGCCATTTTGAAGATCCGTTTTACAATGGGGTAATACATAAATTGCCCTCGCTCTGCGCACAATCGTATTATGAAAGGCATATCGGCCCGTGTTGAACGCACACACATATGGCATACGGCGTTCCTGAATATTTTAGCATTGTGGGAGTGTCCATATGTTAATTATTTTCGCTTTGCGCAATTTGCTATTAAGCCCCTTGACCTAAGAACACTCAGCGCATAACGATTAGACGTGGGTCTGACCACCTCATAAACGCAAAAAGTACTGTTTGATTTTACACTTGAGCGGCTCTGGGAGGCTGCTGGAGTGTTGCCATGTCTGTTTATTATAAGCAGCTTCTTTTTCTGTAAAGTTGCTTGTACATATTGGTAGTTGACTAGTTGTACTAGTTGTGGTTGCTTTTCTTGTTTCTAAAGTGGTTATTTGGGCTTTTCTCCTAATGTTGTTTAAACCAGTGATCCTCACACAGCACATTCCCATGTCAAGGATCCCCAGATGAATGCATTTGCCCAACTAAGGACGGCTAATCCAAAAATGTAATTATTTTTTTCCAAGATTACTTTTGAAAATAGCAGATCTATACCAGCTCACAATGCATCACATTCATTCATTAAAACTATGAACTCTGACTGCAGGGGGATATATATAATGATCATTATAACAATGTGCAAGAACATATGAAAAAAGAAGGAATAACTTTGTATTTGTGGACAATCAAAATATGTTTTCTTATTTTAATGTGGTGTCATTAAAATTAATCTGGATATGGCAGACTCACTATCTAGAAAATAAAAACATGGCACTTCATTTAAAACAGGTTACAGACCCCTGTTATATGCGCTTATTTTTATAGACTCCATAATCCTTGGGAAGTTTGCTTTCATATGCTGTGTCACACCCGATTCAAGTCTTCTTCAATAAAATGCTACGAGCGAAGACCATATACCATCGGGGCCACAGGCACAGCATTAAGCAGCAGCATTCAACACATTCCTTCATCATGACTTGAATGAAATAAAATATAATAAACGTTATTTTACTGGTGTTTTTCAATAGAAACAAATTATTTTGAGGCATAAAGGTGACAGCATGCAGTGCAATAGGAATAATTAACCCAAATGTGACAAAGTCATGTCATGTCTTCTATGGTGCCAGCCTGAAGAAATGTAATACCACAATCCCCAAAGTGCGCATTCCGTATGTGACATCAGCTGACTGGTAAAGAGAATAGTACGGACATGTTGATTGGGTACGTCTCAAACACACCCATGACTAATTCAAGGCCGTTTTGCGCAATCCACGGGGTGTCGAAAGCGCTTCTTAACATGCCCAAAATTGCAATATGACATACAACACGCCCCCAGCTCATAAAACTGTAATATTATATGTCATATTATATGAATTGCTTAATGGAGCCCTATGACTAAAACTAGATCGGACAGACAGACAGACCCTGCTCCCAAGGGAAGACAAACTGTGCTCCCACAGCACACAACATGTGGTGGAAACCACACTTTCTAACCACCTGCCCACTAGTGCAAGCTATCAGAGACGGACACTTCACATATAGATTACACACACACACACACACAACCACTCGGCCACGACAACTGTGCTCGTTTCATCATTCTTGCCTATTTAATTTGCTGCGTTTGCCTTCACACTGCGCTGTGTCAAACCTCACCAAGGAAACGCAGCAGGGAACGGTATCACTGTTCAATATTCATAAACTACACAGCGTGCGTGCGTGCGTGCATGCACGCATGTTCTTTTGGGAACCCCACAGCGCAGACGAGCGCTCAAAATTACAATCTGTACTCCCAGGATCCCATTGATGTTCCGATCACCTACAATTATTATGCATACGCCACGTTAGCTATACAGTTTATAGATCACGCTGAGCGAAACATGTGTTTAATTTTGAAGTATTCATTTATATTTAAACCAGATGAAGAAAGTCTCCACTCGGATCCCCACACACAGTGACAGCCCTCCATGTTTACACACAGACAGAATATTCTGTACACTGCAGTGTGTTTTTATGTGTTTCCTTAAGCAATTGATTAATGTGCTCGTCTTGACCATATTTCGATGAGGGCTTCGGCCTCCTCATTTGACCACGTCTATCCACTGTAACGGCCCTAGCGGGACATCATTTGACCACGTCTGTCCACGGTAACGGCCCTTCGGCCTCCTCATTTGACCACGTCTATCCACGGTAACGGGCCTTCGGCCTCCTCATTTGACCACGTCTATCCACGGTAACGGGCCTTCGGCCTCCTCATTTGACCACGTCTGTCCACGGTAACGGCCCTTCGGCCTCCTCATTTGACCACGTCTATCCATGGTAACGGGCCTAACGGGACATCTTCTGCTTCCTTTCCTTTTCATTGATTCGGATTGCGTTCACACCTGCAGTGCATCGAAGTCAGGTGCGCTTGGAAGCAAAGCGAAACCCACCGTCTTTTGGCAAAGTAGAATGCGGTTGTTTAATCCGCATCAGAGTTCGAAGCGCCAAACGAAGCGCACTTTCCGACAACACGCAGCAGGATTCGTTTTAATCGAAGTATAACTTTCTGGTGTGAATGCGACCTTTGACTTATGTCATGTTCCGTGGTATTACGGCCTTGTATACTGATCTGAGTCCTTTAAAACTTTTTAAAGCTTTTATACTTAGTATTGTTATTTAAATTTACTATTTTACTTATGTGTATTGTGTAGCATCACCCAACGTAAGTTTTTCACAATGCTGTACCTGTACATCTGTGTGACAATAAACGCGAACACCTTGAACCTTGATAAAAAGAGATTTTCATTATCCAAACAATCACACTGTAATTTGCAGAATAGCTTACCGCTCACAGCTGTTGCTTTGTAGTGTTATTGGCATGGGCTTACGTGTGTGTGTGTGTGTTTATACTTTTACTTAAGTAAAACATTTGAGTGCTTTTTCCAACACTGACCGTATGTTGATGTAAACAAAGTCTTCAGTTCTGTCCGTCACTCCCTCCGCCTGTCATCCGTTGTATTAGCACTGGATTAGGAAACGCCGCTGCTTGCGATCATGAGTGGGATCATCGTGGATTTAATATTAATCGAGGCACGCGAGTGAGTGCATGAGTGACTGAGTGAGTTTGTGCGTGCGTGTGGCCGTTGAGCGTTCAAATTCAGCTCATTCAAGCCATCAAACACATAGCGCCACTGGCACTGTGCATGATATTAACATCCCGCCCGCAATATAATTACCCCCATATGTACTTACGTGTGTGTGTGTGAGAAATGTGCCTGAATAATGGGGGCTTTATATCAACTGTACAATATGTGAAGACATTGAGGGCAGGATAATAAACCTAGAGCCTAGGAAGAGTACTTAACTATTCGTGTGTCCTATGTATTAGTATGCTTATGTAATGGATTATAGACCAGAGATGCATAAACAAGCTTAACCAGAGCGTTATGCCTATTCTAGGGTATTCACTTCTAGTCATTTTTACTAGTTGACTAGTTTACTAGTCGACTTGTTTAACTACCTATTATATTATTATTATTATTATTATTATTATTTTATTTTGTATTGGAAATAAATATTTGTACATTTAAAAACTGTGTACATTGGTGATGGTGACTATAACTATAATCTACCTGATCTTGAGGCCTACAAAATAGAAACCAACATTTTGATCAACTGTTTACTGATGTTCGTTTGATACCTTAATCAACATGTAGACCGTTATTAAATGTTAACTAAATGTCATTAGTAACTAAATGTTAATTAATGCTTATTTCTGTATTTATTCATGATAATCAATGCATTCTTCTTGTGAAGGTTGAGTTTATTTTGTTATGCTTGATCTGTAGACTGTACCAACTGCCGTTCTCTCCTGACCTCAACCAACAATAACCACAGGAAATGTAATTGTGACTGAAAGATGCACAAAACGGTGACCTATTTTACCAAACGACGAACACGGAACAACATATCAGTTAGAAATTGGTGTTGAGCCTGATAAATGCTGGATTTCGACTCGGAGTCGAAGCACATTTTTCACAAAGGCTTCCAACGTAAATGCCAATTTATGTGACCGTTTCTGATTTTCAAATTTTCCGTTTTGTCATGTCATATGAAAGCAGGGAATCATAGCGTCAAATTGACCATATTGGTTGTTCAGTTTGACCCAACGGTTTTGGAGAGATATAGCTTATAGAAAACAGCAGATAACAGCGAGTTGAGAGAACAGACTTTGAAAGGTTCACTTCTGTGGACTCTTAAGATTACACCTAGCTACATGTTTAAGCATTTATTTCATATTTACATGTTAATTTCAGCTCTGACATTTATTTCAGACATGTGAAGAGTCTGCCTGCGCTATTAACTCATTTTGGACAGTTAGTCTTGCCTCCATGACTGTCTCTGTATGCAAAAGAGTCACATATGACAGTGGTTCCCAAAGTGGGGTCCGGGGACCCCCAGGGGTCCTTGAGGGAGTTCCAGGGGGGTCCCCAGCTAAATGATAGTTTAGAACCAAATGGACCCTTATGGGTCTGTAACTCTGAGAGTGTACAAATGGAACCAAACGGACCCTAACAGGTCGATTTTGTTCCCTCTCCCATTTGTACACTCTCAGAATTAAATCAACATAGATTTTACAATATAAATCGGGGGTCTCAGAGATAGAAATGCCATTACATGGGGGTCCGTCCGTAGACTAATGCATGTCAAACTGGGGGGTCCTTGAAATTAGGTCGAGAATCACTGCTAGAGCCGTAGAAATATTCTCTTATGGGGGGGTCCCCTGGCATATCTTTTCAAATGGGGGGTCCGCGGGGCTAATTAGTGTCAATTTGGGGGTCCTTGACATGAAATAGTTTGGGTAACCAGTAACCACTGACATGATATATATGACATAAAAAGTACAAATATCCACACCTTCTGTTCTGTCCCAAGGGGGTGAAGCGGTGCAGTCCCATAACGGGCTGTGAGGAGTTCTACTACCCTCCCTGGAAGAGGACCGTGTTCCGGTGGCTGGTCAGCCTGCCCATATGCCTGCTCTGTCTCTGCTTTGTCTTCATGGCCATGCTGCTCTGTCTGGAACTGCAGGTTAGTGAAAGAAAGAAAGAAATACAGCCAACCAAGCAGTGTTTGAGTTTAGTTTTAGTCATAGTCTTTTGAATCATTTAGTTTTAGTCACATTTTAGTCACCTGAAATGGTGTTAGTCCAGTTTTAGTCGACTATGGGCTCCATTTTCATCACTGCTAAACCCCTTATCCCTAAACTTCTTTTCCTTTTTTACTATTTTGAAAAACATTTTTGAATAGTTCAACTAGCCAATCTACATTGATCTTGTCCACTAGTCCCTTCCTAACATTTTAGTCTAGTTTTTATTTGTGATTTGACGAAATTGTCAATATATTTAGTCATATTTTTAGTCATCATAGTTTAGTTTTCATTTAGTTTCCATTTAGTTTTAGTCAGTGAAAAAAGGCAGTCGACGAACATTTTTCGTCTTAGTTTTAGTCGACGAAACGAAATCAACACTGCAACCAAGAAACTAGTGGTGTCAAAAAATATCGATATGAATCGATAATCGATTTTAACATTAACGATGCGACTACATCGATGCACGTGTGTCTGGATCGGTCAAAATAGCGTCTGCATCGGACGTTGGTTCGATCCTAAAGCTGCGAATCGATATAATTCAACTAACTGCTCGACTCCCATCGAGACGACCAATTTGGAGGAACCCCCCATCAGCTGACTTCACCATCACATCAGCTTGGAAAAGGGAATGGGAGTCCAATGAGGTCCCAAACAAACACCTGGTGTCAGACCCCAACCAACAGGTCCCTGGCACCACCCTCCCAAGGAGACAGTGGTCTACGCTCAATAGATTCAGGACTGGACATGGCCCTTGCTTGGCCAGCCTCCACAAATGGGGCAGTAGCCCAAGCCCACTGTGTGCGTGTGGTGAGGAGCAAACTATGAAGCACATCATAGAAGTTTGTCCTCTCCAAAGACTGGAAGGAGGATTAATTACCCTCCACACAGCAGACCAGGAGGCAACTGTTTGGCTTAAAGACTTTGCATTCGCTAAATAAATAAAACTAACTGCGGGAAAAACACAGTTGTACAAGCCCAAAGTGCTGTGCATTGCGACGGGTAGATAACTTGTAGATCTGCTACTTCCAGCACAGGACGCGTGCATGCTTATGATGACGCTCTATATGCATCAGCAGCCAGCGACAACAGACGAGCACTAGCAGCATAAACCACTCGTCGTCAGACGGAATAAACACTCAGATACGAGTCACGACACAACTTTATTGCACATCTGTGCTTTGCCTTTCATCCACGCTTCTATAGCCTTTTAAATCTCATTTCCCATCCACGGGCACAAGCAAAGTGATATCAGCAGCGCCAGCTTCCACCCGATCTGGATGGTGGTGTTGTTTCTGACAAGGGTAGCAACTAGTTAGCATGGGACCTAACATTAGTTTAACTCTGGTCCATATCGTTAGAAGGAGTTAGAAGGAGTCCTCCTTAATAACTCTATGGTCCATCCGTTCCCCAACCCTCACACTCGATGCTGCGTTTACACGGGCAGACACAAAGACGAATGGGAATATCATTTGGAGCAGGCCGAGCAGCTACTGTACACGTCTGTTTGCATCGACAGTATGACTGTATCGTTGCGTCTGCCCATGTTTAATGGTCAGGGTTTCACTGTCCACAGCAGGCAGACCTGTCAAAACAATGCACTTCCCAAAACTCAGAGATATGCCACCACCTATAAGTTCAAACCCACCTCTAGAATGTCTTTCCCCAGCTATCTCATTCCACTTTCATTTATTTTATTCCATAGTCTATTAGTCTCTCTTATAAAGTTGTTTTTATTAGTTTTCTAATGTTCCCCTTGAAAAGCGTCTTTAAGTACTCAGAGAAGCATTATATAAATAATAATATTATCACTATTATTATTACTACTTTTTTAATTGCCTATGCTTATGTAGTCACTATTCATTCATTGATTCACTCGTATCCAAATCCATTTGCAAAAAAAAGCTCACTGATCAGGTCAAATAGGCCTATTGATATGCGATTAAAATGTGATTAATTGAGATTAATTAATCACAAATCCTTAATTAGATGGTTTTTTTAAAGAAGTCCCAACCCTATTCTTTATAGATCTAGCTTCAAATTAAAAATCTAAAAAAGGTTAAATGTGTCAGATCGCACCGTATCGTATCGAATCGCATCGAATCGCCCCAAATTCCACAAAATCAAAATCGCATCGAATTCCACCGGATCGAATCAAATTCGAATCGTTCTGTGTATAAATGTATCGTCTCTGAATCGCATCGTAGCCCATGCATATCGATACGTATCGAATCGTCTTGTAAAGGAGAGATGCACACCCCTACAAGAAACCCATTTACAGTTTTGAAGTTCCTGATAGTTATTATTATACCACTAGTGTGGATTTTGTTATTGTATTCATAAGAAGCATTCTTCCCTTTTTAAATATGTGTTTACGGTATAGCAGGGCTATTTTTGAACTCTTCCGTGGGCCCCGGTCCAACTTTGATTGGCGGGCCGGATTTGGCGGGCCTCCAGTTTGAATACTAACCCTGCTGTAGATTCTGGTGTCCATTGAGGCGTAGTGGTTTTGTCACTCACTGCCAGAATCACTTGCCTTGCTGGCCCAGATCCCACCAGAGCATTTCCTATATGTCCCTATATATATATTAGTGGTTCTCAAATTATTTCATGTCAAGGACCCCAGAAAATGTATGAAATTGGCTGCCGACCCCCATCTGAAAATATGTTGTTCCAGGGACTCTCCAGAAGCAAGGTTTTGAGTTAAAAACGTTCACCCTGAAAGAATATATATTCAAAGATATGCACCACATTTTCAGGATAAAAAAAAAATAGCAGACCTACAAGCTCGTAGCGCGTCACTCAGTGCCGCGCTATGAGCTTGTAGATCTGCTATTTCTCAATAGCTAAATGCTTAAAACACCAAAAGGGTTCCCGCCCAGAATGGGTTAAAAACAAATGAATCCATCCGACTCAGTTATCAGGGTGTTATTAGTGTGATGCTTCGTGAGATGTCACATTCATGCTCAAAGCACTACTGTCAATAATTCATATCCACCATATCCAGTCCGCGGCCATCTTACCATATAAGTTAATGGCAAGGTGCTACCTAGGTGCAACTTCCAATGGCAGCCCATTCATCCACATATAAAAGTCCTATCTGATTGTATTACACAACGTCAAACTCACCAACATTGCAGCTGTACGAAAAGCTTGAATTATTCTCTTTCTATCCTCAAAGTGTTTGTTTCATAAAAAATCCACTGTAGACATTATGACGTTATGAGTTACTTTCTGTCCTTGCAGGTGATTCTTTTTCTAATTATTTTTTCACACTGGGCGCGTTTTTCGGAAAACCGACGGGAAATCTCTGCAAAGAATCCGAAAAACGCAGCCAGTGTGCAGGGACCTTTAGTGTTGCAGTTTGGAAGTGCTCGTTAGATATCACTCAACTGACCTGTTTTGAATTTGCACATACTGCAGGAGGCAGCAGGACATTGCTTTACTGAAAACGAGTGCTTCCTAACTCTGATGGCAAGATGGCCACGGTCTGCAAATGGTCAATTGGCTTTCATACAGAATATTAGGTGAATAACCTTAAACCCATTAAAACCTGTGTCAGTGTTTAAGATTTTAGCGTCGGCTATTCAAAAATAGCAGGCATACAACTCACAGCACGTCAATTTGTGCTGCACTGCGAGCTTGTAGATCTGCTTTTTTCTTCTTTTTTGACTGGTGCAACCACTCCAAGGAACAGCAATGTCTGTGTTCACCTATGTGTCCGCCTATGTATGTGTCCGCCTATGTATGTATGAGCACCAGAATATCGAACATCTTTAACGATTAAGATGGGGGTCTGCAGCCAAATACATCACATTTTGAGTGTCCTTGACATGAAAAGGTTTGAGAACCACACGTTTGAGAAACATACTTTTAGGATTAAGAAGACATTTAATCGGCCTCAGGAGGTAGAGCAGGTCGTCCAATGATCCCTGGGTCGGCGGTTCGAATCCCGGCTCCTCCTGTCCACATGTCGAAGTGTCCTTGGGCAAGACACTGAACCCTACAATGCCTCCAATGAGTCGGTCGGTGTGAGCTCGCCACCATTGGTGTGTGAATGTGGGAAGTGAACTGAGGACGCTGGCGTCGACTGTTTCGCCGCTTCACCTCCCAATGTATGAATGAATGAACCATTGTAATGTAATGTGCTTTGAGCACTTGAAAAAGCTATGAAAATGCAATTCATTATGATGTCTTAAATGGGATAATAACAATTACTGTGTCTCATACCCTTGATGCGTCTGACAGGAGGTGGTGATGGACATCAAGGAACTTCCTGGAATCACAAGATTCATTCCTAAGATCATTCTGGCCATTACTGTGACCATATGTGATGAGGTGTACAAGAAGATCGCCTACTGGCTCAATGACATGGGTAAGAGCCTGGAGACACACTTGAACAGTCAACTCAACACCAACAACTATCAAGCAGTCAGTCAGTGCTCATGTGTTGCTTCTTTTAGCAAACAAAACAAATAGTGTTGTCTCCTGCCTTTATTTTCTTTTTTCTAATGATTTGATCGGCCCAAAATATTGTGTTCATTGTCATGATTTGTCACGATCCGAGTTGCCTTTGTCCGCGGCGTAACCGTCTTTAAATAAATACTTTTTGAAAAGCCTATGGAGAAAATGAATGGAGAATCATTTCCTGGGCCACTCGTCGTTCTGAAAGGGGGAGGGACTGCGACGCTCTATAGACTAGAGCACTGATTCTCAACCTGTGGTACTAGTGCCACTAGTGGTACCAAGGACCTCCTCTGGTGGTACCAGAAATCTTCCTGAACATGACAAAGGTGGGGGTGCTTTGTTGTTGGCTTTGTGCCGAGCACTGCCGACGATGCGTTCACGGATCACAACAAACTAAACGGTGGCAACACAGTGGCTTAAAAATGGAACTATAAAAGTTTAAGGAGAATATTTTGTCCAGCAGCAGCTGCACATAAATACTCCAGCACCAGGGGGCACCCCTGACAGTTATAAGAAGTATTTGCCTCTGGCAGACCTCCAAGCTACCCTAGTGCCAATAATGTCTCGCTTGGGTGTGCCTCACTAGTCAACATACATTATGTATGTAATGTATTGCCATTCTTTTTGTTCTTGCTTAATGTAAATCGCTCTGGATTAAGAGTGTCTGCTAAATGCCTACCGGTAAATTGTAACACACAAGGAGGTTGAATGAACTAAAACCAGTGCTCCCCAAAACAACAGGTTTGGGGATCTTTTGGGATGATGATGATGAAACAATCACCTGTGTTCAGGTCAGTCTCAAAGTTTGTAAACAAATAATGAGTCTAGACACAAAGAAATGAGCTGACAAAATCGGAACTGGAACACAAAAAAAATAATAATGATAAATGTGTACTCTATAGTGTCGCAGTCTCGCCCCCCTTTCAGAACGACGAGGGCACCAGGAAATAATTCTCCATTCATTTTCCCCATAGATGTTTCAAAAAGTATTTATTTAAAGACATTTAAGCCTTGGACAAAGCCAACAGCTGAGTTGACAAATCATGAAAATAAACATTCTTTTGGGGGGTGGAAATATTTGTTCGACTCAAATGTGTTTATTTTTATGATTTGTCAACTCGGCTGTTGGTTTTGTTCGAGGCTTTAAAGGTCTTTAAATTAATACTTTTTGAAATGTGAAAAATGAATGGGGAATTATTTCCGAGAGTGCGACTCTCTATTGGGGTGTAACGAAACATTTTAACAGCGATACGATACGCACCACGATACACGTTTGACGATACGATACATTGACGATATTGGTTCGTTCATGGCGACTACTCTACTACTCTCTCCTGATAGGCTGAAATTTTGCAACCCACCTGTTTATTAAGGAGCCGAAGAGACCCCTGTTTCAATCAAA
The DNA here is from genome assembly GCF_964188405.1 of Protomyctophum parallelum. Taxonomy (NCBI): domain Eukaryota; kingdom Metazoa; phylum Chordata; class Actinopteri; order Myctophiformes; family Myctophidae; genus Protomyctophum; species Protomyctophum parallelum. The sequence goes on from NC_139709.1 coordinate 13,491,911, forward strand.
AAATATCACTTACCCTACCTTTAAAGATGGAGTGCCATGATTTTTTCCCCACCCTAAACCATTATCATCAGGTATTATTATATAATATAATATTGTTTTTCAAAAAAGTGTACAGAATTTGTTAAAATGTCGTTTTTATGTGGACACGCCCACCAGTTAATTAAGTATGCCTGGTTTGCCTGGTGATGGGTGGGTCCACCTAAACTGAAGCCGCCCCCACAACTTTTGTTGTATGATAAAGGGGGAGGGCTGAGGGGATGATATTGTGATGTCACTATATCACTGTTTTTTTTTCCATTGGCATGTTTGACTGTCAAGGTTTCAGCCTATAGGAAGAAACCCTAAATACAAAGGGAAGACATTATTGAACACAACAAACAACCCCACGGGGTCTAATGAAGTACTGTCACCTCATAAAACACATGAAAAACTGGAGTGAAAAAACATACAAAACTCACGGCACTCCATCTTTAAGTGGTTAAACAAAGCTGCATTTGACAGCTGCTAATGCTAGGGAACTTGTTATTGTTAATGTGTGGAATAGTTTGAGGAGGAGAACAATGTCTATATATATAGCCACATGCATACTGATGAAGGAATGAATCTTGTAACTGTGATGTTCCCTTGCCTGTAACTGGCTTCTCTAGCAAAGGTAAGGGCAACAGTTGCATGGCAAGGGAACTGCCATTACTCTCATTTCACTCTTCACTATTCACCTGCACACCGAATAATACTTTTTGTGAACCTGTTTTGGGGTCTTTTTTCCAGAGAACTATAGACTTCAGAGTGCCTATGAGAATAATCTCATCATCAAGATGGTTTTTGTAAGTCAGGCATTTTGTATTGCTGCTTGATATTTCAATAGAGAGGACTGGTATTGATGTATGGTTATTTTATGCAGTTGTAATGTTTACTCTTTGTGCCACAGTTTGAATTCATCAACTCCTACCTTAGCCTTTTTTACATTGGATTCTACCTCAAGGATATGGAGCGACTGAAGGAGGTAACCACAGCTGATAGTTAAATCGGAGAGACGCTAGTGGCTTTTTCTTTTGAAATAAATTTCTGTTCGTCAGTTGTGAGAGTCTTCTGATGTTACACTTTCAACAAACCTTACAAACAAAAAGCCTTACATTTCGGCAACATGACAACATCATAAATAATTTAGCCATTTTGCTGCTTTTGTATCTTGGGCTTCTACAACTGGGGTGGGCAACTTTGACGATGGAGAGGGCCACTATTATTTCCACACTCACTCCAGAGGGCCACATTGCATATTACTGTCTTAGCAAAAAAAAGCTGATCTACAATAGCCGATCTACAAGCTTTGAGCGTGTAGATCGGCTATTTTTGCTATTATTTGAATTGAAATCCTGAATAACTTTTTGCAATTTTTCAATTGGAATCCTGAAAAGTATAATTTTTATTTAAATTCAAATTCCTTTCAAATGCACAATTATAGTTGTTAACTTTATAAACTAAATACAAATACATTGGACATAAAAAAAAGACAATAACATTTTAATACTACCGGTACTAAGTAATTAAAGTTTGCAAGTCAATAATATATCAGTATTGTAAATATAAACCTGAGAGCCACATTAACCCATTTTGGGCGGAAACCCCTTTTGGTGTTTTAAGCATTATGTTATACTTTAGCTATTGAAAAATAGCAGATCTATACAAGCAGCTTGTAGGCTAGCTTGTAGGTCTGCTATTGTTGAAAAAAATCATGAAAATCTTTGAATATATATTCTTTCAGAGCGAACGTTTTTAACTCAACTCTTTGCTTCCGAGGGGGGGGGGGGTGTCCATGGAACAACATATTTTCATATGGGGGTCGGTGGCCAATTACATATCATTTTTGGGGTCCTTGACATGAAATATTGAGCACCACTGATAGCTGATAACTGATTGCCCATCCCTGTTCTACAAAAATATAACTAATTCAAGTATCTACAATATACATGCTGGACGGACGTGCATGCATTCACCATTCTCTTTCACAACTCTTCAACAGATGCTCGCCACTCTGTTGATCTTCCGCCAGTTCCTCCAGAACATCAAAGAGGTCCTCCAGCCGTATCTGTACGAGCACCACAAGCTGGGCGTCTTCACGCCCCGGGTGGTGTGGGAGCTCCTGCAGGCCATCGCGTTCAAATACGGCCGCCTGGCCCTGGGGAAGGCTCAGGCCACGTCCATGACGGCCTACTACTCCTTCCTGGGGCCGAGGGGGATCGCCGTCATGCGCGGCGGGGCCATGAACGGGAACGCGGAGCCCAAGAAGAGGGGTGACCTGAAGGCCGGGTTCCGGCTCACGGAGGAGGAGTGGGACATGAGCGACACGGCCCTGCGCCAGCGGAAGGTCGGCTTCTCCGAGAAGGTGGACTATCAGGACGTGGCGGCGGAAACGCAAGCGGCGGCGGCCGACGGTTCCCTGGAGGACAGTCCCACCCTGGTGGAGGAAGGGTCCATGTACGCGTCGAGCATGTTCGACAGCTGCGACGACGACAGCGACTGCGAGGCGCCGTCTCAGGTGTGTCGTGTGTGACTGTGTGTGTGTGTCCCCGTTTCCAGACCTAAGAATAAGCTGTGATGCGTGTGCGCAGCTGGTTTTTAGACAGCTGGTGGATGGGAATTAAGCTCCACCTCCGCGGACGATTGACGCTGAGGAGAGCGTTTCCGGGAATCTGGCCGTCGTCGCGCAAGTCGTCCGCGGAAGTGGAGCATTTTTTCCATCCACCAGCTGTCTTAAAAACCCGGTTTTTAAGCTGCGCGCAGCCGAAAACGTGCGCGGCTCTTTTGATAGTGTGGCAGTACCCTGTGTGTGTGTAGACCAGGGTTCCCCAATATGCACCCCCTTGTGGCCCCTGGAAGAATGTCAACAACAAAAAAACATTTTTGTATTTATTTTTTAAATGATGAGAATCACTGCTAGAGCCCTGCCATCATATTCAAGGGCTTTTTGGCACCCAGAGAGTACAAATGGACCATAACAGGTCCATTTGGTTCCATTTGTACTTTCTCAGAGTTAAGTTGACATTGATTTTCATGAATAAAAGTTATAATAAATTGAGGTCCCACATATAAATGGCATTACATGGGGTCAGAACTGGGCATCCTTCAAATTAAAAGATGAGAATCCGTGCCATATGTTTTCAAATGGGGTCTTGCCCTGAAAATGAATTCATTTTACACTCTCAAGAGTTAAAGATCTATAAGGGTCCATTTGGTTACCAACTCCATCATTTAGCTGGAGACCACCTGGAACCCACTCAAGGACCACTAGTGGTCCCCGGACCACTGGTTGAGAAAAACTGTTCTACATCTATTCTAAGCTTAATTAATTCATGAAATACATTTTAAAACCAATTTTTTGCCCGTGCGGACTCAGCCCCCCAGCCTGGTACCCTATAGTCAAAATATGGCCCTCGAGGAAAATTAATTGGGGAACCCTAACCCTGCCGTAGACAGACCACTTTCATTTTCACCCTCCACCCTTCAAAATAGCAAAACTGGCCGATCTACAAGCTCACAGCCACGATCCTAATGCTAAATCTGCATTTCAGCAGGAAACCAGGGAGAAGAGTGCTACCGTTTCGCTGAATGGATGTGATTCTCTGTGTAAGCGAAGGAAAAATGTAAGCGAGGGGAAAGAGGACAAGAAGTCTTGGATTGATCCACCGCAAGAACCCAGAACTGTCACCCTCACCCAGGCTGAGATTGAGAGCTGTATGCAGACATACGAGGTGAGACACTGCAGTATTCTCTCCCTTATTTTTTCCAAACTGCTTTAATGTCAGCAAGTGTTGGTTACATTGACTCTGAGGAGAGCATTTGAACTTATTTTTTATTTATTTTTAAACTTGGTGATGTTGGGCATTTGTTACATTTCTATTATTAACTTTCATTGTGTTACGGGTCGTACAGTTCCAGGAGAGTAAGGGAACACATTTGAACATTTTAATGTCTAGTTTATATACCTATATGTTTCTGATTACGTAAAATGGAAGGAAAATGTGATAAATAATATCTTAAATGTAATAATATTAATATTTAAAATGTATATAGCGAGGAGAACACAACAAAAGGAAAAACTACTTTATTAGGAAAAACAATAAGAAAAGGCTTAGACTTTGCTCGAGTTTAGTAGCTGCCCACCACACCAGAGGTCGTGGGTTGACGTCGAAATTAAAAAAATGTCTTCTTTTTTTTTTTAAAGATGTTTCTGTATCAGTGGTGGAACCCCTCAGAAGCAAAGATTTGAGTTAAAAATGTTGGCTCTGAAAGAATATATATTCAAAGATATGTGCCATATTTTCTCGACTTTTTCAAAAATTGCAGACTTACAAGCTCGTAGCGCGACACTCGGTGGCGCGCTATGAGCTTGTAGATCTCCTATTTTTCAATAGCTAAAGCATAACATAATGCTAACACCAAAAGGGGTTCCCGCCCAAAATGGGTTAATGCATGTTAATATCAGCATACTGATATAGTATTGATTTCAGCTGTTCACAATTCCAAACCTGCTTTAATTACTTCATGACTAGTATTACATGACTAGAGCTTAATGACTAGTATTAAAATGTTATTGTCTTTTTGTGTCCAATGTAGTTATGTTAACAGTTCATAAAGTTAACATATAACTAAATGCATTTGAAATTCAATAAAAAGGTTACTTTTCAGGATTCCAATTGAAAAATAGCAAAAAATTATTTAGGTTTTCAATTCAAATATAGAAAAAAATAGCTGAACTACAAGCTCAAAACGCGTCACATTGCGACGCGTTTTTAGCTTGTAGATCGGTTATTTTTGCTAAGACAGTAATATGCACTGTGGCCCTCTGGAGTGAGTGTGGAAATATATTGGCCCATGCCATCCTCAAAGTTGCCCACCCCTGACCTACGTCTACAGCCCCCCCAGGTGTGCTGCCCCGTGGGAGGTTAGGGGGAGGGTTTGAGATAGATTGTAGGGGTGCAGTATTTAATTTAGACAGTTTTTGGTTTAGACTAGTCATTGGTTAGACCAGTCAGTAGTCCTACAACTACAATCTCAAACCTAAACCTAACCTCCCACGGGGCAGCACACCTTAACCTAACCTTAACCCATGTCTAACCAATGACTAGTCTAAACTAAGTATGCACCCCCGATTGTAGTTGTCGGGTTATGACTGGTCTAACCAATGACTAGTCTAAACCAAATACTGTCTAAACGAAGTACTGCACCCGTCCCGGATGCAACAGCAGTGCCAGTGACAACACAGAAATTTGTGTGGGTATAGGACTAAATTGGGGGAGATTGATTGATTGATTGAAATATTTATTAACAGTTTGTAGAATTTACAGTACATTTTAAGCACAAACTCAATACAAAGACTGTCAACTGTGAGTGGACGACCCAATTAAGCATTACACTTGTTTACAACAGGGTCCACATTGTTCAATTCATCAAAACATTTAAAGACATACAACCATTTAGAGACATACAAATAGACATTTCTATGTAGCTAAAGAACAGAACAGGAATTCATCATATGGGAAGCAAAAAAGGGAAAATATACAAGCACTGGGAAAATATACAATATACAGTGAGGGAAATTCAGATTCAGATTCAGATTTTACAGAGGCCAGTTTCGAATTGCAGCCATCCGTAGGTGCCCTTTGAGAGCGGTTTTGAAGGAGTCAAGGGATTCACATGTCTTAATGACTGTTGGTAGGGCGTTCCACATTTTGGTGGCATAGGAGCGAAAAGAATTTAGTCCCTTGTTTGTGCCGAATCTGGGTTGTACATGGTTTGTTGCACTCCCTCTGGTGTTGTGGGTGTGGACTTCGTTTACACAGAGAGAAAAAAAGAAGAAAGAAAGAAAGAAGTAAATAGAAAAGGCTAAGACTTTGAGCGAGGTTTGGACTTTGGAGGATGGGGGCTTCTCTTCATTATTGTCCTCAAACATTGTACTATACACCCATGAGTTCCAGTGGTGGAAAGTAACTAAGTACATTTGATTAAGTACTGTACTTGAGTACAATATATATACACTAGGATTTGTATACATTCCTAAAACTTGCGAAATGGGACATTCTGCACAATAAGCACTTTTGGTACTTTAAGTACATTTTGATGTCAATACTTTTGTACTTTAACTCAAGTAAATGTTCAATTACGGACTTTTACTTGTAACGGAGCATTTCCACATTTCAGTATTTGATACCGATACATTTGAGTACTTTTTCCACCACTGATGAGATCACTGGTGACTTTTTGACCTCAACAGGACACCCTTCAGGACTACCAGGAGATGTTCGTTCAGTTTGGCTATGTGGTTCTCTTCTCCTCGGCCTTCCCTCTGGCCGCCATGTGTGCTCTCATCAACAACATCATCGAGATACGCAGCGACGGCCTGAAGCTCTGCACGGGTCTGCAGAGGCCCTTTGGACAAAGGGTGGACACTATTGGCCGATGGCAGGTCGGTATCTTTCGTTTCTTTGCCCTGAGAAAAAAATGCACACTTTTACGGAAATGTAAATTGAAGCCTAAATTACAGTTTTCTGAAATACCTACGTTTCTATGTCAGTGGTGCTCAATATTTCATGTCAAGGACCCCAAAAATTATATGTATTTGGCCGCCGACCCCCATCTGAAAATATGTTGTTCCAGAGGCAAAGATATGAGTTAAAACGTTTGCTGTGAAAGAATATATTCAAAGATTTGAGTTAAAAAATGTTTATGTTTGTGCCACATTTTCACGATTTTTCAAAGATTGCAGACCTACAAGCTCGTAGCGCGGCACTCGGTGCCGTGCTACGAGCTTGCAGATCTGCTATTTTTGAAAAATCGTGAAAATGTGGCACAAACATAATGCTTAAAACACCAAAATGGGTTCCCCGTCCTGAACGGATTAATAATACAAATGTATTTAAATTGACGACCTGTATATTTCCTCCCTCGCTTTTTGGCATCGACAGACAGTGATGGAGGCCATGGGACTGATAGCCATCATAGTGAACTGCTACCTGATTGGTCAATGCGGGCAGCTTCAGCGGCTCTTCCCCTGGCTGAGTCCAGAGATGACCATTATCTGCATTGTCTTGCTAGAGGTATGCTGTAACTGTAATGTGTCCACCAGCAGTACGATCAAGGCTATGTAAGCTAGTGGTTCCCACACTATTTCATGTCAAGGACCGCCAAATTGACACTAATTAGCCCGCGGACGCCCCATTTGAAAGGATATGCCAGGGACCCCCATAAGAGAAGATTTCTACGGCTCTAGCAATGATTCTCAAACTGTTTAATTTCAAGGACCCCCAGTTTGACATGCATTAGTCTACGGACGGACCCCCATGTAATGGCATTTCTATCTCTGAGACCCCCAATTTATATTGTAAAATCAATGTTGAGACCACACTTTGGGAACCACTAAGTGCGTGAGGTTTCAGTTTCATTTTTGAGTTCAGCTAGCAGCCTGAACGAAACATAGCGGTACTATGGATAGGGTGCTCAGCTCACCTGAATGTTATTATCTGTTGTCTGGCTTTGTTGCAAATGAAAAAATCTAATCAATCTGTTTTTTGTAGCTGTATTTTCTTTGTAAACTCACACTGATTTGTGTGTTTGCAGCAACAATAGCAAATGCTAATCCTCTGGGTTCCATTTTCGTCAAATCTAAACCCCTTATCCCTAAACGTCTTTGCCTTTTTTACTATTTTGAAAAACATTTTTAAATAGTTCAACTAGCCAATCTACTTTGACACGTTGTGAGCTTGTCGACTGGCCATTTTAACTATTCAAAAATGTTTAGCAAAATAGTAAAAAAAAAAAAAAGGCAACTACGTTTAGGGATAAGGGGTGACGAAAATGGAGCCCTTTGTGTTTAAGAGCTCTACTTTTGTTTGGACATTGGTGATTGTGATTGTTTGTGCTTTTGTATGGAACTTGTCTGTTCATCCCTGTCCCTTTTGTGCTGTCGGTGGTTTTACAGCACTTTGCAATTCTCCTAAAGTACGTCATCCATGTTGCCATCCCTGATATCCCTGGCTGGGTAGCAGACGAGATGGCCAAGCTAGAGTACCGACGAAGGGAAGCTTTCAAGGTATACTGTAGAGACGTCTTATAGCTTGAAAGAACCTTCGAACAAAAAGTTGAAAGCTTGCTCTACTTTGTGAGGTGTGTGTGTGTGTGTGTGTGTGTGTGTGTGTGTGTGTGTGTGTGTGTGTGTGTGTCACCTGTGAGTGTGTCTTATTTTGTGCCCCTTGGTCTTTGTATGGTATGTCAAATAAAAAAGTCCTTATGCCAATTCCCCCTCAAACAATGAGCTACAACTCAGTCCTTATTGCTGCTCACTCCAGTGTTTGTTTTTGCCAGCAAATTTCTATTTTAGTTTTAGTCAGTCTCTTGAAACGTTTTCATCTAGTTTTAGTCACATTTTAGTCACTGACTCAGTCGACTGAATATCATAAGATTTTAGTCGAATAAATCTACAGTTGATGTAGTTCGACTAAAATGTATTTTGGTGGGGCCTTGATGCTGTCGTAATGGCTGATTTTACACTTGCTGAAAATAGCCGTGTTGTGAGCTTGTAGATCGGCTATTTTCAGCATGCAACCAAGTGTAAAATGACTTATACTGGATCTCTTGTAGTCCCTTCCTATCATTTTAGTCTAGTTTTTATTTGTTGACAAAATCGATAGTATATTTAGTCTTAGTTTTAGTCACCATAGAGCACCGAAGTCCTGACGTCACTGTCAGTAGAGGGCGGTTCATGTATTTTTTATTTGCATTGAAATCACCATAGGGGGATTTTAGATCTCTTCATATAAGAATTGTGTTTGAAAATAAACCGATCATCCCGGCCTTTTCACACATATGGATATGAAGCATCGACTGAAGGTGGAAATGTACAAATATACCCAAAAACTCTCCACTGCGCCCTCTACTGAAAGTGACGTCAGACTTCGGTGCTCTATAGCTTAGTTCTCATTTAGTTTCCATTTAGTCTTCGTCGGTGAAAAAAAAGGTAGTCGACGAACATTTTATGTCTTAGTTTCAGTCGACGAAAACAACACTGGCTCACTCCCACTGCTGGCTGTTTGTAGAACATTGTTTCTCAAAATGCCTTTATTGTCCTCATTGCACACTACGATATTTGGTGCGACCCCTTTAGTAATACCTACAATATGAAAGAATTGTTCAGATGAATTAAAACACCAGCAACGATGAACATATTATAAGTATGAATATGAAAATCTGTATATTGTACTACTGCAAATATACAGATTTCAATATAAGTTGCATTCAAAAAGGCAATTGGTAACAGCTTACTGATTACCTGCATGTAAATGTAACCAGATAACCTCATGTGCAAGGTTATCTGATCATTTCAATACTTTGGATTAATCCCAAATACACCTTTTAAAATGAAGTAATACAGAGGTTACTGAAAGCAATCAGTTACATTACTGATTACATCTCTATGCGGACAAATGAATGGCCGATTTTTCAGTGGGTCCAGAAGACTACACCCACTGCTATGCAGTGTTGTTTTTGGCAGCAATTTAGGGTTAGGGTTAGGACTTTGGAATTTAGTTTCAAAGTCATAGTCTCTTCAATAGTTTTAATTTAGTTTCAGTCACATTTTAGTCACCTGGAATGTCTTAGTGTTAGTCTAGTTTTAGTCGACTAAATGTCATGAGATTTTAGTAGACTAAATCTACAGTTGATTTAGTCGACTAAAATGTATTTTGGCGGGCCTTGATGCCGTCGCAATGACTGTTTTTACACTTTCTGAAAAGTTTCAGTCCTAGTCATGCAACAAAGTGTAAAATGACCTAATTATACTGGATCTCTTGTCCACTATAGCCCCTTCCTAACATTTTAGTCTAGTTTTTATTTGCAGACGAAATTGTCAGTATATTTAGCCATAGTTTTAGTCATCGTGGCTTAGTTTTTTTATGTAGTTTTTGTCAGTGAAAAAAAGGTAGTCGACGAACATTATTCGTCATAGTATTATTCGACGAAAACACTGGCTGCTATGCTCTTCTTATTGCCTTCATGCTCTACTCACTCTCTTCCCTCTTCACTCCTCTCGGTCTGTCTCTCGCGGACGCAGAAACACGAGCGCCAGGCACAGCAGCACTTCCAGCAGCAGCTCCGGCGCCGCCGCGAGGAGGAGGAGATGCAGCGGCAGGCCGAGCTGCAGGCCGAGGCTCGCCAGGAGAGCGAGTACCACAAGGCCGACGCCGCCACCGGCGCCCACCACCACCACCACGACAAGACCTCGGGGGGGGGCAAGCCGGGGGACAACAAGCCCAAGAGGCCCAACTCTCTCCTGGGCAACAACAATGTGATGAAGCTCAAGCAGATCATCCCGCTGCAGGGGAAGTCCTCCTCGCGCTCCTCCCCCGCCCAGTCCCCGACGGGAGGCGAGGCCAAACTACTCCCCGGCTTCCTGAATTTCAAGTTCCTGAAGTCGCCCGAGGCGAAGAAGGAACTGGCGGCGGCGGTCGGAGGAGGAGGAGCAACGCAAGGGTCGGCGGCGGCGGCGAATGCCTCGGCTGCTGCCGCCCTCCCCGGGGGCAGCCTGGAAAGGTCACAGTCTCCCAACAGGACATTCAGTCCCGGGAAACTGTTCAATTTCAGCAAGTCGGAGGGGACTGTGGTGTGCGTGAACGGGCCGTCGTCCAGAGCAGGCGATACTGAACTAAATACAACGCCGGAGGAATTACCTTCCAACGATTCCGATAAAGGAGAAACGAGACAATCAAGTGATTCAGATAACCCTGGCTCAAAGAGTCAATAAAATAAGACTATTAAAAACATTCCATTATCGTGTAAAGATGGGACTGTGCAATGTACAAATGTTCGTGGGCAAACATTCTGAGCCTTCAAAAGCACCGTCTTGTAACGGTGGCAGAAACTTTAGTTGAAGAGGACCAAAATGTAAGGTCAGCTAAGTGTTAACCCATTTAGGCCTGACGTCGAAATAAATAAAGTATTCTGAAAGAATATATATTCAAAGATTTGTGCCACATTTTCACGATTTTTCAAAAATAGCAGACCTACAAGCTCGTAGCGAGCCACCGAGTGGCACGCTATGAGCTTGTAGATCTGCTAATTTGGAAAAGCTAAAGTATAACATAATGATAAGTTAAAACACCAAAAGGGGTTCCCGACCCAGAATGGATTAAGACTTTCACCATTGATGCAAACTGCTTTGCACAAAAAGCATTATACTGTATCTATTCTCCCGTTGCTCTCTATGGCTTCCATGTAAAAGATAATTCAAATGTACAGTATGTGTAATTCCTTGAATGAAGCCCAAAGTACCCTGTAACTAAGGTTAAAGTGCTGCATGACTTGTGGCTCTGAACTGGTTTCCAATTGCTATTTGCCACGGCAAAAGAATGATCCTATAGCTGTGCAAAGAACGTTTGAAACTGGACTATTAGCCTGTTTATTCTAAATCAAAGGATGTAGATTGTGAATAGCACTTCACCAACTACATTATTTTTCGTCATGCCTGTCTTGAATGCATGTTGTAATCATCTGCAAGCATTTCAGTGATAACGCCATGTCTTTTCAGTTGTCAAGCACTTTGAAAGCCATTCTATTCCTCTTGCAATAGCTCAGATTATAATCACTGTGACGTGAGAAATATATTTTTCTTAGCTTTGATTTTCTATGAATTATTTTATTACATAAATTTGTGAATGTACTGTCTCCAGTGATGCAAACATTATCTCACTTGAATAAAAAATACCCATTATGAGACGATGGAAAGGTTTTTGTTTTTTGGATCAGTGGATCCATTAGTGGAATTCTAGCAAAATCATCCTCACTGGAAATATTTCAGGACTTTCCAAAAATGTTTGATCTTGAAGAAGAGGGCCTTAGAAATCTGAGCTCTGCATGAAAACATATCTTACTGGATCCCCAATAATAAGAATGATTTATATGGTAGCTTTATAAGCATGCACGCCTGTCACTGTCGGCACCATTAAGTGCATGGCTGCATTCAATCAAGAAGTAAAATGTTCCACCCATGAAAAGTTGATATAATATAATTATAATTGATATAAAACATTTGCTGCATGCTTTCATGTTAAACGCAGGTAAGGGCACATTAGGACACCGTACACACTCACTGATTTACCGTAGCTCAATTTATTGAGAATAAGGATCCAAAGAGATTAAAATGCAATGAAACATAAAAACACATCTGTGAGAGGATCATTTCCATTCTAAGTAAATTAAAGAGAACTTTATGTTTATCACAAGTTACACATGAAAGTCATGAAACTTAAAATGAAAAACATCTGAAATCGATAATGACCACCATGACATCCACAACGATGAACCAAAGCAGATCTGTCCCTGGCTTAAAAATGAAGTTGAAATATATTTGTCCAGGCTTATTGAAGCAATGTGAACATTTCATGTTAAACATACTTTAGACAGATATAATGATTGGACATGGCAAAACATTATAGTTGATAGTTTTGTAGGTAGGTATTGTATGAAGGAAAGGTGAAAATAATATTTAAAATAGTGAAAATAATATTTTCACTATTTTAACCCATTCTGGGCGCATTTTCATCATTTTTCAAAAATAGCAGACGTAGCGCGCCACTCGGTGGCCCGCTATGAGCTTGTCGATCTGCTATTTTTCAATAGCTAAAGTATAACAATGCTTAGTTAAAACACCAAAAGGGGTTCCCGTCCAGAATGGGTTAAAAGAATAAAAAAGGAACCGTTTTAGACATACAAGGTTTCCACCCGACAGCAGTAATATGTATGATTAGGATTTGATCTGTAGGGGAGCAGGACGACATTTTAATAATATGTATGATTAGGATTTGATCTGTAGGGGAGCAGGACGACATTTTAATAATATGTATGATTAGGATTTGATCTGTAGGGGAGCAGGACGACATTTTAATAATATGTATGATTAGGATTTGATCTGTAGGGGAGCAGGACGACATTTTAATAATATGTATGATTAGGATTTGATCTGTAGGGGAGCAGGACGACATTTTAATAATATGTATGATTAGGATTTGATCTGTAGGGGAGCAGGACGACATTTTAATAATATGTATGATTAGGATTTGATCTGTAGGGGAGCAGGACGACATTTTAATAATATGTATGATTAGGATTTGATCTGTAGGGGAGCAGGACGACATTTTAATAATATGTATGATTAGGATTTGATTTGTAGGGGAGCAGGACGACATTTTAATAATATGTATGATTAGGATTTGATTTGTAGGGGAGCAGGACGACATTTTAATAATATGTATGATTAGGATTTGATTTGTAGGGGAGCAGGACGACATTTTCCTAACCATTTCGTAACGCTTTCTTCTTTGTACGACAAACACGTGTTGAGATCTGCCATTTGACGTTGTGGTTAACATATACCGTATTCAACAATTTAAGTCATACATGTATGGCTGTCATACTGTGTAACTTCACTGGTATCTTTTTTTTTACTACAAAAACCATTACATATTTTGTTTTTTAACTAGCTCTAAAAAGCCTATTTTTAGCCAGTGTTTGCACCAGACACTCGTGCCAAAATGACACAGGCAATGGAAGTGAATATTTATATATTCTTCTGACAACTTGTTACGTTCCACCTCAGGCGCTAGAACCATACAGCATTCCTTTTTGGTGTACAGTACTATGTAGACAAAATATGTATGTAATGACAAAATGATGGAGAGGTGCCACCAAAGCCTACTAAATGTTACACAGTGGGAACTTTAAATTGTGATATAATTAATCAAACATATCAGTTCACCTTTCCAAACTAAATCATGTACTGTATTAAAGGTCTGACCAACAAAATAATAATTCATGAACAGAGGAGGGGGGGGATATTAGAAGCGAGGCATGTAATTCCCTCCCAAAACCATGAACAAATCAAACCCCTGTCTATATACTGACTGAAACTGTACTCAGCGTTGGCTCTGATCCCATTTTGGGCGGGAACCCCTTTTGGTGTTTTAAGCATTGTTATACTTTAGCCATTGACAAATAGCAGATAAACAAGCTCATAGCCGCGCCACGAGCTTGTAGGTCTGCTATTTTTGAAAAATCGTGAAAATGTATTCTTTCTGAGCCAACATTTTTAACTCAAATCTTTGCTTCTGGCGGGGGTCCCTGGAACAACATATTTTGAGATTGGGGTCGGCGGCCAATTACATATAATCTTGGGGGTCCTTGACATGAAAATATTTGAGAACGACTGACATATAAACATGGGGTTTATCAGAAAACTCAGTATTTAGACATGTGTAGAATCGTTCCCAGGTCAAAATGGGTTAAACCAACATCAGATTAAGAGAGCCTTTAAAACAAAGTATGGCTGTCTCGGAGGATGTCCTTGATGCATCATTACCTGATAAAAGGGGCCAGAACAAGCAAACCTTTACACACTGTACAAATATACAAACTTTGGAAAGTTATTGTGAATACAATTCACCAACTTCACAAGTAGCAGCAGAAAGAGAGGGACTCCGTTTTCTTTTTTTTCCTTCATGTTCCATCGCCAGCCATCCTATCCAATCCAATAAACACAATTGCTTGTCCTCATTAAAACATCATTCCTTATCTGGATGACTAATTCAACCAAAATTTGAAGGGCACACTTATGACAAGTTTGCACAATTGAACTACATGTCCACTAACCTCGCCTCACCAGGCTTTCCACCTCGGAGGAAAGCCTGGTCTCTGTTCCAAAGGTGCCGCGTGAACCGGTCTGGAGCGGATGATATCGTTACGTCATGTTGTAGTATTGTTTTGTAGTCAGGCAGGAACAATCAAACGGAACTTCCCTTTCCCCCTCAAACCGGAAGAATAACAATAAAAGCTCTCGTAGCTTTTGAGAAATCGGTTTGAGGGAAAAGTACGTTCCGGACTACAAAACAATACTACAACATGACGTAGCGATATCATCCGCTCCCGACCGGTTCATGAACCCGAAACGGAACGGTGCCCAGGCTACATGTCCACCAAATAGGTTCCTGTACAGCTACAGTACTACTGTCACCACCAGTCAGTCTCACCAGTCTAGTGAGCATTCTCCACAGCAATCAACATCAGATGTGACACAGCCTTGCACTTCAGAGGGGAGATGCAAGCACTGCAGAACTGATGCAACGCAAAGCATTCAACATCATGCTTTAAAATATTGCTACAAAAGGTCATACAAAAACTATTTTGCATCATCTTGGAAAGTCTGTATTGGCCTAAATCAATGTGTCCTAAGTTTAGGAGAAGGAGACGCTAGATCCACACAAATTTAAGATCATATACAATTCTTCACCCGTTATCACACACCGTAAACCAATGGAGCACTCTATGTGGTCAGAAAACACTCCCTTTCACTTTTTAAGGCAAGAACTCAGCGATCACTCAACTGAAGGGAGAGAAAACATAACATTTCCTTTGGGACGTTAAGTCTTATAGCACAAACACAGTCCACAACAATAACCTGAGTTCCTAATTACATCAATGGAGTTGTCATCTTGGGTATTTTCCATTCCACAACTTCATGCTGGGTGATCTAAGAAGGGTTAAGCGCAATGAAAAAGCACGTCATCACATTTCAAAACCAAAACACTCCTAATTGGAGAGAGTAAACCACAATAAGGTGGCATGCAACTTAATTACATGGACTTTAACATAAAACATGCATATCTTGAGTGGGTGGTTGTATGAATTAATATATCTGTAGACCGCTCAACAGCAGAGCACTAAATGTACTGAATGCACATGAACCAAAAAACAAACAAAAAAACATGTTTGAGCACAGATCAATGTAAACCAGATAAGAGGAATGAAAAGGTAGGCATTTTTCGTTGTCTGTTCACTACCTACGCCAAGTTACATTACAAGTACAGATGCTTAAGCAGATGTGTGTGGTCAGGGTTTGCTGCATCAGGAAAGGCAGGACCTCTCTACTGAAAAGTGAATGTGCACAAAAAGTATGGCCTACAGATTAAAAGTGAGAAATGACTGCATAAGGAAGAAATTATAATTGTGACATTTAAAACCATTTATAAACTATATATATATTTTAGTTTAACGGGGTCACCCAGGGGTTTGTACTGAGCCCCCTGCTTCTTTTCCCACTGCACCAAATCTGCTCATGTTGCAAGCTTGTAGTTATGATATTATTTTGCCAAATTCTTGCATATTTCTGCTGAATGTTCACCTATTATGACATGCCCAGGTTCCTGTAGTTAATGCCCAATTTATACTTAATTGTACAACGGTGTTGCTCACCGAAGACCATGTAACCGAGTATACTAGATAAATTAGGCTTAAGATAATGAGCATGTCTTCTTTACTGAATTCATTGTTGAGTCATACCGGCACTGCTGCGGCAGGGTTCTACACCGCCTGCATTTACAGTATCTTTCCTCCCGTCAAGGCTTCTGCTTTGCAAACATATATATTTTGCATCTGCGTTTGAGTTAAGGAGTGTGCGTGACTGTTGCCTGTGTATGCGCATGTCAAGTGTGTTAGTCCGTCTTTGTTGGATGAGTGCTCTACGAGTCCTCATTCAGCTCCCGACTGTCAGTCCTCGCAATCTTTCGTGGAGGTGCCGCGTTCTCTCCCTCAGCCTGCTCCTGTTCTCGCTTTTTGGCTGCATTCTGGGGGGTACAAGACAAAAAAAAACAGAACAATGTTCCAATTTGTAAAAAAGCAGTGGTTGTCATCTGTACAATCAAACACAATGCAACAGGCCTCGTGTCCAACTTGCCTTACAATATGGCATTACTTCAATTATGTAAACTAACTTTTTGAAAGCGATACTAAACCACCTTTGAATAAAGCTCAGTTCTTCCAGTCCCCCCCGCCGGCCCCCCTAATCTAAGATTTGTGTGTATGACAAGACATCCAATGAGAAGAAGTCCTTTACCTTCTTATCCCACTGCTGATGAAGATAACGCAATAAGATGTTTGTCTTCTCTGTGACTATAACTGAGGAGAAACACAAAAA
This sequence comes from Protomyctophum parallelum, assembly GCF_964188405.1. Taxonomy (NCBI): domain Eukaryota; kingdom Metazoa; phylum Chordata; class Actinopteri; order Myctophiformes; family Myctophidae; genus Protomyctophum; species Protomyctophum parallelum. The sequence goes on from NC_139709.1 coordinate 13,508,922, forward strand.
CACAATCAGATTACAATTTGGCATTTAGCGGACGCTCTTATCTAGAGCGACTTACAATCAGTCAATCACATATCATTTACTTACGAAAAGGGCAGACAAAGAGTGAAGGCTACATCGTATTGCCCTATGGAGCGTCGCAGTCGGCAGCCCCGCCCCCTTTCATGATGACGACAGGCCCAGGAAATAATTCCCCATCCATTTTCCCCATAGACATTTCAAAAAGTATTTATTTGAAGATCTGTAAGGCACGAACAAAGCCAACTCGGATCATGACAAATCATGACAACAAACTATTTTCTGGGGGGGCGGAACACATAATTAGAAAGAAGGAAAAAAAAGGAAAAAAAATGTTTTGTTTAATTAGTCCATCAGTCATTCCGGGTGACCGATGGACTTTGTCTGGTGCTGGGAGTCTGGTGCAACGCACAGGTCCTGGCTGTACTCCTGGTGAGAGCAGGAGTGGACCTGGTGAGACGTAGGAGGGGCCCCCGGACAGGAGTCAATGCACAGAGCCTAACCTGGCCCACACATGCCAGAATTGTGCCTCCCGGTCCCAGCATAGTAGTTCCGGAGTGGTTCCAACGGATTGTGTGGCCCTGGTCTTTCCCTAGTGGGTCTGATCGAGGGTAGCTACTGGGACGTAAGTCGGGACTTGATCACCCCGGCTGGGTCACCCGAGTGAGGGGTATGTTCGCGAGACCCGAAACCCAGATGACCTTGGGATACATCACTGAGGATACGTCCCAGGTGCATCCATGCGATGTATTTTCGTTCCGGTCTTGGAATTATTTAATGGGCGAGTACAAACGGAGCATTTATCACATTTATGCCGCACATAATCTTCCAGGAGCGGGTGCAGGCGATCTATGGCCTACTGTATGTGGAATAATGTGCCAACTGTATGTAACAACGTTTTCTTGCTTCACCAAGCTGATGTAGCTCACCTGCCTTTTAACATCCTCAACCTTGACACACTTACTCTGTTCTGAGGGATAATCCCGAGTTGGAAGATACACTGATGGCCGGCGGTTCTACATAAATAAATGAAACAAAAGAACATTAACTTTTTGAGGCATTCGTCAAAAAAAGTCTCACTTCTCTGGATAGAAATGTCATTTTACATGCATTTTCTTTATTAAATTGCCTGGGATTATTCCAAGCACAGTCCCCCCCCCCCATCAAGGTTGTAACCTTTGAAACACAAGCACACTTACTGAAGCTTTACACACAGAGTCTGCGTGGAATCTGCTGAAGTTGCTTTTGTTGTAGACAGGTAGCCCTTTCAAGAAATCTGCCTGGAAATGACAAGGAATGTAAACAACTGCTGTCCACTATACTTGATCACGTACGCTAAGGCTAAATGATAAATAAATGTGTAATTAAAGGGAGCTAAATGACAGTACGAGTCAAGACAATGCAAATCCTCTCTCCCACTACATTGCACATAACATAGACCAACATTTGGAGTTTTGGACTTATCTATCGATTCTGCCATAGATTGACAATGTCAGTGTCACGGGGCAACCCGTGCCCTATATACAAAGACACAAACTGCTTTCTATAACATGCAAAGACTATTCCATTATTGTGTGGTGGAATGAAAATGATCACTGATTGGTTAGTTGTCTTTCCTGCACTGCTGGTGGCATTTCCCTTGATGAGGAAGTGGCCAAGTGCTATGCAGGAGAGGGGTGCTTTGAGTAATTGTCATTGAGTTTTCATTCTGATTTATACTTTTAATTGTAACACATTATTGAGAATGTTTAGGTTACTGTTTATTCAAGGTGGTTGATGGAAGTATTTATATTGGTGAAGTATGTGAGAAGAAATGTGCTAATTGAGTCTGTGCCCAGTGGTAGGATCCACTCCTATTTAAAGGAGGCTGCAGGGACAGGCTAGTGAGTTAGAAGTGGGCAATGACACAGGTAACATCCCTGAGGGAGAGCTACAGGGCCTTATCCAGTTGGGTTTTGTTTGTAGTGTTCATTTCATTTCTCAGTATTATTGTTATTTTCCTGGTTTCACACTGTTGAATCTGTACTGGACTTTGGTGGAGGAGTTTTAGGGGAAAATAAAGACCCTTAAACTGCATTACTGACTGTTCTTGGAGCCTTGGCTGTTCGGGCAACTTCAGTCAGAATCGATAGATACATCTAACGAGAGTCCAAATGTTGGGCTACACACATAACAATAAGTGATTATCCCACTTTGAGAACGGACACACGGCTTTAATAAATGTAAACAAACCAGTACAGTTTACCACCTCGCTCCTCCGACGACATATACTGCTTACTACACAAACGTATCGACGATAGTAGAAACTCAAAAACATATTGTATAGTACAAAAATAAATAAATAAAATACAATCTAGCAAATTATACATTACCTTGTCCATATTTTATATCCAAGTCTTGGTGGAGCTCCTTTGGTCAAGAAATGAGACCTGAAAGTCTTGAAAAGGAACAGTCGCTAACGGCTTGCAGCTGCTAGCTAAACGCTGTCGTCAAAAACAAAAAGCGTTGTTTACCAATTCCGATTCTTGCGTTTTGTAACAATAAATGGCCCGGATATTTGTTTGATGTTTATCACATTATTATGTCACCCACAAACACTTTCGTCGCAGTTAGATAAATCGTCCCAAGACCCAATTAGTTGCAACAAATGCTCAAGGTTGGTTTCTTTCCTCTCTCTCTCTCGCTGCCTTGATGCTCTTCCACACATCTACTCCATTTTTGTTGTTCGTCTCTGTGGGCGGTCACCTTCAGCTGATCCAACGACACCATTGGTTGGTGACATGGTAAACACGCAGAGAAAGTCTGCTCATTGGTTAGCCTCGGTCCCAGGCTGAGAGGGCCGAGGCTCATTGGCTGGTGAGCAAGTAAATACACCAGAGACTCTATGGCATGGAAACATCTCCCTACTTTCTATGCCTACTTCTACAATGACAGCATCCTAACCACTGTCTCACTCACTGACCTAGAAACATTATGTACAGCAGCATTTTTACAGTGCAATGCAATCCCAATTCAATTCTTTATTTTAGATTGAGACTCATTGATTCTTTCTTTTTGAGATGTACCTATTCGGCATACTGTGAAATAAAAATTAAATCGATCAGACCCCAGGAGTGCTGTGTACAGACTGAAGTGAATGTGTGTATCTCCCCTTTATTACTATTTTACCATACAAAATACCACAGCATATGGTGCTGAAACATACATTGGTGAAATTGAGGCACTGTCCTTGTCATCATTCAATGTTGAGACTTTTGCTACAGACCGTATAATATGACATAATGGTCATTAAACACTTTGAAGTTGAAAATGTGATAAAGCTCCATGACCACGACATTGTCTGTTTTACTCAAACATGACAGACTTCTTATTCTAACTTTGGAAAATATATTTTTATCACAAACTGATTAACAGATTAAAGCAAGTACCAATTTTCCCTCCAAATGAAACAAAAAACAGCTGAGACACAAGGGCAACTTTGCAAGGATATTTTACTTGACATACAGTATCATACAATATAGATCAAATGCCACTGAAATTATAACAAGTTGTTGTCAGGTTGGTCAACACCTCCACAACCAGTAGTTTTCATTGCCAAGTCAGAACAACGTCTTTGGACCTTCCCATTTGGGCACTTTTCAGTGCGAGAGGGATTTTCTTCCCTTCAACATGCGTCGCAGGATGACCTCGATGCCTTCCTTGGTACTGAGTCTTTTGAGCCAGCCATGGGTCCTGATCCGTTTTATGTTCTTGGGCTGGTACTCTGAGCCTCGCTTTTTCGTCCGGACCTGTTGGTAGTGCCAAGGAAGAGGCTGCTGGAATACCCCCCCGGGTGCTGCACATCTGGAAGAAGGTTCTGCAGCAGCTCTGGAGAGGACCCAGCTGCTGAGAAGTCTATGGTGCGAGGAAGCACTGCTGTTTGGTGTAGCAATGCTGTTGAGAGAGCATAATATGCACTATAAATGACTCTGCTTAATAGTCTGTATGTAAAACGTTCTAGGTTTTGAGAACAGGCAGCATTGAAAGAGAATGTTGCATTTACAGTCTCACTCACTCACTCGCACACACACACACACACACACACACACACACACACACACACACACACACACACACACACACACACACACACACACACACACACACACACACACACACACACACACACACACACTTCAATTTCTTTATTTGAGTCCACATTTATAAAATACATGATCAAGGGCACATATTTTTCAGTTGCTTTTGATATCCCACACACTTGTCTTTTAACATCATGTGTCTCAGTCTATGGTCTCAGTGCTTGAATCCAAACAAGCCCAAACACACACACACACACACACACACACACACACACACACACACACACACACACACACACACACACACACCCAGCATCATGTGATAAGCTTGTGTACATCGCTGTAGAATCAGATGAGTCTCTTTTGGGGTTAGGGAGAGAGGTTGACAGTGAGCAGAGCACCAAAACTCAGCTATGCTAAACTTAGCATAGCATCTTAGCCACATACATTGCTGACCTTTCTAACTAACAGGCGATTTGATTGATATAGTTACCTGCTTAAAGATGTCACTCGTCCACGTAACTGAAGCAGAGAATATCTTATAACGTTCATTTTGGACTTGATTTATTAAAAGAAAAAAAGTGTATGTACAAAAAAATATCACAACATGAAAGCATAGCATGAAAGTCACAGTCAGGCTCTTCTTCTTTTGGTTTATTGGCAGCTCGCAACCAACGTAAAGGCGCATACCGCCACCTACTGTACAAGAGTGTATCATGTCATTTCCCCCAGCGATTATATAGTAAGAGAGAGAGAGTGGCGATACGAGTATTGGATCGGTGCATCCCTACTTAAAAGCCATGAGTTAAAAACACTAGAGGTGTAAATAAACTAAGCTTTCAAATGCAGTCTCTGTTCTGAGATGAGAGATTCAGCACCATGGACAGTGTCATGGACAGAGCAGAATTGTGTTCACTGAGGATTTCACAGAACTTTATTTTTCAGTTCATCATTACAGCAAGGTCTGTTCCATGTTGAAAAGCTCATTCCAGTTGAACTTTTTTTTTAACATACTATGCAACAATATGAATAAGTCAGACCACAGAGTCTACTGATGACTTTAAAACACATCAACCTGGATCAAATAGCACACGGCAACACAGGTCTCACAATGCTTTGCGATGCAATGTATTGTGAGCTTGTAGATCGGTTATTTTCAAAAGATTTTTAGACATTTCTACATATGAAAACATGTGAAACGGGACATGCATAATGACTACTTCCTACTTTAAGTACATTTTGAATTCCTGAATTTTACAGTATTTCTACATTGCAGTACTTTTACCTAAGTAATAATGTGAGCACTTTTTCCACCACTCTTTTTACTTTTCAGCTTTAGCCTACCCAGTTGAGTGCTACCCACAGAGGAGCGTGGAGGATGGAGCAGTGCCTTGCTAAATGTGCCCCGATCCTTCTGTGCCTATTGAGAATAGAGGAAAACTAGAAAAAGTGCCCTTCTGGGCACAGGTCTCCACCAGGTTATCCACAGATCCGTGCAGTTAGAGGTAAAAACACTTTTGGGCCAGTTATAGCGCCACCTTGAGGCTGAGTTGAAATTGTTCATGTGGCATTTTGTCCTGGGCCTAGTGGGAATGTGGGTGCACAATTTCACGGAAATCACGCAATGTGTTCATGATTTGCAGCATTTTGTTTGAAACTGAGCACTCCTGTGAACTTTGGAAGCCAATCTTAACCAATCAGGATGGAGTCTGAGAAATCTGAAAGACCGGTTTGGTTGAATGGCTCTAGAGAGACTGTGTACCAATTTGCGTGATGTTTGGACAAAATCTGTAGGTGTACTGTGCAAAAACTTGTTTTGCACAAAGCGGCCTCCTGGTGGCGCTATAACAGGCCGTTCTGGAAAGTTTGGGGCAGAGGTTCATCGTTGGCATCCAGGGAGTGTGTGTACCAATTTGCGTGATGTTTGGACAAAATCTGTAGGTGTACTGTGCAAAAACTTGTTTTGCACAAAGCGGCCTCCTGGTGGCGCTATAACAGGCCGTTCTGGAAAGTTTGGGGCAGAGATTCATCGTTGGCATCCAGGGAGTGTGTGTGCAAAATTTGCCATCGACCGGGTTAACGGTGGCCGAGATTAGCTACTAACGGACACACGGACGGACGGACGGACACACAAACGGACGGACGGAGTGCAAAACATACTCTCCCCACATGCCTTCGGCCTGGTGGAGACAAATATGTTCCATGTAAGAGAGTGGGAGAGGCGATTGTGCACAGATATGAACAGGAGTGCATTGAGATGTTTAACTTGCCCTTTAGAGTGGCTTGGACACAACAAAAACAAAAACCACTGTGGTACTAGCTATACTCTCTGCACATTTGTGATGACGGCTATGGCCGTTTAAAGCCCAAGGAGTGTTTGTTGTGCAAAACCAATGCTTGGAATGGATTCAGAATCATTTAATCCCCCTAGTTTGGCCATAGACCCCCTAGTTTGGCCATATAGCCACTTGCCCAAGGCTATGGCAATTTTTAGTTTGTGTGTTTTTCGTGAAAAACGAATGCTTGGAATGGATTTAGAATAATTTAGAACATTTTGCCTGTTGTATGGTACCCCAACTTTCAGCAGCTGTCAAAAATTCCCCTAGGGTGGTTGAGTAGAAACCAATGTGGGATATGTTAGTAGACACCTTTACAAACACATTGGTGAAGAAAATTCTTGGTACGAAATGAATTCCCAGATTTTATTAATATCCCCTGACTATTAGCTTATGTGCTACTTGTGTTTAAGCCTTGAACATCAGACTCTCGACCCTGCACTTAAAGCAGTATTGAATGAATAGGACAGAACGTGTATTTTATTCCCTTTTTTCTCTCAGGTAATATTTTCATGATATAAAAATAAAACACATTTCAGACATGAAAATACCTTGTAGATGTGTTTATTGTATAGCAGTCGACATTTCTACCACATTAAGAACATGGTTTATGTACAGTATGCACCTGAAATGATCAATGCTATTTTCTAAGTCAGACTGGGAAAACTTAAATGCCTAATTTGACATATGAATATTATGAATACAGTTCAAGACCTGCAGTAGAATAGTATGTTGCATTGTATTTTGTATAGCATGTATATTTTGTGAACATTCTACGTACGTGTATGTACCATTATTAATCACATTATATTTCACCTTTTCATTCATATTGTGTCACATTTCCTGACTAAATTGACTACTGACAGCATTGCAAAGAAATACTGTACAGTGGGAGCTGTGACTTGGTTGGTGAAACACCAAATACCGAAAGGGATATTGCTGTTGTTAGTTTGGACTCTATCCTGTGACCAATCCGGTGCTGGTTAAACCACAGGTCAACCGCCACCACGATAGGTTCCAGGGTCACTGAATCACTAAGCCACTCCACCACGGCAAGGTCACAGCAAAAGGAGTGGAAGTGGCCCTTAAAAGGGCCGGGGGGGGGGGGGGGGGGGGTACAGGGTCTTGAGCTCTCACAGTGACATGAGGGAAAAGTAGTTTGCCACAGCAGACAACCGTTCCTCCATGATCTCCTCCTTCTCCTCCAGAAGGGCCTGCCATTCATCCTCATTGATCCTCAACTGCTCCTCACTGCACTCTGACAGAGTCTCCTCCACCTTACTGAGAGAAAAGAAGTCCTCCACATGAGACTCCCATTCCTCCATCCTCTCCTCAAACTCTTCCACAATGGCCTGCCACTCATCCTCCTTGATCCTCCATCTCTCCTCCCTGCACTCCTCCGTCTCCGCCAGGTCTGAGTGGTCGACCACAGCATTGAACCTACCAGAGTAATAACTTCGTGTCACCGCCATCATAATGGATTGGATAGGTCTTCTCCTGCTAAGGTTCTGAGCTGTACTGTCTCCAAACGAAAGAAGTGATATGTAACAGCAGTGTACAGACAGGCTTTATGCTGTTGGTTGACCGTTGCCCATTGGCTGATGCCTAGCAACGGTTTGTGCACAGAACGCTCTGACGTCACCCATATCAACAAACAGCTGCAGGTGGATCACTTGAGATATCAACACTAGGTTTGTGTATTTGTGTTGTCATGGCGACATCTCCACACGACCAAAGGACAGTACGTGCCAGGTAAATAATCATGGTGACGTCAATATTTTTCTTTTGCCTTATGTTTTTAAACGTTGCTAGCTTGCAGTTGCAAGCTAACCGTTAGCTTCCAAGCTAACTCTGCTTTTTACATTTTGTTTATGAGTGCGTTAACGTCCACATTGCTTTGTTTATTATGGTAATGAGGAATTTATATATATTTCAGACATTATGTCATAGCCTACTAGTTATATTGTGATTTGGGTAGGTGCCTTTCACGATGTGTTTTCCACAGTAATGGATGTTTAGCATTTCAGTCAGCAGAGATTTGTTTATAGTAGGCTACTACTTATTCAGAGCTGCCATGTCTCACCCTTTGAGTGTGACAGTCACGCAATTTAACCCTTTACCACGCACCACGCCACACGTGCCATTTCACACGCATTATAATGATAAATAACAATTTTCTCTGCGGCTCCGCCGCGTAATAACGCACGAACGGTAAAATAGCCGATCTGCATGCAGCGCTGATATATGCAGGAGGGACCAAATCGTCAGCAGGGTCCCTGACTGTGTGACGCATGGAAATGAGCCATGCGGAGTTTAACATCGCTTCGAAATATTTTTCATGGAAGACAATATAGCCCCCACAAGTTACAACAAGTGAGTAAGTGACCTGTGACTATCTCTCTTCTATACTGGTGTGTGGCGTCTCTTGCGTGATATGAGGAAGTGGAACGGTGCCATAGCCCATGCACATTATAGGGACAAAGTCGTGTGTGTGTGTGTGTGTGTGTGTGTGTGTGTGTGTGTGAAGTGAAGTGAAGGGGGAGGGGCCGCATCGCGACTTGTATCTGTTCATAGAGAGAGAGAGCCCACAGATGTGTTTGAACTAAGAAAATGTAAAAATAAGGAATTTTCCCACATTCCAGTTTTCTGACATATTCCCCAATTTCCACTGAGATTATGGGGTGAATGAATGTGGCCAGACCCATCTTCTCTTTCTGTCATAGTGACATTGTCCTGACTCCTGCATCAGATCATGTCCAAATCAGGTTCTCCAATCTCCAGTAGCCTATTCAGTTTTTTGAAGATTTTTTGAGTGGTGCAACCACTCCCTTACGGAGCTATGTGTGTGGCTGACTGGGTCTGAGCACTATGTGTGTGGCTTGCTGGCTGGCTGGGTCTGAGCACTATGTGTGTGGCGTGCTGGCTGGCTGGGTCTGAGCACTATGTGTGTGGCTGGCTGGCTGGCTGGGTCTGAGTACTATGTGTGTGGCTTGCTGGCTGGCTGGCTGGGTCTGAGGAGCATAGATAGATAGATAGATAGATAGATAGATATCTTTTTCATTTCTACTTTAAGCATGAGGAGGCTGTCAGTGCAGGGAGAGCAGCTGGCATGGAGGTGAAGACATCAGTGTTGAGGTTAAATATCAACGTTAAAACGGGCCAAATCGACATTAAAAAAAGCAAAAAAAAATCGCCGCCGCCCTTCGGACGGCGTCGAACACATTAAGACACTATAGAGTCTCACTCTTGACATTTTCTGAAATATGGCAGCCCTGACTTATTGATGAGCATATTTTGTTGCTTTAGGGCTTGTGAGCGAAAAACATTATTTTTCCTCAAATCAGCTTGAATAGACCTGTGCCAACAAATAGGCGAATTAGCTGCTAAACATTCTTGTCCTATGGTGTGCATTAGATAACGATCATATAAAGTAATGTAAATCATAAATGTCAGTGCTATTTTGTATATAATATAATCAACTGCATGGACAAACAACAGCCATGTCCAGGTAATCACAAGTGCTTGTCATGCCTTGATGTATTATGGGTTAGATAGCCAAGGAAATAGACCAGTAAAAGCCAGTAATCTTTCAGAGTTCCCAAACATTTTGCCAGCTCCAGTCTGTGTCTTGCAGAATGTTTGTGGGAGTTACTGATTTTGACTTTGGGCCAGGTGTAACTGTCATACCACAATATTACGTGTGCCGTAAATGAGAAAATATAAGTGTCTCCACTTTACCTGTATTCACATTCACCATGCATATTATGTACAAATAAATATATTTATAAATTATTAATATTAACTACCGGCAAATTGATTGATACTGTATTGACAAGTTTGGCAAGTCAATTCAAGAAAAGCTAACGTGTGGCAAGGACTCCTGATTGCATCAACATCAATGGCCATTCAGACATAGGCTATAAAGGTACTTAAAAGTACAACAGTCATGCTGCTTCATCATGTAAACATATTCAACTACAATTCTCTACGACACATGCAACAATTTGATGGTGGCCAAACCATCTTGTAAATAACACAACAAACAATGTGTGGAACTAAAATTAACATCTCAATATTAAATGTACTTAAAAGCCATGAGTTAAAAACACTAGAGGTGTAAATAAACTAAGCTTTCAAATGCAGTCTCTGTTCTGAGATGAGAGATTCAGCACCATGGACAGTGTCATGGACAGAGCAGAATTGTGTTCACTGAGGATTTCACAGAACTTTATTTTTCAGTTCATCATTACAGCAAGGTCTGTTCCATGTTGAAAAGCTCATTCCAGTTGAACTTTTTTTTTAACATACTATGCAACAATATGAATAAGTCAGACCACAGAGTCTACTGATGACTTTAAAACACATCAATCTGGATCAAATAGCACACGGCAACACAGGTCTTATAGTTTTGCAGGTAGTCCTCTCAGGGCATTTTCAGAGCCAGAGGTGTGTGCATAGTTTAGAGATCAAAGTCAAAGTCATACGATTTGTCACACACCTAAGTGAAATTTGTTCCCCGCATTTGACCCATCTCTTGGAGCGGTGAGCTGCAGCCAAGCTGGGGAATGATTTGATTAGTTGATTTAACCCCCCAATCCAACCCTTTGATGCTGAATGCCAAGCAGGGAGGCGTTGGCTCCCATTTCTGCAGTCTTTGGTATGAGCCAGCCGGGGCTTGCACCCCGACCTCCCAGTTTCAGGGCACACACTCTAGCCACAAGGCCACTATCTGGTCAAAGACAGAAATGGATTCATAAAAAGTAAAATCATGATTATCCGAAGTAGGGAAGACAGACATTCAGTCTTTCCTGACTTCCATCTGGCTGGCACTGCCCTTAGTGTGTGCAGTGAGATCACTTATTTGGGCCATATTATCTCTGATGGTCTTTCAAATGACAAGGACGTCTATAGACAGCGACGCAAGCTGTATGCCCAAGCGAACATGCTGTGTCACAAATTTAGCATGTGCTCGGTAGACCTACCTGTGAAGATATCGCTCTTTAGATCCGTCTGTACACTGCTGTATACTGCACACCTTTGGTGCCGCTACAGAGAAAGCAGCATCAGACGACTCACAGTGGCCTATAATGACTGTATGAGGCTGCTGCTGAGAGTGCCAAGAAGCTCCAGTGCTAGCAGATGTTTGTTAGTGTCCGGGTACCTACTGTACCTGCTCTGCTGTGCTATATACTGTACGTAACCTTATGTACAGGTCCATGTGTAGGGCATCTGAGTCAATACATGACATCATCGCTGTAATAACGGACCCTATACACGCAGTTAGTTTCTCATCTATATTATGTGCATTTTATTTAATTGTTTTATTATCTTTATTTTTATTTTATATTTCCTGTTATATTGTATTGTTTGTGATATGGATCTCCCTGGGTCTGAAATAAAGATTGATTGATTGAACTCGGAAACTTGCAAGTTCCCATCCAGCCACTCTACCGGCCACTCTGTCCCTGAGCCACTGCTGCCCCGGCACCATTTGTGTCTACACTGTCTGTGTCCCAGAGGGAGAATAATATTGTATTTTTACTCCACTACATTTATTTGAAAGCTTTAGTTACTAGTTACTTTGTTGATTATGATTGATTGATTATTATTACACAACATACATTACCCACTTCAGCCCTACAGTAGATACATTTTGACCATTTGAAAATAGCCGATCTATAAACTCACAATGCTTTGCGATGCAATGTATTGTGAGCTTGTAGATCGGTTATTTTCAAAAGATTTTTAGACATTTCTACATATGAAAACATGTGAAACGGGACATGCATAATGACTACTTCCTACTTTAAGTACATTTTGAATTCCTGAATTTGACAGTATTTCTACATTGCAGTACTTTTACCTAAGTAATAATGTGAGCACTTTTTCCACCACTCTTTTTACTTTTCAGCTTCACCCAGTTGAGTGCTACCCACAGAGGAGCGTGGAGGATGGAGCAGTGCCTTGCTCAGGGACACCTTGAACCATATTGGACCATCGGCTTCCCAGGCGGGCTCTCGAACCATTCAGCTATGGCCGCCGAATGTGCTTCGAGGAATGACCAACAGACCCAGGTCAGTGAAGGGTCCTGGACATCACTATATGCTTCAATGTGAGGCTCGAAGTACTCAACCCAGTACTTTAGTCAAAGTATAGATAGGCCTACTCCTGTTGAAACATTAAACTATATGAATGTTGCGCAGTCAAATTTGAAGTAGGTGCTTTTAAAATGCTATTATTGTTTTTATTTTTTTCTCCATCAAACATAAGAATAGTCTATTCTTTTATTGTTTGTTTTTAAATGTCTTGATGAATTGAATACACAGGACCTTGATGGGAACAAGCCCTGGGGGATTATTTGGGTTATCCTTTTAGCAATAAAGTATTCAATCAATCAATCAAAACAAGTCACACCAGGGGCCACATATCAGGGATCACAGAGCAGGACTTGCGTATTGATCTAAAGGTTAAATCACCAGTTCTAGCACTGCATGTTCTAAGACAATGGTAACGGTTTCATCAGCTTCTTATCCGAGTTCATCACACGTTTTACCATTAACTATGTGTCGTGTGAATTACTCAGGGGGCTTCAGACCTGTGCAACTCAGAGCTGTAGTATGCAGGGCAGGAATTTCAAGGAGGCCACGAAGGCCATGGCTGTCGTTGCCCCTCAGTTTGACCTTGTGCCCATCCATCAAACAGAATGGCATGCCCTGAGGTCACAGTATCCATACTGCCCCAGTTGACTGCACCACTTTCTCCTCTATGTAGGCACCAGTGTCTCTTTCTTGTCAATATGTATTTCTTGTCAATTCTTATACCCATCTTTAAACCAATCAAGTAACTGTGATTGGTGCAGGGCTGAGCATGGATCAGACTGTAAATACATATATTTTCCTTAACCCTTAAATTATTTAAATTATATCAATAGGCCTTGACTAAAATCTAGTTGTATTTTTGAATGGCCTTTCTGCCCTGGCATTTGGCCTTTGTGCCCTAAAAAGAAAAAAAATGATGAAATTCCAAGCTCGGCTGTAATGTGTACAGTATACGACGCATATTCTCCAATTCTCAGTTGGCCCAAACGCGGTCCAGGGGTCTGCCATGAATATAAAAAATCACACACACAAAAAAATACACACATATGGGGCACTATATATTATTGTTTAACACTTCAAATGGCCATAACACCGCTCAGGGCTGGATTTGAAGGCTAGCTGTCAAGCGGCCTGAAAAGAGACCAACTCTTTACATTGTAACAAAGCCCAGATTATGCAATATACTTAAAAGAGGTGAATATATATTAACCGCTGTATAATGGGGAAATGGTGATTTTGGCCTCGAAAGTTTGTGGGAGGTACCTGTTTTACAAAAAAATGGCAAAGATCCAAAATGCATGCTTCCGATCTATACCCCAAATTGTAATCATATTGGGGGGCCTCTGAACAACGAAGAACCGAAGGCCATTTCACTTTCACTGAAGAGCACCACAAATGCTAGAAAAGGAACTGTTTGTTGCAGAAATTTGATTTGATAATTTGATACAGGGTAAACGTCATCAAGTCTTGATACTCCTTACATCCTGCCTTCAAAATCTGTGGGGCCGATGTCTTACAAAAACAATAGTTAAATTAAATTGATGCTAATATAAGTGCACCTCCAAAAGCACTTTCACTTCACATGTAATATACTGTAATAGGGGGCACCACAAACATGAAAAATGAGTCTATAGAAAGAGGGGTCAACCAATATTGTGGATTTTATTACACCACCTAGCTCTGGTCCATAGCCCTAATGCCCTTTGCTGCCGTTGCATTAAGGCTCTGGTCCATAGCCCTAATGCCCTTTGCTGCCGTTGCATTAAGGCTCTGGTCCATAGCCCTAATGCCCTTTGCTGCCGTTGCATTAAGGCTCTGGTCCATAGCCCTAATGCCCTTTGCTGCCGTTGCATTAAGGCTCTGGTCCATAGCCCTAATGCCCTTTGCTGCCGTTGCATTAAGGCTCTGGTCCATAGCCCTAATGCCCTTTGCTGCCGTTGCATTAAGGCTCTGGTCCATAGCCCTAATGCCCTTTGCTGCCGTTGCATTAAGGCTCTGCCACTCTTTGCTTCTAGCCCTCGCATGAAATGCAGACCAGCCTCTCCTCTGTAGCGGAAATATTAAAAAAGTTTTACCTACTCACCAATACAAAGGCGGCTTGTTTAATTAGAAAGCCTACGTTCCTTAGTGGACGCACTCTGAGCCCCCCACCACACGTATAACATGCACTTTTTGGCCGGAAAGGGATTGTTTTTCCACCAGAAGCGCCCTCTACCGATATTACCAAGAGAAAAGTCTCATATACAAGATTTTCCATACAATTCGGATCCCAGGAATTCATCAAAAAATAATTATTATAAAGATTCGAGCACATCTTGACTATTTCTAAATCTACCTTTTTACTCTAATTGTCATTGGTGGTTTGAGGGCCATCTATAATCCTATAATTTCTATGAGGTGTCAGTACAGCAGGTTTCCCCATGCAGGCGACTGAAGAAAAGGGTAAACATGCAGGTGGGTCACCAATTTAATCCAGATTCAGGGAAGAGAACACATTTATCAGCTTATACACTTTATAGTATTCCATTTCTGCTCCCCCCATCACTTCCGATTTCACTTTTTTATCCTGTATGATATCTATAACAACCAATAGATGACGAAAATGTTAGCCGTAAAGGAGCATTCAGTGATTTGGGTGATTTGGAGAAAACAAACCCGGTCCGCCCCGGTAACAATACACACGCACATGCTCTACAGTGGGGGGACGTGCCACAGGCCAACAGCATGCACACCAAGGCCTGCCTTGGTGTGCATCGATCATGATTGGAGGAAGAATGTGCCCTCCAAGGCCCGCCCCAAAGTTATTAGTGCAGCCAGCAGCCTGCAAAAACTAGAGTTCTCAACAGGCCCGGAAATTAAGGCCCGGCCCTACCTGGGCCCTCATCAAACCCTGTACATTCAAAACACTGCCACCCTTAGACCTCCATATATGGAGCTGACCAGCCTGACCTGACATTGTCAGACACAATGTCAGGTCAGGTCAGGCTCATCAAACCCTGTATACTCAAGACACGCTCCATATTTATGGCCAGTGCACGCGACCTCGCCCATTAGGGTGAGGTCGCTTCTCGTCCTCAGGCGTCTAACTGGTTGTTGTTGTTGTTGTTGTTATTATTAATAATGTTATTGCTGTTAAATCAAGCAATTAGGACATCGGAGGAGCAATTTGAACTTTTATTTTGTTGACAAACTGCACAGCAATCTGATACTGAGACTTTGTGTGCGAGGCATTGAGTCACAAAAAAGCATATGATTAAATAAAGAACAAAAGGCGAGTGTGCCCAGGCGGTGGCGTAACCGTCTGGGCACCCGACTGGTAATCCAGTCGCAGTGTGCCGCGGGTTCGACTCCCGAGCCCGACAAGGCTTTTACTGCATGTCTTCCCCATCTCTCTCCCGTTTCCTATCAGCCTACTTACTGTCTGTCCCTTCAAAAAACCAATAAAAGGTGTAAGCCGCAAAAAAAAAAAAAAAGGCGAGTGTGCTATGTGTAATATGATGTCATATTTTGTAGCCTATCTCAAACATGTTAGCCTAGTTGTTTCAGGGACATGTGGTATTTTGGCCATTGCTATGGTTGGCCACTAGAGGGTAATATAAACCTATACATGATGGACCAGAGAGATTCCTTTGCAGGAAAGGCCTGCTGCCTGTTATAAGCGTTTGATTCCCTCTGTGGGAAGGAGTAGTGTACTGTGATCATATTCCTTTATACATTGTGGACATACATTGATTTACATTTTACATTTGTATTCCACATTCTATGACAGGCTACTTTTGCAAGGGGCTTGCACTTATATAGTTGTGTATATTCGTGTCTCTAATTGTTTTGATGAATTGAAAATGGTGGGCCCTATAGAGCACCGAAGTCCTGACGTAACTCGCTCATCCCGACGATTCCCCATGTTCGCGGAAGTAATTTCTCTATGGAGAATAACATGGACCACAACTATAAGCGTTGTGGTCCAAAAATAAACAAGCTGTCTCAGCGTTATTGTTAGGGAGGTGTCTCTGTATCGTTTGCAACAGTCAGTCACTCATATATGATACAGTCTGCTTCTAGCGAAAATGTAACTAATTCAGCAGCAGTAACATTAGCGTTTTCTCTCAGTCAGTTGATTCTTCATATCCATATGAGTGAAGCGGCCGGGGTGACATGTTTATTTTTCACACAGTTGTTATATGAGGCGATCTAAAATCGCCTCAATGGGGATTTCAATGCAACTAAACAAATACATGAACCTGGGGACTGACGCCCTCTACTGAAAGTGACGTCAGACTTCGGTGCTCTATTGTAAACAAGTGTAATGCTTTATGGTGTCATCCACTCACAGTTAACAGTTGTTGTATTGAGTTGTGCTTGAAATGTACTGTAATTCTGCAAACTGATAAATCAATCAATTAATCAAGAGGTGAAATCATGAGATGTATATGAGTCACTTAGACTTTTATCTAACTAATAGTGTGTCCTCAAAATTTGAGGATATAATTTGAGGACAAACTAGAAAAAGTGCCCTTCTGGGCACAGGTCTCCACCAGGATAGGAATGTAGGTTTTTCCTTGGCCTCTAGGGAGTTGGCATACAAAGTTATCCACAGATCCGTGCAGTTAGAGGTAAAAACACTTTTCGGCCAGTTATAGAGGCACCTTGAGGCTGAGTTGAAATTGTTCATGTGGCATTTCGTCCTCGGCCTAGTGGGAATGTGGGTGCACAATTTCACGGAAATCACGCGATGTGTTCATGATTTGCAGCATTTTGTTTGAAACTGAGCACTCCTGTGAACTTTGGAAGCCAATCTTAACCAATCAGGATGGAGTCTGAGAAATCTGAAAGACCGGTTTTGTTGAATGGCTCTAGAGAGACTGTGTACCAATTTGCGTGATGTTTGGACAAAATCTGTAGGTGTACTGTGCAAAAACTTGTTTTGCACAAAGCGGCCTCCTGGTGGCGCTATAACAGGCCGTTCTGGAAAGTTTGGGGCAGAGGTTCATCGTTGGCATCCAGGGAGTGTGTGTGCAAAATTTGGCATCGACCGGGTTAATCCACTAATTATTTAATTTACAATATTTTATATGTTATTTGGATAACCCTAAGGATCATTAAAAAAAACCTTGAACGATTACTATTGCAATTTATTTTGGGTCACACCCCTTTTTAGCTTAGATTGACTGGCCTATCTTTGCCTCTCTCTCTCCTCTTCCTGAAGCATTGATGAGATCAATTGCCCTCAGTGTCATCACCTGTGACGACCAGGTGAACTAGGTTGGCTAACAAGCTACAGACACTATATAAACTCTGGGCTGTGTCTGACCACCTTTCTGTCTTTCTTGAGCTTGAGTTGATGTGGCAGGTTCTCTGTCAGGTCCAGTGGATGGTGTAATTAGTTTCTAGAGCGGTGCTGCTCAAAGTGGGGGGTTGTTGGACTTCCAAAAAATAGCAGATATACAAGATCATAGTGCGTTATGTGACGTGCTATGATGGCGTAGATCTGCTATTAGCAGATATACAAGATCATAGTGCGTTATGTGACTTGCTATGATGGCGTAGATCTGCTATTAGTAGATATACAAGATCATAGTGCGTTATGTGACGTGCTATGATGGCGTGGATCTGCTATTAGCAGATATACAAGATCATAGTGCGTTATGTGACGTGCTATGATGGCGTTTGTATTGTGCTACTAAAATGGCTGATCTGCAAGCTCACAATGTGTCGCATTACTTGGACACAAAAATGAACACAAATCTTCTGTCATGGGGGTCCCTGGTACATATTTTCAGCTACGGGTCTGTGGCCACAATCTGGGGATCACTTTTCTAGAAGGGAAGGAAAAACACACACTGGCAAGCCCTTCTGAATACATTTAAATAGTGTATTCACTATTCACAGGTCAGGTGTGATTTCCATATCTCATGTTCCTCCAAACACAACTGATGTTTAATTATGCAGGGCTGATCTGCTCACACTGCCAGGTTGGACACACCTGGCCACAATCATCTGCAATCAAGCCAGCCCTATTTAAACTTTTGTTGAGTTGTAAATGACAAAACGTATTAATTAAATGCCCCGCACTCGATTTTTGGATCCAGCGCATCATTTTCTTTTGAGTTTAACTATATGTTCAAAACAAATCAATATAGGCTACGTGGCTACTCCAACAGCCGGACAGTCCGCGTCATTATATCTTCCTATACAGGAGTAGGCTTTTGACAGCAGATGGAGGAGACCTCATAACAATAACTTAAACAAATATGCCTATTAGGCTACCCGTGTATTTGGCAAGCCCGACAGTTTATTATAAAGGTATATATATATTGGTAGAGAATTTAATTGACAGAATTGATTCACATATTTATGGTCGACTCAAAGTGACTTTCCGTCGTTGCCGAGGAACACCCCCCCCCCCCCCCCCCCCCCCCCCATGTCGAAATGGGGGTATGTCGAAATGCCGGCATGTAACCGGGGTTGTAGATAGGCTGTTTTTGTGCAACATCACTCTTTCGCAAAAACTGTCTTTATGCACATCCAATATGCTCTTCACTACATTATCCAGCACGATTATGCCACCAAACACAGATTAGAATGAATCCATGTGCATCTTTAACTTGCAAAACTCTCCAATTAAGTTAGACAACGCCATGTCATCACCATGTTTATTGAAATTATAGCTGTCATACATTTACACCGATTGCTCCATCACCTCTCTTATGCTGTGTCCATATTGACTGGCTGAATGGCTGATGTTGAACTGCACTGTGGCAGAACAGCCTATCTACAACCCCAAAGGTTACATGCCCATCCAATATGCTCTTCACTACATTATCCAGCACGATTATGCCACCAAACACAGATTAGAATGAATCCATGTGCATCTTTAACTTGCAAAACTCTCCAATTAAGTTAGACAACACTATCTTAATGGAATGTACATCCAATATAACCTGACTCCGCCAGATGGCCTCGACGAACTGTATCTTAGTCTCGATCTTTCCGTATCTTTTGTCATCAGTTTCCTCATTTAGAATGAAAGAAAACGAGTAGTGTCGAAATATGAGATGCACAGTTCTGTTTATGGTTTGTGTACAGACCGTATGGGGGTCCTGTAGTAGATTATCATGCTGGGGCCCTTTACTTTAGAATCATTATGATAGACTGGCTGATCATGCTGATTATGTGCTTTTGCCACTTTATTATTTTTATATGTAACAATAAATAACACATATGAGGGCCACTATCATTTCAATTTCCAGGTTGAATGCCTCTCACTTGGCCCTATTTTCTACAGTGCCACCCTGATCTTTGAGACCCATGCATGGGCTTGGCTCCAGAATGCCCATTCAGGAATCACCAAAGCTATAGTTTCATATCCTCTTTCTCTACTAACATTACATTATTCAGCAGAAGGTCTTTGCAGGGAAATTCTCAATAATAATGAATGAAGGACTATAGCCTACAAAGTCTGAAAAGGTGGGTCTTTAAAAGTTTTTTAAGAAGGTCATATTTCTACTGTACTCTATATGGCATTGTAGGGTATTGCAAGGCAAGGCAAGGCAGGGTTTTTTTGTAGACAAGTCTACTGAAGATGAATGAATATACACGTTTTTCTATATCCTGCTGAATTACCTGCATGCTAAATGTTTGAGTTGATAGTAGGCTGACATGGTGACATTGAGTCCATGCATGACTAGGTGTTTAAAATTACCAATTGGAGTTGGGTGCTGACTATTAATCTGTCTTCCTTGGCTCCACCAACTATTATTTCATTTCAGTTTTGTCTTTGTTTAATTGAAGAAAGGTATGGCACATCCGGGTTGGTTTTCTGTGGTACCATACAATATAGAACTGATACCTAATATGGCGATGTTATCGGACAACAGCAATTTGCAGTTTTAAAAAGGAGGGACCTATTGGTAAAAGGGCCTGACCCATCATGCTATATATATTGCTTGTCATTTGTTTCAAATAATAAGATCTCAAAGAACTCAACAGACGCTACATTTTGATCCAGGTAAGAACATGGTTTCTTTCATGTATATATAATTTTGTGATTTGACTTTTGATGATGCATAAAATCAATGTTTTAGAGTAACATTCCATTAGTTCAGAACAAGACCATGTTTCTCTTAAAGTCTAAATGAACATTTAGGAACTTATTTTGTGTGATTCAATGTTGCAGAGGGCAACATTCTCTCTTATTATTATTTAAAAAAAAATATGCACGCATCATGATCCATAAATAACATCATCTTTGCACTCTCTCTTCCCTTCCCAGGCTATTATACTTCCACTCATCATGTTGAAGATATATACGTTTCTGCTTATATTATGTTTAAGCACCACTGTGAATGATGCTTTGCTGGGCGTGAGTACTACTGCTTTGATTGGTCTTGGTAAATTGATCGCTAGTGTCATTCCAACTCATCGCCAGTGCAACATTGTGGTTAGGAATCGTTGTACTTCCCACAGGCTCCAGAACCCCCGGTAGGCTATACTTGTTTATTTTTTATAATCCTTTTATTTTTATTTTTTAATCAGTTACTCTAAATATATTTTTTCTTCCTACTTTTAAGGATGTACGTGTCTAGTGGCTCAGCCGCCTTAGCTTTGCCACATGTTATCGGCACCAACAGGGAGACAATGTTGGAGTTCCGCAAGACACCGCATACAGCGAGGGGTGCTGTTGGCGTCTTCACCTACGATCTCTTCAATACCAGGACCAACCGTGTAGACCGTGTAGAATTGGCCGTCTTGTTTCATGTGCCCTACGACTTCAACCTTTACTCCAACTGGTTTGCGGCAGGATTCTTTCCACAGTGGAAAGCTTGCAATTACAATCTTTATCGCGAGATGTACTACTGGCGTGAGAGAAGGTTTGTCAGACGTAAAGCACCGCGACACATCACCTACAGAGACGGTAGATTTACTGTCAAGGCCACAATGACAAACACCTACACACCTAGGATGACGGTGGACGTTTATGATGGGTGGGTCCGTGGCTGAGTGTATGCTGAAATGCTAAGATGAGTTGCTGTTCCCATGCAGGCTTGTTAATAGAAAGGAGAGGTCGCACAGCTCGTAGTCACGATGCAAAAAAATCCTTTTTATTTGGGTTACCAACCTTTCTATTTTCCGTGGTCAGCACCTCCCCACTATTGATGTGCGCTCCTACCTATTTGTTTGCTTTGCTATTCAGGCTTGTTACCTTAAACTTAAACAATACATGGGCACACCCTATTCACATAAAATATATAACAATCTAACAATAATTCATTTCCTAAAATTTGTTTTTTAAAAATAATAAAAGGATTTAAAAAGTGAATTACTAAATTTTGACATGCACTTTCATCAACAATGGTAATGAGGTAAATATATTCATAAGTAAACGTTAACAGTCTGTACTCTGTATCTTCTTCCGCATTGTAAACGTATGCAGACTCAGGTCTTGGTTAATTGTAAAAACTATTGAAATCCAGGTGGCCAGTTGTCCATGGTGCCCACTTGTTCAGGCAGACTATTCTCCAGTGTATTGTATTGTCATTTCTTTTGTAATAATATGTGATGTAATAATAATCGACTCAAAAGAAAAGACGAGTTGTATTTTTATTTTAATCCATCTATATGTTTGGCTCTTTATCTCTTATCTTTGTATTGCAGTGCTACTTCTCTATCTTGTAAGTTGCAACAATAAGGAAGTAGAATAATAATAATAATAATAACTGCTGCATCTTACTTGAAAATAAAAGCACCTAATCAGTGACTTGTGTGTTTTTTTGTGAATTTGGGTGCCGAATAAATATTACTAGGCTACTATTATTATTTCATTTCATAGGACATATTTACAGCTGGTATTGGATGCTTTTAAATCTAATGTTTGAATGTTGTTACTACAGTGCTTTTTATTTAGCTATAATAGAATAACATGTGTTGTCAGTTACAACATGCTACAACTATTTATTCTGGGAACATAATGTTTTGTGCTATCCTGATAATTCTATTGTACTATACACCTTGCTGAACCATTTCCACATTTTAAATGTTTTTATACCAGACCGCCATGAGATATTAGTCGTTAGATAAGTACAGAACTGTTTGTAATGCGCTTACAGAAACCTATGAAATGAATAGGCATTCTCTCATTGCTGGGACCCCCATTCGATATGATCTCTGGGACCCCAATTTCTTCACTGGAAAGTCCTCAGAACCCTTTAAGGTCCATTTGGATCCTTTTGCGCACTCTCTGACTTAAAGACCTGTCCATTTAGTTCCACTATCATTTGGGGACCCCCTGGATCAACCCCCTCAAGGACCCCACTTTTAGAACCTGGACACATTTTCTTAAGCGCAATATTCAGGTCGATGGAAATGCTGAACTTAGTTCAGTTCCAGTGTTTGCCTCTACTGCTGTAATACCCATAATGTCCTCACTGTGTCACTATCATGCTCAAGAAGAGTATGCACTGCAGTGTGCAAAGCCCATGCTCACTGTGTTTAATTTTTGTCTTCAATTTTGTAGCAGCGATATTGTTCACCATTGTTACATATTTTCTTTCTCAAAGTCAAACACTTCTTCTTGATTCTCTCATGAGCTTTGTCACAAGACCTGCAGGAGACATCCACATCGTATTTTCTTTTTGCTATAAGGTTATCAATTAACTGATCCAACGTGTTTGCTCCATATAAGATCCCTCCTCAAAAGTGAGTCTTATCTCTACAAAATACAGACTTAACACTCTTATGTCTCTTATGCAGTGGTGGAAAAATAACTATGTACATTTACTTAAGTACAATTTTGAGGTATTTGTAATTTAATACTACATTCTACACTAGATCTCGGATCCATATATTGTACTTTTACTCCACTACATTTATTTGAAAACTAGCTCACAAATGAGTAGCGGTGCATACATTTTATACACTTTACTTACCTTTGTACTTACCTACAAAATACCTACACAAACTTTACTATACAAACTGGTCAAACGTTGGCCAAATTACATAAGAAAGAGGACACAATTGTGAAAATAGCCGCTCTAAAAGCTCACAACGCCTCGCATTGCAAGGCGTTGTGAATTGAATATGGTGGGCAGAGTGAATGGAGAAACTAAATGAAAGGGACATGGGACAGATTTGGGGAGGGTTTAGAATATGAACCTTAAATGAATGCACAAACATTGACTTGGACAGGCTTGCAAATTGCAATATTGTTAGGCTGTGCCGAACTTATATTTTGTACCACTTTGAAAAATAAATGAACATTTGAATTGCAAAAAAAAGTTACAAATTACAATGTGTTCTATGAATGACTTTAATTTAAGCATTTGTTCTGGTAATCTAGACATGGTTAGACTTATGCAAAGCATCCTTTCACACTTCACTAAGCAGCATCATGAAGCCAGTGTGAACACACCCAAAGTTAAACACTCAGAGTTGTGTCAATCTGGGAACCCATCTGCAGAACAGAGACTATACAGTTGTGTCAACGCTAGCTCTGATCCATAGCTCTAATGCGTTTCATTTAGAGCTATATGTTACTCTCAAACTTTACTATACAAACTGGTCAAACGTTGGCCAAATTGTAAAATTACATAAGAAAGAGGACACAATTGTGAAAATAGCCGCTCTAAAAGCTCACAACGCCTCGCATTGCAAAGCGTTGTGAGCTTGTAGATCTGCTATTTTCCCAATATTTATCTGTGGAACCGAGTCAAACAAAATGTAATGCCTAAACTCCTAAAATTCCAAGTGCTAATCAGGGTGGCGGTCCCCAGTTCAAACAGGGTACTTTTGGGGGGTCACAGCCATAGACTGTAAAAGGTCACGGCCTGAAAAGGTTGAGAACCCATGCTTTTGCAAAATTATTTCAGGGGGTCCCCAGATTATTAAAAAAATCACACCAGTGTGAACCAAGTGGTGCAACTCCCGTCTATTGGTTCTCTGTATCGTTCCAATTTGTATCGTTCCAATTTCTTCTCTGTATCGTTCCAATTTCTTCTCTGTATCGTTTGCGTCCAGCAGGTGGCAGCCATGTCACATACTTCTCTCGTTCCAATTTCACGCATGCGCACACCACTCGTGCTCACACAGGGTCACAGGTACACACGTACACACCATAGACTGTAAAAAATATGGACAAAGCGTTCCCCGGGTCTAACATGGACGTAAAATGAAGCCTGTTATTCCTGCACTGTAAGTCGCCATCTTTCTAGATCCGTTTGGGCCCAGCTGGCCATTGGCTGGCTCCGTTTGGGCCCAGCTGGCCATTGGCTGCCCAGACAACGAGGCGGGACTTCCCCCCTTCTTCTCCGTTGGTTTTTATTTTGACTCGAGTGTGTGGGGACTCCCGATCATAGACTGTAACGGTAGCCACGCCCCTCAGAACATACGCAACTTTATGGTCATTTATTTTATAAATGGGACCATCATTTTCCAAAAAGAATATTATGACATTAGAAATGAGACTTTAAACTAGTGACTGGAAGCAGAAAGTATGCATGACCATGTTTATTAAGGTAATACAGTCTAGGTGAAGTTGGGCCCAAATACATGGAATTCTATGGGGCTATGGGTTTTTTTGGGTCCAGTGACAGCGCCACAACAGGCCATTATATGAACTTTCAGGAGTTTCAGGCTTCACAAAATATCTGTCTGACTGCCTGGAGGGGTCATATTTTGCTGCCTGTCATAATTCCGTATCAAAGTATTGGACAAAATCATACCCTAGAAAGCACTAGTGTCTATTTAAAACACAGCGGTTATTGGAATGATTTTGTATTCATCCTTAGGGCCCCAAATTACACCTTAGAAAGCATGAGTGTCTATTTAAAACATTTTTGACTGGGGAGTCATATTTTGACGGCAGTAACTGCCTGTCAGTTCATATTCATTTTGTATTCATCTTTACAGACCCAAATCATACCCTAGAAGTGTCTATGGGATAAGCCATTCATCACACATTCATTAGCCAGCTAATTGTTATTTCTACAGTTCATGTTCTTGCATGCAGACATCAGGGCTAAGATCATTTGTTATTCATATTCAGTAACTAGTAGTAGGCTAATATATTTCTATGATTACTTTATCCAGTAACGAGTAGTGTAAGCTACTCTGTCAACACTACATATTACACAACACATTTCATTTAAAAGGTGGAGCGGCGGTGGCTCAGGGGTAGAGTGGCTGGATGGAAACCACAAGGTTACCACCGCCTGTCCCCTTGTACACATGCAGATCAGGCATTCAAATGCTAATCTTGTTTTCACCTGCCAGGTAGGGTATTCATACAGTATTGTACTCTGCTTAGGCTACTTGTTCACAATGAAAATGAGTAGCCTACCAAATGACTCAGTGCAACCATGGCATTTAAACATGCTCTTCTGTTTATAATCTAAACACTGTGACAGTGTTACAAATAAGTGTTTATGAACCTAAAGGCTTGGGTTTAGTGTTAAACAAAAACTGTTTTTCCACGTGGGGGGAGGGGGGGGGGGGCAGCGTGCGCGTGAGCTCTGATGTAATGCACAATCTATATAGATAAAGACGCTATATAAATACACCATTTACCATTTATTGCTGCTGCTTTATTTTATAGCACAAACAAATTGCCACTGAGGTATTATGGCTTCTTGGCTGTGAGTCAGGGTTTGTGTTGTGTAAGCATTCACTGGCAGAGACATGCGGTCACTGAAGAACAGTTAAGTACGGTAATGTCTTTGTGCAAGCAACGTTTCTATGTTTTGTATATATAGAGGCACTGAAGGCTTGAATTGGTCTGGTTTAGTTATTGTGACAGGAGTGTTTGGACCAAACAAAAGGTGCATTAATACCAGTACAACAGTGGTTACAACAGTGGTCCTTGAGGGGGTTCCAGGTGGTCCCCAGCTAAATGAGGGAGCTTATAGATCTTTAAATCTGGCCAGTGTAAAATAAATGGTAGGCTAGATAGATACTACGTTCTGTACTTTTAGACAGACGCAGAACATAGCATGCAATAGATATATGGAAATGGTATACACTATACAACAACAGCTGGGGGAGGTGAGCCATCCATCAGCCATGCATCAGGTGGAAATTTCCAGAACAATGGAGGGGGATGAGCCATTCATCAGTAAATGGGGGGGAATTTCCAGGACAACAACAACCAAAACAACAGCTGTCTATGGAAATGGTATACAACAATGCTCAGTGCAATGGCTAAACTGGTTCTAAATGTTCTAATATGAGAAATAAGGTGAAATATACATGGGGCGAGATATCCACACTTCTGGGCGAGATATCCACGCTTTGGGGCGAGATATCCACGCTTTTCGGGGCGAGTTGGAAAAGGGGCGACTGTACCTGTTACCATAATGACTCTACTGCTCGGCTGTTAGACTGCACGGCGCATGAACGCGCAACAGACAGACAGACAAGCTGTGTGCGCTGCGTGCGCTGCTGCCTATATTTTTCACAGCCATTTCAGCTTGTCATAAAGTATATAGGCTACTTTAGTTTGTGCTCTTCAACGGGATTGATTGATTGATTGATTGAAATATGTATTAACAGTTTGTAGAATTTACAGTACATTTTAAGCACAAACTCAATACAAAGACTGTTAACTGTGAGTGGACGACCCAATTAAGCATTACACTTGTTTACAACAGGGTCCACATTGTTCAATTCATCAAAACATTTAGAGACATACAAACATTTAGAGACATACAAATAGACATTTCTATGTAGCTAAAGAACAGAACAGGAATTCATCATAAATTGATCAACTTCTAGGGACTGGAGAGGGAAGAGGGGTGGAAAATCTGCAAGTTCATGCTCAAACTCAAAGCCATATTGTAGTAGCCTATACAGTAAATAGGAGCCAATAGGCTGCGTATTAATTAAATGCCCCGCACTCGATTTTTGGATCCAGCGCATCATTTTCTTTTGAGTTTAACTATATGTTCAAAACAAATAAATATAGGCTACGTGGCTACTCAAACAGCCGGACAGTCCGCGTCATTATATCTTCCTATACAGGAGTAGGCTTTTGACAGTAGATGGAGGAGACCTCATAACAATAACTTAAATAAATATGCCTATTAGGCTACCGGGCGAGAGAGAGATATGGCAAGCCCGACAGTTTATTATAAAGGTATATATATATTGGTAGAGAATTTAATTGACAGAATTGATTCACATATTTATGGTCGACTCAAAGTGACTTTCCGTCGTTGCCGAGGAACACCTATGCCCCCCCCCTATGATGGCGCACGGCGGGTGGATGGGCCTGTCGGAATGGCGGTATGTCGAAATGGCAGTATGTCGAAATGGCGGTATGTCGAAATGGCGGTATGTCGAAATGGCAGTATGTCGAAATGGCAGTATG
Source organism: Protomyctophum parallelum (assembly GCF_964188405.1). Taxonomy (NCBI): domain Eukaryota; kingdom Metazoa; phylum Chordata; class Actinopteri; order Myctophiformes; family Myctophidae; genus Protomyctophum; species Protomyctophum parallelum. Next base: position 13,536,808 of record NC_139709.1, read on the forward strand.
TCGAAATGGGGGTATGTCGAAATGGCAGTATGTCGAAATGGCGGTATGTCGAAATGGCAGTATGTCGAAATGGCAGTATGTCGAAATGGGGGTATGTCGAAATGGGGGTATGTCGGAATGGGGGTATGTCGGAATGGGGGTATGTCGAAATGCCGGCATGTAACCCATCGAAATAACATAAAAATAATTAGTTTTGCACTAAAACCATAACCACTTGTGCCCAAATTTGCCCAAATTTGTGTTTTTCGTGCAAAACTATGCGCTTGCAATGGATTCAGAATCATGGATGAAATGGATTCACAATCATGAAAACCCCCTATAGTTTGACACATGTCACATGCTACTTAAAGCATAACACATTTTAATTTAATTTACCTTAATCCACTAATTATTTAATTTACAATATTTTATATGTTATTTGGATAACCCTAAGGATCATTAAAAAAATAACCTTGAACGATTACTATTGCAATTTATTTTGGGTCACACCCCTTTTTAGCTTAGATTGACTGGCCTATATCTCTGCCTCTCTCTTTCTCCTCTTCCTGAAGCATTGATGAGATCAATTGCCCTCAGTGTCATCACCTGTGACGACCAGGTGAACTAGGTTGGCTAACAAGCTACAGACACTATATAAACTCTGGGCTGTGTGTGACCACCTTTCTGTCTTTCTTGAGCTTGAGTTGATGTGGCAGGTTCTCTGTCAGGTCCAGTGGATGGTGTAATTCGTTTCTAGAGCGGTGCTGCTCAAAGTGGGGGGTTGTTGGACTTCCAAAAAATAGCAGATATACAAGATCATAGTGCGTTATGTGACGTGCTATGATGGCGTAGATCTGCTATTAGCAGATATACAAGATCATAGTGCGTTATGTGACGTGCTATGATGGCGTGGATCTGCTATTAGCAGATATACAAGATCATAGTGCGTTATGTGACGTGCTATGATGGCGTGGATCTGCTATTAGCAGATATACAAGATCATAGTGCGTTATGTGACGTGCTATGATGGCGTAGATCTGCTATTAGTAGATATACAAGATCATAGTGCGTTATGTGACGTGCTATGATGGCGTGGATCTGCTATTAGCAGATATACAAGATCATAGTGCGTTATGTGACGTGCTATGATGGCGTTTGTATTGTGCTACTAAAATGCTGCAAGCTCACAATGTGTCGCATTACTTGGACACAAAAATGAACACAAATCTTCTGTCATGGGGGTCCCTGGTACATATTTTCAGCTACGGGTCTGTGGCCACAATCTGGGGATCACTTTTCTAGAAGGGAAGGAAAAACACACACTGGCAAGCCCTTCTGAATACATTTAAATAGTGTATTCACTATTCACAGGTCAGGTGTGATTTCCATATCTCATGTTCCTCCAAACACAACTGATGTTTAATTATGCAGGGCTGATCTGCTCACACTGCCAGGTTGGACACACCTGGCCACAATCATCTGCAATCAAGCCAGCCCTATTTACACTTTTGTTGAGTTGTAAATGACGGTCTGTCTAGGGACCCCACTACTAGTTTTTAGCTCGTTTTTCCTGCTAATTTTGTGGATATACACCAATACTGGGTGGAAACAAATATTATATGTCTAATACCAAATGCTACTCCTGATTGTGAATCCATACATATATCATATGTTCAGATTGGATAATTTAATCAACAGTTTACATATTTTGGTAGGGCTGATGGGGGTTGGCACCTGACTACGCCCCCTATAGGCCAATTATTTTATTGTGGTGATTGCCACTCGAACCAAAATGGTTCTATAGACCCTCACCTTCAAATTAGTACTGAAAGTGAAACTTTTACATGAGTTGTAAATGACAACTAACTTTAACATGGAGACGGAACCCCACTAAATGTCCTGCTACAGCTCTCTGTTCTCTTGGTGTTTCCAGCACTCTTTTTTTTTTTTTGCAAAGTGTTTTTTTTTTTTTGCAAAGTGTTATTCTCCTATGTGGGGGGATAATTCCTTTGCCGTTTCCTGCCGTGGCTCAGACATATATATATATTTTTTATTTATATGATTTCATCTTTATTCAGCATTCTTGTTTTTTTTTGCAAAGTTTTATTCTCCTATGTGGGGGGATAATTCCTTTGCCGTTCTCCTGCCGTGGCTCAGACATATATATTTTATTTATTTATATGATTTCATCTTTATTCAGCATTCTTGTTTTTTTTTTTGCAGAGTTTTATTCTCCTATGTGGGGGGATAATTCCTTTGCCGTTCTCCTGCCGTGGCTCAGACATGTTTTTAATTTATATTATTGCATCATCTCTTGCTTGGATGTGAGCAGACCGTACTGGTCAAAAACAGTCATTAATCCCAGCCATGCTGTTAAAATGAGTCTGTTTTGGGTCCAAACACTCCTGTCTCAAAGCATGAAGCCACAGGTTGGGCCACAATAACTAAACCAGACCAATTCAAGCCTTCAGTGCCTATATACAAAACATAGAAACGTTGCTTGCACAAAGACATTACCGTACTTAACTGTTCTTCAGTGACCGCATGTCTCTGCCAAGAAGCCATAATACCTCAGTGGCAAATATGCCTGCAGTTCTCTGCAAACGCCACCACGTGGCACTACTGTCCCTTTTAAGCAGCCTAATGTCTAATTGACCTCATTGAAGTAAAAAATGAAAAGGAAAAAAACTGCCTAATGTTATACCTCTTGTCAATTTCAACTAAATTCAAAGGAGCTTTATTTGGCATGAGAAAACATACCTGTCAACCAATAGGTTGTAGGAGTCCACTCTACAAATTGGCCAATGGTTTCATTCCTTCTCCCGTTTCCCCGAGTGGACATCATAATAATAAAACTATGTATATAGCTCTTTTTTAAACAAAGTGCTTTGAACAGTCAGACATCAATAACAACAGAATACATCACTGATGCAAAAGAAAAGGGAGATGCAAAGGCTATTCTATAAAAATTGGTCTTCAGGAGGGTTTTAAAATGTGTTGAGAGACCGGGTTAGCCTCAGTTCCTCTGGTAGGCTATAACAGAGCCTTGGGGCCTTAACCACAAAAGCCTGATCCCCTTTAGTGACCAATTTAGCCTTATGGGTCACCTCCAGTAGACCCTGACCCGATGATCTTAAGGTACATGGTGGCACATAATATTCTACCATGTTGCCTAAGTAGCTATAGGCACTAGACCATTAAGAGCTTTAAAAGTTAATTAAAGTAAATGCGAAAGGATACAGGCAACCAATGAAGTGCAGCTAAAACCGGAGATCACCATTAGACTTTCATAGATAGATGTTATATTTGACTGTAATATTTGAATTTGTCATCAGCATTGGGGGACGTAACCTATAGTGTAACTAGGTCTACACTGCAGTAGGCTATGGTAGACATACTCTAGTGTAACTAGGTCTACACTGCAGTAGGCTATGGTAGACACTAGACATGGTAGACATAATCTAGTGTAACACTGCAGAAAAAATACCCAGGACTGTTGTATAGAATTGAGTTATTGTGTAACAAGTGCTGAAGGTTAAAAAGTACATTTTGTGCTGGATGCTGTTGGCAGATTTGATCCATCGTAACTCCTGAAACAAAGCAATTATTCTGGAAACACAGGACTACAAATAAAGCCTTCAATACAAAACAGAACTTAATGAAGAAATTAGGGCTGTCAAAATAACTGGAGTTAATTCAATTGTGAAATGAATTAAGATTTAAAAATGTAACGCAATTAATCCATGACCCGCCCCATGCATAGTGTATAGCGTACAATGTTTGTTTAAAGAAAAATACTTCACACAAGTGCGATTTCTTTACCAAGGAATGCCTGGATGTGTGGCCAGATCTTGTTTGTTTCTGTTCCAGAGAAAGTCGCCAGTACCCCTTTCCCCCTGTAGTATGCTAAGACTGGCTCGGTTTGGGTTTCATAGACCTTCAGTCTCTGAGTGACGGTCTCTGGGGTATCGTAAGCCCTCTGTACTAAAGCCTCGCTAGCCCCTTTCGGGACCCTACATAAAGCTTTTCTGAAATTTTGATGAGTTTTATGTTGGGTCCCTGGTCATGACTATATTTTCGTATGGGAATTCCGGAACGCGGACATTCATATTCTCTCTAAGCTCATATCTGCGGCGTCTGACGGCCTTTTTTTCTTTGAGTTATTCTGAATTTGTGAACTTTAAGTACCTATACATTCCGCTGCGAATATCTCCTGTGGCGCGGAAGCCGTTAAGTATTTTTAATCTTTGTTTGACCGATTTGGTCGCTTTATTTCTTCTTGTTTGTTTACCGTTTATTGTACCGCCTCCCGGTGTGCGGTTGGCTTGTGTGGCTACGTCCCTGCCTCTGATATGCTCTGTCATAGCTATAGCGCCACTAGCTAGCCAGATAGGCGGTACAATGAGGTGTCAATAAACAAGGAAGGAAGAGAAGAATCAAAGCGACCAAATCGGTCAAACAAAGATTAAAAATACTTAACGGCTTCCGCGCCACAGGAGATATTCGCAGTGGCATGTATGGGTACTTATACTTCACATATTCAGAAACGCTCACACGAAAAAATGTCGTCAAAGAGCGCAGACAGGCGCTAAGCATGTTGTTTATGTTTTATGAATGGCCGCGTACCAGGTGGCATGGTAGTGATGCAACAGGACCCAATGCACTGGGTCGAACAAATGTCAGAAACTTCAGTAGCATTGGGTTCTGCTTGGAGGGCTAAAGCCTCGCCTGTGTCATCGTCCAGACCAGCAACTCTGGGCGGGTGGAACTCCACGTTGTAGACTCTACCACTGGGCAGGTGGGTCCAGCGGGAGGTCAGCCTCTCTTTGATGGTCTGTAAAGGCACGTCCAGGTGTATGACCGTATCCACACTGTAGACATTATCCAGGTCCTCCGCCTGGGCTACTGTATGAGGGAAACCATCCAACAGCCAGACTCTGCCAGATGGGGGAAGTTTTTCCACCATGCATTCAATACATTATTGCACAAACTGATTTGAGCATGTCTGTAGAGTACTAGTAAACAGTTGAAAGTAGGCTAATTCCTTATCTGATTTAACTTCATGGCATGAATGCCCGCCCAGTCAAGGCAGTGAAAAATAGACCTTTCAGTCTACCCAAAGTACCCATGTGCCCCAATTAATTCCGCCTGAAGGAAAATGACAACTTTGACAGTTTAAAAATAAAATGTAGCATCTCTAATGTGTATAAATAAAAACACATGAAACAATGCATATATGTATAATGTAATGAGCTGGACAATGACTGGGTTACATGATGTGATGCAAACGAGCAGTCTTGGTTTTAGCCAGTGTATTGTGAAGAAAAATATGTACCTTGAAATCAAGCTGTTAAAATCTGCATACCCATCAGTTGCAACTCTACATTCTTGAATGAACATGGTAGTTAAAATAGTTTAGGAATGCCAATAGGGATTTTTTTTTTTTAATTGTTGTTTTGTCATCCTGTTTCAGGAGATTTAAAAACACCTTTTGCATATTATAAAGTTTGTACTTCTTTAAGGTTTCACAAACAATGTTGTGGCACAAGCCACAACACTATACACATTTAACTGATAATTTTTACATTACACTCTAGAAAAATTATTAGCGATTTTAAATTTGAGTTATACAGTTGCACGAAGGTATTGAACACCTAAAATTGCTGATCTACAAGCTCATGTCGCACTGAGACACGCGAGTACTGAGTTTGTAGATCTGCTCGCGCAACCAAGTATAAATCAGGCTTTACTCTTTCCCATATTCTGGAGGTGATTGCTCCACCAACTTTATCATCAAGGGCCTTTATATATTCAGGGATTACAGCTCTGGGGATATGAATATAGACAGCAAATAATGGTGAGATATTAAATGACAAATTTAAATGCGATTTCTTTACCAAGGAATGCCTGGATGTGTGGCCAGATCTTGTTTGTTTCTGTTCCAGAGAAAGTCGCCAGTACCCCTTTCCCCCTGTAGTATATGCTAAGACTGGCTCAGTTTGGGTTTCACTGGCTTTTCAGTGGACGGGTATAAAATGAATGCTGTTGCCAAAGGCTACATTTTCATTTGGTTCGTTTAATTTGGTCTGTGTTGTCAGTTTACTGTGAGGCTGTTGGTTCTGAATCTGTACAGACCGACAGGGAGATGACTTAAAAGTAAACTGTTCGTGTCCATCTGGATCTCTCAGAGTAGATGAGGGGAAGCACGGTACAGGATGGCTCCGCTCTTAAATGAGGCTCTGGGTTTGGTGCTCCAGGACTCTGACTTGAAGTTGAAGTAAATAGCAAACAAGGCCACAGCAAAGAAGTGTCCAATAAGAGTCATTGGTTTGGGGCGAAAGCCTGGCGAAGGTAAAGTTAAAAACATTCATTAAACTTTTCATGCAAATAACTGTTAATGAAACTCAAACTTTCAATCAGAACATTATGCCATGGTAGTGGGAGAACCGAAGCAGGTATTGAGGTGGTTTATGCGTTTAAAAAATTAAGTATTTATCACAGTTATCATGTTGCTTATATCAGAATTAATGAGGACATAGTTTTGTGGTGCTTACACTGACAGAAGCCCAATAGGCGGCCCATTAATGCACTCTCGTCTCCACCAAGCTTGAAGTACTGGAAGCAGGCTTTTCTGAAGTGAATCTGGAGAAAACAAAAAAACAGGCAGCCATATGGAATATGGATGTTACAAAATAACTAATAACTTGATGCTGCAATTTATATATTTTTCAAATATGTGATTGTCAATAATTCATTGTACATGTTACAGCTTAGAGTAAGTCCCTGTGAAATACTAGCGTCATGTCCAGGCAGGGGATGTACTTGTAGGCCTACTTTTATTTTCCGCTTCACGCTATAAAAACAGGAGATAGGCTCCTGCCCCATAGGGGCCATATGAGACAACTTACTACTGTTGCTAAAGAAAAATACACTTTCACTTTAGCTATCTATTAATTACAGACTTGTTTACAACAGGGTCCACCATTTTCACTTAATCTGAAAATTACCACTGGTGAAAATGAGGCAATGGAGGATCTACATATGGCCTGCCTCCAAGCACCTCGTGCATATCTGCATAAAATTGCCATGTTGCCGCCGTGTCCTCGCCCCCATCTATCTTTGGTCCCGTTTTGGGAGTTCTGATGTCCTGAAAGACAGACAGACAGACAAATGATTGATTTCCAGAGAAAATAAGTTGTGAAAATGCTTTGTAATAAGCAACCTTACAATATTTGAAACCCAGGGTGTTTTCATGCCCGGTGTTTTTTTATTTTTTTTTCATTTAAAATAAATGTATCTGTATTTAAGCGTTTTCACTGTCAGTGGATCAACAGATAACATGGCCCCAAAATAATCCGTTTTATCAATTCCAGAGTCAACACAACCATCTACCCATTCTACCGTATTAGGATATTTTACATAAAGGTTTACATACTATTGGTGTGCTTAACTGACCAGCCAACTGGCCTGACCTGAACCCCACAGATATTCTAGGTTGTATTGTCAAGGTGTGAGACACTATTCAACAATACAAATTAGCTACAGTATATCAAACTAAATCTGGGCTTCCATAACACCTCAACAGTGCCACAGGGTTATCACCTCCATGCACCGCCCATTGATGTATTATAAAAAAGTTTTAGTGTTCTCATAAAATATTCTAATATTTGTCTCCACCAGGCCGAAGGCATGTGGGGAGAGTATGTTTTGCACTCCGTCCGTCCGTGTGTCCGTCCGTGTGTCCGTGTGTCCGTGAACAGCTAATCTCGGCCACCGTTAACCCGGTCGATGCCATATTTTGCACACACACTCCCTGGATGCCAACCATGAACCTCTGCCCCAAACTTTCCAGAACGGCCTGTTATAGCGCCACCAGGAGGCCGCTTTGTGCAAAACAAGTTTTTCGATGCCATATTTTGCACACACACTCCCTGGATGCCAACCATGAACCTCTGCCCCAAACTTTCCAGAACGGCCTGTTATAGCGCCACCAGGAGGCCGCTTTGTGCAAAACAAGTTTTTGCACAGTACACCTACAGATTTTGTCCAAACATCACGCAAATTGGTACACAGTCTCTCTAGAGCCATTCAACGAAACGGGTCTTTCAGATTTATCAGACTCCATCCTGATTGGTTAAGATTGGCTTCCAAAGTTCACAGGAGTGCTCAGTTTCAAACAAAATGCTGCAAATCATGAACACATCGCGTGATTTCCGTGAAATTGTGCACCCACATTCCCACTAGGCCGAGGACGAAATGCCACATGAACAATTTCAACTCAGCCTCAAGGTGGCGCTATAACTGGCCGAAAAGTGTTTTTACCTCTAACTGCACGGATCTGTGGATAACCTGGTGGAGACCTGTGCCCGGAAGGGCACTTTTTCTAGTTTGAGATATAATTGTATGCCATAATCGTCGTCGTATTTTTTTTCAGTTTTTCGATGTACTCTATTCACATTGTTTACTTTATATTCACTTAATTTATTTCCTAATCATAATAAGGAAACTAAAAACATGGTGTTACCAAAAGCTGTTTTGCAATTTGTACAAGTTGGTTTCAAAGTCTATGAATTCAATAAAATGGATGACATTAACAGTTACTCCCTCCTTTTATTGCAGCTTTTTGTAGTTTGTTGTGTGTAATATTTATTTTGAAGTGAAATATATCTGTGCACGGTCCTAGTTATTCCCCACTTCATTCTACAAACATTTGTGCTCTCTCTCTTTTATTTGGATGAAGCATTTAAGCCCCACAGAAGACCTTTGATATGATCAATTTCAACTGTCAAAATTAAAATCAATCAATTCAAAATATATTCTATTGTGATGAGACAGCGTTCCATTATACAATAGCATTGAAAAAAAAATGCACTTCTCTGACATTACTGATAAACAAACCTTTTTATTGGCAATTAGAAACAATTTGCAATTTGCAATTTCAAACAGACTGGGCCCCGTGGGTAGCAGCAGGTTTCTTCTTCTGCTTCATTGCCCACTGAAGGGCTTTGGTCATTGGTCCAGCATCCAGCATCACCAGGACAGTGGCGAAGCCTTGCCAACCAAGGAAGAAGTATCCCATCCAGAACATGAACATCCATGCCAATATCTTTGCCAGCAGGATGGCATAAAATGTCATGTCGACGTGGGAGATGAGCCACTCTTGAATTCTCTGCCCTGCATGGTCAACCTAGGAATAGAGTGTGCCAGTAGAGATGAATGGGTATAAAATTAGGTTATGCATGTAATTCTTGGAGATCGAGCTGCCCCAGCTATATGATTGATAGTACCAAATGGACCCGAAGGTCTGTAACTCAAGACCTGCATATCTTAAGAGTGCATATCTTAAATCCCTTTACAAATGGAACCAAATGGTCCATTTGGTTCCATTTGTAAAGGGATTTAACTGATCATTAAAGCTGGGCTGTTGCCTGAGTCCAATGCATTTCTGCCTACTTCTGGTCCAGGACTTGGGGGGGCTCTGGGTCTGGTCTACCACTACAACCACTGGTCCAGGACTTGGGGGGCTCATCTGGTCTACCACTACAACCACTGGTCCAGGACTTGGGGGGGCTCATCTGGTCTACCACTACAACCACTGGTCCAGGACTTGGGGGGGCTCATCTGGTCTACCACTACAACCACTGGTCCAGGACTTGGGGGGCTCATCTGGTCTACCACTACAACTACTGGTCCAGGACTTGGGGGGCTCATCTGGTCTACCACTACAACCACTGGTCCAGGACTTGGGGGGCTCATCTGGTCTACCACTACAACCACTGGTCCAGGACTTGGGGGGCTCATCTGGTCTACCACTACAACCACTGGTCCAGGACTTGGGGGGCTCTTGGTTTGGTCTACCTCTACAGCTACCTCTGCTGCATTTAGATTAACTGGTACTGGTGGTACAGCATTCCCTCTCTTTGGCCTCATAGTTTGTCACTAGAACAGAGCAGAGGTTTGATTGATTGATTGATTGATACATTTATTAACAGTTTGTAGAATTACAGTACATTTCAAGCACAAACTCAATACAAAAACTGTTAACTGTGAGTGGACGACCCAATTAAGCATTACACTTGTTTACAACAGGGTCCACATTATTCAATTCATCAAAACATTTAGAGACATACAAATAGACACTTCTATGCAGTTAAAGAACAGAACAGGAATTCATAATATTGGAAGCAAAAAGGGAAAAGATACTTATACAGTGAGGGGAAAAGGGGGGGGGGGGGGCGGTGGGGGGGATTCAGATTTTACAGAGGCCAGTTTCGAATTGCAGCCATCCGTAGGTGCCCTTTGAGAGCGGTTTTGAAGGAGTCAAGGGATTCACATGTCTTAATGACTGTTGGTAGGTGAGGTGGGTTCGGGGGGTGAGGCCAAGTAGGAGCCTGACCAGTTTGTTTTGGGAGGTCTGGAGCCTTGTTTTAAGGGCCTTTGAGGTGCTGTGGTACCAAGAGGTGGATGCATAGTCAAAGAAACCTTGTACGAGGGCTCCTGTTAAGGTCTTCAAGGTGTTTTTGCTGACCAGTGGTCATGCTAATAATAATAACTTAACTTATAAGTATCTATTAAAGTGACAATTGACTTAAAGTAGTTAATGATAACTTACGTTATATTTCCCGTCATGGAAACGTCGAAGTGAAGGTGCCTTTCAACGATGAAGCTTTTTCAAAAAACGTCAACGGGTTTCTCCTCTTGCACAAAGTCTAGTAAGGGGCGGAGTCTAGCCAACTACACAGGCGTCTATGCAAAACAGATGGAGGATTGCTGCAGTATAATCATAGCTTTATTCCGATACTGTTAACCCTCTAAGACCCGCATTAATTTCTACTTGCAAAAAAAATATTTCAACCTTACTACTACTTTGTACTACTAGGACTAAGACTAAAAAATATGTTAAAAAAAATAAAGGTTGATGAATAATTTATAATAATTATATAATAATATAATAAATTAATAATTTACATTTGGGGGATATCTTTCACAATAATGAATAAAACATGTTCTAGACATTCTAATGATCACAAAAAAACATATATTACAATTATTTTACTTACTTTTATTAGGATTAAAGGTCAAAAGTCATAGGTTAAAAAAAATTCAAAATTGCACAGAGTCCAGAAACCTTTAATTTGTGTGAATTTCAGCCTCTGTGGGGGGTATTTATATGCAAATATAATGACCAATGGCATTGAAATGGCATTGCAATGAACATCACTGATGACGTTTAGGTGAAAAAAAGAACAGGTGAAAAAAAGAACAGAAAAATATAATAAGTAATTAATTAAAATATAACTTGTTGCTATAAAGCAACGCTGGGTCTTAGAGGGTTTTAACTAAGCTAAATTGTTCGTTTTTGTTGTACTTTTTTTGTCCAAGTCTGTGTTTATGTTGTTAATGTACGTACCGTTCGTTTTCATCGTTTGTTTTGTCAGTTTCTCAGTTATTTAGTTTTAAGTGTAGTAACGTAGCCAGTCAGTCAGCCAGCTGCAAGCTACCACTGGGTAACAGGTCCGGTCGCCACAATTCCATCTCGCCCCAGCTTTTTTACGCCGACCCAGAGACTCGCTGTTAGCACTGGACCAGGGCTAGGTTTAGGCATAGTTTTACTGGGGGTAGGTTTAAGAATAGGGTTAGGTTTAGGCATCGTTTTACTGAGGTGTACTACTTCGTTCAGCCATGGCTGCCGCAGCTGTGTTCTTCTACACAAGATGCTTGGACGAACTGCCAAAAATTAGGGATGCACCGATCCGATACTCGTATCGGAGATCGGCGCCGATCCAGGCTAAAATTCTAGATCGGGTATCGGATCGGTGGCCGATCCATTATCCGATCCGATAATTATGTGTAATTACAGTATGAAAACAACTCTACCTCCTCTGTGACACAGCAGTGTAGTATTGACAGTATAACATGTGGAATGCAGCCAGGCTAGCCTGCGCACACATTAACCTGGTCTAATTGTTGCACAGTTATTTAATAAATAATTCAGTGCATTTATATCTGTGTTTGTTACATTTTGTTTTACAAAGTTGGGAAAGTAATGTTTAAGTCAAGCCTTGATGTTGCCTTACACAAAATAATGATTCCAGACTCCACACAGTGAGGCATACAGCTTAATAGGTTATTACGTTTCTTTGTGGGGGGTATCGGATCGGTACTCTGTATCGGCAGATACTGGACCCCCATGTATCGAAATCGGTATCGAATGCCAAAAAGCTGGATCGGTGCATCCCTACCAAAAATGAAAGTGACTGATGTCCACAGAATCGCAAAGGCGAGCAGTAAAGCTTCAACATCGGTATTGGACAAGGGGTTTAGGTTGTATGTCTCCAGTTATGTATTCAACTATGAAGGTAAGTCACGTTCATTTGTTGGTAGGCAGAAGGATTGTGTTCGACTCTTTGGCCAGTTTCGAGAACACAGTGACGTATACTGTTCCGCCACGCTAAGGGAGGCTGCTGCGTTTCCATTCTGTAACAAAAAGAAAAATCACAAGATCTCCAGATTACAAAACAAAAGGCCACAGCAAAGAAGTGTCCAATAAGAGTCATTGGTTTGGGGCGAAAGCCTGGCGATGGTAAAGTTAAAAACATTCATTAAACTTTTCATGCAAATAACTGTTAATGAAACTCAAACTTTCAATCAGAACATTATGCCATGGTAGTGGGAGAACCGAAGCAGGTATTGAGGTGGTTTATGCGTTTAATTTTTTATTTATTTATCACAGTTATCATGTTGCTTATATCAGAATTAATGAGGACATAGTTTTGTGGTGCTTACACTGACAGAAGCCCAATAGGCGGCCCATTAATGCACTCTCGTCTCCACCAAGCTTGAAGTACTGGAAGCAGGCTTTTCTGAGCTCATGAAGTGAATCTGGAGAAAACAAGAAAACAGGCAGCCATATGGAATATGGATGTTACAAAATAACTAATAACTTGGTGCTGCAATTTATATATTTTTCAAATATGTGCTTGTCAATAATTAATTGTACATGTTACAGCTTAGAGTAAGTCCCTGTGAAATACTAGCGTCATGTCCAGGGGATGTACTTGTAGGCCTACTTTTATTTTCCGCTTCACGCTATAAAAACAGGAGATAGGCTCCTGCCCCATAGGGGCCATATGAGACAACTTACTACTGTTGCTAAAAAAAAAATACACTTTCACTTTAGCTATCTATTAATTACAGACTTGTTTACAACAGGGTCCACCATTTTCAATTAATCTGAAAATTACCACTGGTGAAAATGAGGCAACCACCAAGGGATGATCTACATATGGCCTGCCTCCAAGCACCTCGTGCATATCTGCATAAAATTGCCATGTTGCCGCCGTGTCCTCGCCCCCATCTATCTTTGGTCCCGTTTTGGGAGTTCTGATGTCCTGAAAGACAGACAGACAGACAAATGATTGATTTCCAGAGAAAATAAGTTGTGAAAATGCTTTGTAATAAGCAACCTTACAATATTTTAAACCCAGGGTGTTTTCATGCCCAGTGTTTTTTTGTTTTTTTTCATTTAAAATAAATGTATCTGTTAGCCATGGTTCACATGACGGTCGTATTATGTTTGTTTTTTTAATTTCATGGTCGTATTATGACTGTCATGTTTCAAGGCTATAACATTACGTATGAATGCAACACCGTAGCATATCGTTATAGTTAACGTTAGGTTGGTTAACCTTTGCTTGAGATTGCAATAATAATGAATAATATTGATTATTATTATTATCATATTTTCCCATAATAACAACAAAATAAGCTATAGCTTACATTTGTGTGGCGCCTTTCTTCCGCCTCCCACTGCTCCCTGTCCCGAATCTCCCAATGGTCCCGCCGACATGCTTGAATTTTTATTTTGTTGTCGTTTTGATTTCCATTCGCATGGCATTGTGGGATATCCCTTGCTTTTAAGTCGGGTCGCGATATCCCTTCATTCGAAGGGTGTCCTATCCCTTGCCCTCGGCCCTACGTACCCCTCGATCCAAAGACAATTGAGATAACCCTTCCCCCTCACGTGAACGCGCATAAGCAAGGGAAGGGCTAAGGGCCATGTTGAAGGGGGGAATTGGGAAACGGCAACACTACCCCTAAGCCCTTGCCCCTTCCCCTTGTCCCTACATAATGAGTGGCAAGGGGTAGGGGGATAAATCATCCCCCTAGGAATTGGAACGTCCCTAAATATTGAACGACCCTTGTAGATATTGATATGTGATATAATATACAACCTGTTCTCAGAAAATAGCTGATCTGCAAGCTCACTACAGGCCAGTGGTCCCCAAACTTTTTAATGTCAATGACCCCCAAATTGACACTAATTAGCCCACAGACCCCCATTTGAAGAGATATGCCAGCCTTGCCAGGGACCCCATAGATTGTTACGAATCTATAGCAGTGTCACGGACCTGCAGTGTGACATGCATTAGTCCATTGTCCCCCATTTGATGGCATTTCTGTCTCTGGGACCCCCAATTTATATTGTAAAATCAATGTTAATTAACTCTGAGAGTGTACAAATGGACCCTTATGGGTTCATTTGGTTCCAAACTATCATTTAGCTGGGGACCCCCTGGAACTCTCAAGGACCCCTGGGGGTCCCCATGACCCACTTTGGAAACCTGTAGATCAGCTATTTTGGGAGAAGAGATGGAACGTAAATATAACATTGCTGTGGTTATGATGAAATAAATATATTGTAATTTTGTCTCAGCTTGGTAGCCCACCAGAATGTAATTCAGCTAGATATAGCTCATTCTGACACCTGCTCAACAGTTGTACCTGATTCATTGATTATTGTATTAACAGTTTGTATAGAATGGGTACAGATATATATTAGTGATGCACTGAATATTCGGCCGCAGAAAATATTCGGCAGAAAATGGCTAAAAATGCATTTTCGGCCTATTCGGTTTCGGCCCAAATAGGCAGAAAATATATCACCGAATAGTGTATGCAATTAATGCATTCAAAAGAGCTGAATAAATGTTTTATGGATCCATAATAGTGATTATTATTTAAGTTAAGTTTTGCCATAACCATAACATAACATTTGTAGAATCTCAGTGAAATGCTCAGTTCGGAACTCACCAAAATCAGAATTTGGCTTACGGATAACAAACTCTCATTACATCTTGGTAAAACCAAGAATCTATTCTCTTTGGGTCTAACCACTCCCTTAGTAGGGTAAATGATTTCAGTGTCAGAATTGACGATATTATAATTACTAGTAAAAAAGAGATTACATATCTGGGCTGTATCCTGGACAACAAGCTGACAGGTGAAGGCATGGCAACTAGGGCGATCAAAAAAGTAAACCAAAGGACAAGATTCTTGGGGAGAATCTCCTCCTTTGTAAACAAGAGGGCTCTCAGGACATTAGCTGGAGCTCTTATTCAGCCCATATTTGACTACGCCTGTACCTCCTGGTTCTCGAACATCTCAAGGTCACAAAAAGTTAAGCTTCAAACCTCCCAAAACAAACTAATTCGACTCCTCCTAGGCCTAGAGCTCATGACCCACCTTTATGCAATACATTTAGATGGCATAGGATGGCTCCGGGTAGAAGACAGAGTTAAGCAGTTGAAAATGGGGCTGACTTTCAAAATAGTAAATTCAGCCCTGCCCTCTGTGCCCTCAGTCCCCATTTACTTAACCGATTACCTCACAAAGGTGAGCAACTCTCACAGCCACAACACTAGAGGGAGTATAAATAATGATCTGGTGCTATGCCACCCACATATAGAACAAATATGGGTAAATTCACTTTCCACAGCACTGCCACTCAGGTGTGGAATGCCCTGCCCCCTTCCCTCAAAACAAACAAATCACTGTCTTCCTTTAAAACCGGTCTGAAAAATCACCTATCAATGTCAGTGGGTCAAAAGGAGAGAAGATGACTGCCCAACCTCAATATACCCCCCCTCTGAGTTATTTTTTTGGTATTTAGATTTATTTAGATCTTTTGGTACTTACACCTGTAAATAATTTTCATGTTTTTTGAGGTATCTTCG
The DNA here is from genome assembly GCF_964188405.1 of Protomyctophum parallelum. Classification (NCBI taxonomy): domain Eukaryota; kingdom Metazoa; phylum Chordata; class Actinopteri; order Myctophiformes; family Myctophidae; genus Protomyctophum; species Protomyctophum parallelum. Next base: position 13,552,803 of record NC_139709.1, read on the forward strand.
ATTACTGTCATCATTGTATTGTGAATGAATGCATTGGGACCCGAATGGAAACAAGACCGCAAGGTCTTTTTTCGGTGCTATCCTTTTGGATAAATGTGCTTTTGACTGTACCATGTACTGTTTTTGCAATAATCAAAACAACAACAAAAAAACTCATAATGGGTTAAGTGGGGATACTAAAACAGCGATATTCAGTTACACTTCATACCAATGATACTGTGCGGGTGTAGGTATGTTAAGTGATAACCACTTTCAACATGGCATTATAGGCAAAAGCTTTCTAAATCTTTCAAATTTTCCAATCATCTACAAGCTTGTAGGTCAACAATCTTTGCTATTTGTTGTACAACAAAGTATATATAGTGCTTAAGTGGCATTCTGGGCTAGACCTGTCTGGCTGGAAACATTGTGGTTGCAAGGACTGACCTTCTGACCTTTCAGCTACAGGACTGTGTCACAGCCATTACCCGGTGATTGAGAGATAATTTATTCTGTACTTACTCTGTATGAACATACTATTTTAACTAGTGATGCCCCGAATATTCAGCCGCAGAAAATGTTCGGCAGAAAATGGCTAAAAATGCATTTTCGGCCCACTCGGTTTCGGCCCGAATAAGCAGAAAATACCGAATAGTGTATGCAATGAATGCATTCAAAAGGGCTGAATAAATGTTTTATGGACCCATAATAGTGATTATTATTTAAGTTACGTTTTGCCATAAACATTTATTTTGCCATAAATCAGGTAGCTTTAAGGTACGGCCATGACAGCAATGGTAGGAAAAAATATATTATCCGAATATTAATCATATTCGGATATTCGGTTTTCGGCCAACTGTTTCCTATATTCGGTAGTCGGTTTCGGCCAAGAACTTCCCTTTCGGTGCATCCCTAATATATATATCATTATACAGGGTTAGAAAAAGGAAAAACAATTTACAGTATAGAAAGAAGGGGCTGTGGTCACTGTGTTCATTGTTTTTAATATCATTAAAGAACAGAGTAATTTGTCCTATGACAAGCCGTGGTATGCTACATGATTGACAATGTTTCAAATTCAACAACATTTAGGACAATGAAATTTTTCCATTGTCCTAAATATTGTTGAATTTGAAACATTGTCATTGATGGAGATGAATCACTATGGCATTTTCAATGAAAATGCCATAGTGATTCATCTCCATCCAATGTACAGGCTTTACAGCAGCTTGCAGTCTGTTCCATAGCTGGTTTGCCTGGGGGAAAAAAAACAACACATTGCTAATTAGTTATGTAACTTTTGCAACTTGTGGGGATTAGGTATCATAACATTGGTCATGATAAAAACCATACCAGCTATCACTGCAGGGAGTAGCCAACGTTATGCAGCGACAGCGTTATGTAGGTACAGTAGGCTATTTCACGGCTTTAAGAGCTCCAAAACTGCAGAATGTTGACATATCGTGGTCTGGGGGGTCGGCTAACTTGCATCCGAGTTGTATCACCGGGGCACCAGCGGTAAATAAAAAAAGAATAAAGCGCAGATGCCAATGAGATGAATGGGTAAAGTTGTATGAATGCAACGCCGTAGCATATCGTTAGTTCACGTGAGGTAACGTTATAACCTTTGCTAGAGATTGTGATGTTTTTGATGCGATGCAGATTGTTAATACATTAAAATAATATTTGTTATTATCATATTTCTCCATAATAAAGGACAAAAAAGAGCCTTCTTACCTCCTCCGCCTTTCAGCCCTCTGTGATGTTGCTCCTTTTTAAGTCCCGTCGCGATATCCCTTCAAACGAAGGGGATTCTACCCCTCGCCCTCGCCTCTACCCCTCGCTCCAAACAGAAACGTGAACGTGCATCAGCAAGGGGAAGGCCATGGAGAAGGGGGTAATTGGGAAAGGGCCTTAATCTGCCTGGGTCAATATGCATTGAGAGAGGCCAGATATAATCCCCATGGGGCGATATGCATTGAGAGGGGCCTCTCAGTTCATGGTGTGTACCGTCCTGCTCATATGTTGCGCACGGACACACGGATATTATGTGATGATGCTGTTTAGCGCAACAGATGTTATGTGCACACACACACACACACACACACACACACGGTCCGACTTTATATGAGGCCACACACGCACGCATGCATGCGCGCGCACACACACACACACACACACACACACACACACACACACACACACACACACACACACACACACACACACACACACAGGCGTGGAATGGAAAAGCACATGGAATGCAGAGCATGTTCTAAATGTCTTCCAGGTCAAATCCTGCCTAAGGCATCAAATCACTCAGGGCTGGTCTGCATTTTTTACCGGTAGCCAGGTAGTGTATATAAGATGCTGCTTGCTACTGTCGTATAATTTCTATAAATGAACTAACTAAGGTACTATTTTCACTAAGTCAAGTAAAATGTTTTAAAGTGATCTCATGCACCAAAAGGCTCTCTCTCAAATTCTAAGAGACAGGGAGCATTTACGATTCACACCTGAATCCAAGGCCATTGTTGAAGCTCTCTCCCCTGGAGAGTGAGAGGTTGGAATTTTCCCCCGGTGACCGTTTGGGTACTGTCAATGACTTTCACTAAGTAACTGTGCCACATTTCTCTAAGAATGACTTTTTACAATCTGTCACTATAGAAAGATGAGACTCTATAACTATTAATAGTGAGTTCAACTTGTCTCCTTTAAAATGTACTATAAGAATATAGTGTTTCACTCCACCGTGTTAATTTACCTCTTAAAAGAGTGTTCAGTTTTATTTCTGTAGTTCCGTTAAACATTTCTTAACTATAAGTTTGTTTCCATTTAATATACTTTTAGATATGTTTAAACCTGTTCATAAGAGTCGGTTTACAGTTTACATTTAAGTATTGTAAAAAATATAAACTATGCATTCATTTGAAAACAGGATCAAACCTTTGTCGTCCTCTCTGTGACTAGTCCCGCTTCCCTCACCCAACCGGAAAGAGCTATCTCATTGGTCAAAAGACAGGAGACGCCTGCCACAGGCCCGGGGAGAAGGAGGGACTAGTGACAGGATATAAACAAAGGTTTTGGGTTCTGATCGGGGCTCTCTCCTGGATCCGGTCACTCATTTTGGCTACCCGAGTTTACTGTGTGTTTTTTAATCCAGAGAACCACAAAGGACTGTGTTCCTTTGTTTCTTTGTCTTGACGCGGGACTGTTTTTTCACTGCAATAAAGCCGCCTGCTTTTAACTTCACTTCATCTGTACCTGACCTGGTCTTTTCCACACTGCTGCACGCTGAAAGATACGACACTACAGCATCGACACACATCTTCCAGATGGAGACTGGTGCCATGTTCCTGCTAGTCCTCTTCTGCCTGTGTTCAGCCAACACAGACGTGGAGTGGAAATGGGGCCGCCACTTTAACGACCAGCTCACAGGTAAGGATGATGGAGAGGCTGATGCTTATCATGGTTAGATACTTCACACAACACGACACATAGTGAAAATACTATATGGAGAATCACGCACGTCCTACCAACACGCAGACAGACATGCGTGTCAATCACTCCTCACTGACAAACATAATGCTACCAACACGCACGCACCACTGACACACATATGCTACCAACACGCACGCACCACTGACAAACATAATGCTATCAACACGCACGCACCACTGACACATGTCAGGGCGTCTGCCCTGAAATGTTTATTTTGCCCTTTTTTCTCTTCTGATGGAATCATGCACTAACCACTGATGTGTGACAATACAACAAAAGTGAACGGGTCCGTCAGATGGAAAGAGAGAGAGAGAGAGAGTGTGTGTGTGTGTGTGTGCAGGGCTCGAAATTAACTTTTTTTCTTGGTAGCACCAGTGCTCCCAAATTAAAAAGTTAGGAGCACTAGCAAAAACTTAGGAGCACATACCAAAAAAGTAAGCACAGACAATATATATAACGTAATACTTTTTATTAATAAAACAGTATAACGTAGCACTGAGCACTGTGCTACACAGTAGCATCACATGCCAGGTTGTCCCCACAGGTCTCATCAAATGTCCACCAAATGACAAATTTAACCAACCAATCAACATTAATTCAGTTCTTCGTGAGATGATGTATAACGATAAAGAGCGCCTCACTTCACATGGGTGTGATTTTTAAGTCATGCATTGTCCTGGGGCCAGGATTTAAAATTTGGTCTCCTGACTCTGAGTCCCTCTCCCATCCATCTCTTCACAGACAATAAGGAATGCCATGTACTGTGCTGAAGCTACTTTAGCTGCTGTCTGATCGTGTAACGTGTCACGCCAATGATGTTGGCACATGACTTATCATTGGCGTAAGTCATGTTTATGTCAATGCCATTCTTTTTCTGTAAACTAAGAAAAGGTTTAAACTAGGGATGCACCGAAAGGGAAATTCTTGGCCGAAACCGACTACCGAATATAGGAAACAGTTGGCCGAAAACCGAATATCCGAATAGGATTAATATTCGGATAATATATTTTTTCCTACCATTGCTGTCATGGCCGTACCTTAAAGCTACCTGATTTATGGCAAAATAAATGTTTATGGCAAAACGTAACTTAAATAATAATCACTTATGGGTCCATAAAACATTTATTCAGCCCTTTTGAATGCATTCACACTACACTATTCGGTGATTTTCGGTTTCTGCTTATTCGGGCCGAAACCGAATGGGCCGAAAATGCATTTTTAGCCATTTTCTGCCGAACATTTTCTGCGGCTGAATATTCGGGGCATCACTAGTTAAAATAGTATGTTCATACAGAGTAAGTACAGAATAAATTATCTCTCAATCACCGGGTAATGGCTGTGACACAGTCCTGTAGCTGAAAGGTCAGAAGGTCAGTCCTTGCAACCACAATGTTTCCAGCCAGACAGGTCTAGTCCAGAATGCCACTTAAGCACTATATATACTTTGTTGTACAACAAATAGCAAAGATTGTTGACCTACAAGCTTGTAGATGATTGGAAAATTTGAAAGATTTAGAAAGCTTTTGCCTATAATGCCATGTTGAAAGTGGTTATCACTTAACATACCTACACCCGCACAGTATCATTGGTATGAAGTGTAACTGAATATCGCTGTTTTAGTATCCCCACTTAACCCATTATGAGTTTTTTTGTTGTTGTTTTGATTATTTTATTAGACAATATCAAATGCAAAAACAGTACATGGTACAGTCAAAAGCACATTTATCCAAAAGGATAGCACCGAAAAAAGACCTTGCGGTCTTGTTTCCATTCGGGTCCCAATGCATTCATTCACATTACAATGATGACAGTAATCGAAGATACCTCAAAAAACATGAAAATTATTTACAGGTGTAAGTACCAAAAGATCTAAATAAATCTAAATACCAAAAGAATCACTCAGAGGGGGGGTATAGTGAGGTTGGGCAGTCATCTTCTCTCCTTTTGACCCGCTGACATTGATAGGTGATTTTTCAGACCGGTTTTAAAGGAAGCCAGTGATTGGTTTGTTTTGAGGGAAGGGGGCAGGGCATTCCACACCTGAGTGGCAGTGCTGTGGAAAGTGAATTTACCCATATTTGTTCTATATGTGGGTGGCATAGCACCAGATCATTATTTATACTCCCTCTAGTGTTGTGGCTGTGAGAGTTGCTCACCTTTGTGAGGTAATCGGTTAAGTAAATGGGGACTGAGGGCACAGAGGGCAGGGCTGAATTTACTATTTTGAAAGTCAGCCCCATTTTCAACTGCTTAACTCTGTCTTCTACCCGGAGCCATCCTATGCCATCTAAATGTATTGCATAAAGGTGGGTCATGAGCTCTAGGCCTAGGAGGAGTCGAATTAGTTTGTTTTGGGAGGTTTGAAGCTTAACTTTTTGTGACCTTGAGATGTTCGAGAACCAGGAGGTACAGGCGTAGTCAAATATGGGCTGAATAAGAGCTCCAGCTAATGTCCTGAGAGCCCTCTTGTTTACAAAGGAGGAGATTCTCCCCAAGAATCTTGTCCTTTGGTTTACTTTTTTGATCGCCCTAGTTGCCATGCCTTCACCTGTCAGCTTGTTGTCCAGGATACAGCCCAGATATGTAATCTCTTTTTTAGAGAAAGCCTGAAAGTGTCATGGCGCAGCCCAGTCACGTGACCACTTCACTTCCTTCTAAGAGCTTCCTTGATCAAGGCCAGGAAGTAGTATTTTGCCACTCAGTAGGAATTGCAGCATATCTTCCGGGTTTGATGAAGATGTCACACGCTTACAGATAGATGTGTTTTTAAATGAAACTATTTAGTATGTATGATTGACTGAATGTTATGCTCTTGTGTTTTCAGCCCTCCTTGCTAAACTGACAGCCATGGAAACCAGGCTGGCTGCAAGTGAAGAAGCAAACCAAGGTTTATAACTCCACATTGTTTTAATTCAGGGGAGATGGAGAGAGACACTACACAGCTGCATCTCAAAACATTACAATATTCATTCAGGGGAGATGGAGAGGGACACTACACAGCTGCATCTCAAAACATTACAATATTCATTTTGTTAAATGTATTAAATGTATTATTTTCTTCCATAATATAGTTCAAAAAGTGAAACTTTCATATATTATAGATTCATTGTGCATAAAGTGAAATATTTAAGCCTTTGTTTTGATTTAATCTTGATGATTCTGGCATACAGCTTGTGACAATCAAAACATCCTATCTCAAAATATTAGAATATGTTATGAGAAAAAACGTTTAAAATACAGAAATGTCGACCATCTGAAAAGTATATTTATTTATGCACTCAATACGTGGTCTGAGCTACTTTTAAACACAATATTTCATAAATGGGGCGTGGCATGGAGGTGATCAGCCAGTGGCTCTGTTGAAGTGTTATGGAAGCCAAGGTTTGCTTTAATAACAGCTTTAAACTCATTTGTATTGTTGAGTCTAGTGTCTCACACCTTCTTTATAACCGTCCTAAAGCTTCTTCAACCAGCAGAATGACAACGTCAAAGTTGAACGAAAGTTGCGCTAATATTTTAGAAATAGGTCAACAATACTGATGCTAGTTTTGTGAATTAATTTACTTTTACTGCGTGGCCCTGTGCCCCCCACAGCCACATTAGGTGAAGGTGAGGGCCACATGTGGCCCCCGGGCCACCAGTGGACCATGTATGTTTTAATGAATACTGACCAAACACATCATCACTTTATGGCTGTTGGTAGGGCGTTCCTAGTGGTAGGCCTATAGGAGCTAAATTAAACCTTTGCTTGAGCCGAATCTGGGTTGCACATGGTTTGTTGAACTCCCTGAGAGTGTGAGTGTAGACTCTGTTGAGATTAAAGGGTTGGTTGGGTTTTAGGACATGAAGCTGTATGAAATGCTTACCATAAATATCGCGGTTGCAAAGGTATTAAATGACTGGCCGAGTTCCTCTGCTCCTGTTTGGGGGAATATCAAGTATCTACACAACTAGCGTAATTCGTATTGTTGACCTATATCTACCATAATAGACCAACTTTCGTTCAATTTTGACCGCTCTGTCACATGGTACTATTTTCTTTGTGTTCAGTATCACATAATACATAATATACATAAAACATAGTCATTATGAATCATAATATACATAAAACATAGTCATTATGAATCATACGTAAGCTAAGAGCCTAACAGTGGAATATCTATATAATGAACCTATAGAGGGTATGCGCGTGACATCATCATCAAACCAGGGAACGCCTACTGAGTGCCAAAAAAACTACTTTCTAGCCTCGACATCCAAACAGAAAAGTCCAATATGATTGCATTAAACAACGCTAAACAACATTACACTCACTTTGCCACTCGATTTGCCATTCACGTTTTGCATGCTATACCCTCTATAGTGATATGTCTACATAAAATGCTATCTCAGTTGGTAATCTAAGATCTATATAATCTAAGATCTATTTATATATATAATTTAAGTAGGTAATATGAGTTTGTTGCTTCCACCAACTCTCAACCTCATCTGAGTTTGTTGCTTCCATCAATGTGGAGTTATTTTTGCATACATGAAGATAAATAATAAAGAATAAAGAATGAATAAAGAATGCATGAGGCTCAATTAAAATTACAACTCTTCTATGCAAAAATGAGTTAATCTGAGTTTATTTAAATCAATCTTGACATTATGTGCATCAATCAATTAAAACTACCCCAATAAGTAATAATAGTGACACAAGTTAAAACAAGTAATGAGTAATGAGCTCTTACCTTCACTTTGGTATTCTTCATTCAACGTTAAGAAATATTGAAAACTATCTGTGACTGAAATACATCACCGGGAAAAGAAAATGATAGATATAAAGTCATTGGGTGTACTATAATCACTAGTGGTGTTTAATCAAACTGCATTCATTAATGAGAGATTTAATGTTAATATTGTTATGATTTCAGCCAACCTTGCTCAGCTGTCCAGCGTAGAAATGAGGCTGAATCAAAGTGAGAGTCGAGTGGAGGAACTGGCCAGAAACTATGTAACAACAGGTATTATAACTTCACATTTAGCAAACATTTAATGTACTGTAATGAATACTGTGCGTGTGCGTGTGTGCGTGCGTGCGCGCGAAAGAGAGAGAGAGAGAGAGAAAACCCGTTTCCCCAAAGTCTTCACTGGCTACGCAGTGCGCAGCCGGTTTGGCTGCGCACTAACTGTGTGACCTAACTGTCGTCGGGAAACACCACTTGCGTAGATTATCTCACATGTCTCCTTCACTGGCTTAGAAAACAGCACGTAAGGCCTCCCGCACGAAGTGATTTAGAAGCAAACCCGTTTCCCCGAAAACCTTCTGTTTTAATTTATTTTTAATAATTATTTTTTATTTTGTGAGAAGGAGCTGGAGCTGGAGGGCTTCAGCAGCTCCAGCTTGTAATGTTTCTGTATCTCAATGAAGAAACATTGGTTCTTGTTATGATTCTTTATTTGAACTTGTAGGGTTGGTAGCATACAGGTCATACATTCTATTCTAAGATCTGGAAATGTTTGTAGGTGTGGCCATGATATAGGTGTGGCACAGTCATCATCATTGCCATCTAGTGGCTGTTATAAATATCACATAATTATATCACATATCACAACACAGCTGGAGTTTTTTTTTACCAAAATAATTATTAAAAATAAATTAAAACAGCAAATGACAAACCACACCCCCTCGCGTATTAGAAGAAGAACAGTCAACAGAAAAACGTTTAGGTGTTTTTGATGAATCTATCATGGTTAAAATGGAGTTTTAAGTTATAATAGGTTTGTATAGGAATTGGGGCAGTTAAAATGAATATCAAATATCTAATTACTGAATCAAGCAACTTAAGAACTGTCTGGGGTGTTCACATAAGCCTGAGTTAAAATGACCAAAAAAAGAAAAAAGTGAAATATCCCTTTAAGTGTCCCACTGAGCATTTGTCTATAGTCCCTCCCCCTTTCAGAACAACGAGTGGCCCAGGTAAATGAATCTCAATGCATTTGTCCCATAGGCATTTCGTGCTTTATTTATTTAAATACCTTTTAAGCGTCGTACGAAGCCAACTCTTGTCGTGACGAATCATGACAACAAAAAACAATATTTCGGGCCAAACAAAGAAAAAACGGCAGGTTACAACCCTTTTTTGTTGTTTTTCTTCTTCTATTGTGTGTGTTGTCATGATTTGTCACGACAAGAGTTGGCTTCGTACGACGCTTAAAAGGTCTTTAAATAAATAAAGAACGAAATGCCTATGGGTGACGTATAGACGTATAGACGTCTAATATTCGTCTAAAGGGCCGTCTAAAAATGTGATAAAAAAAGCTAAAAATGTAAGTTTTTTAGACGTCTATCCTTAGATTAGACGTTGGTTAGTGGTGAAAAAGGTTCTATGTTCCCAGGATTCTATGTTCCCCACTCAACTAATTTTTTTTCTATGTTCCCCATTTAGCTATAAAGGTTATATGTTCCCCATTTAGCTATAAAGGTTCTATGTTCCCCATTTAGCTATATAGGTTCTATGTTCCCAAATCATTAATATCATCTCTAAACACACATAACGGAACATATTTTTGTGGACCCCAGGAAGACTAGGAAGACTTGGGGCGGCGGTGGCTCAGGGGTAGAGTGCCTGAATGGTAACCGTAAGGTTGCCAGTTCGAACCCGGGCTCCCCCAGAGTTACTGTCGAAGTGTCCTTGAGCAAGACACTAAACCCCTAATTGCTCCTGATGTGCTAGTTGGTGCCTTGCATGGTTTCCGCTGCCATCGGTGTATGAATGTGTGTGTGAATGGGTGAATGTAATGCACAATCTCTGTAAAGCGCCTTGGATAAAGGCGCTATATAAATGCACCATTTACCATTTACTAGCTGGTTGCTACGGCACCAGCTAATGGGGATCCTTAATAAAAATAAAAATCAAATCAAATTAGGGAGAAATGACTATCAGAAACCTGCCTTTTGGGCGACCTAAGGGCACCCCCTGGTGGCCATCTTGGTGGTATAATAGGAACACAATGGAGTGTCAAAACGTAAAGACACCTGCTGCATGGTGGATGCTCTCTCTCTCTCTGTCTCTTTCTCTCTCTCTCTCTCTCTGTCTCTTTCTCTCTCTCTCTCTCTCTCTCTCTCTCTCTCTTAGCTCTCTCTCTCTCTCATCTTTCTCTCTCTCTCATCTCTCTCATCTCTCTCTGTCTATCTCTCTCTCATCTCTCTCTCTCTCATCTCTCTCTCTCATATCTCTATCTCTCTCTCTTAGCTCTCTCTCTCATCTCTCTCTCTCATCTCTCTCTCTCATCTCTCTATCTCTCTCTCTTTTTTAGCTCTCTCTCTCTCTCTCTTAGCTCTCTCTTAGCTCTCTCTCTCTCTCTCTCTCTCTCTCTCTCTCTCTCTCTCTCTCTCTCTCTCTCTCTCTCTCATGTAATTAATAATCTAATGAATGTTTTTATAATCATATGAATAATGTGATAATCTCTTGTGTTGACAGACCAACCAAAGGTGGCCTTCTCTGCTGGGTTGGGTTCTGGATGGATTGGACCATATAATTCTACAACCACTCTGGTTTATCAGAGCGTCTGCTAAATGCCTAAATTGTAAATTGTAAATTGTGTGCGTGCGTGAACATGACCCCAAAATGACCCCTGCGTGTGTGTGTGTGTGTGTGTGTGTGTGTGTGTGTGTGTGTGTGTGTGTGTGAACATGACCCCAACATGACCCCTGCGTGTGCGTGCCTGCGTCCGTCCGTGCGTGCGTGCGTGTGAACATGACCCCAACATGACCCCAACATGACCCCTGTGTGTGTTGCAGGCTTTTTTCACGCTCCAACCAGAGGTGTTTATTACTTCAGATTCACTGCAGGTACCCATGGATCATCACAGCATATGGGGGTCTACATCTACAAAAATGATCAGCGACTCATTTTTAACTATGGATCAAATACTCATGACAACTTTGAATACATGTCTAATGCAGTGGTGGTGGAGATGGAGCAGGGAGACACAGTAGACATGAGGTTATATCGTAGCTACAGGCTCTATGATAACTCAGACAACCACAACACCTTCATTGGTTTCCTGCTCTATGCTCTGTAACACTGATGGAGACTCACTTCAACCAGCCAAAATTCTCACATGTCTCCCCCCTGCTCCGCTCCCTCCACTGGCTCCCGGTCGCTGCCCGCACAGAATACAAAACTCTGATGCTGGCATTCAAAGCAACCAAAGGTATGGCTCCCCCATATCTTACAAGTATGATTGAACCCTACAAACCCTCCCGCGCACTCAGATCAGCCAACGCAGGGAAACTGGAAGTACCCTCACTAAAAACGCCGGGCCAACGCTCCACACGTCCCAAACTCTTCTCCCTTCTGGCTCCAAAACTGTGGAATGCACTTCCCATTGCAGTCAGAACTGCAGCATCACTCCCAATCTTCCGCCGTAGCCTGAAAACCCACCTTTTCAGACTCCATCATGGCCCATAGCACTTACCCTAACCCCTTAGATAGCATTCCTGTTGGCTTAGATAGCATTTGACACAGACTTATAGCATGTTATGTAGACAGCACTATAATTGTATTGTATATAGTTATAGCACGCCATAGTACATATGTATAGCATAGTAGTAAATATGTATAGTTTATATGTATAGTGTATGTATAGTTTCATTATATAGATATTCCACTGTTACTTTCTTAGCTTACGCATGTTTCATGATATTGATAAATGCTTTTATGTGATGTATTCCCATGCTTTTGTTCTTGCTTAAATGTAAGTCGCTCTGGATTAAGAGCGTCTGCTAAATGCCTAAATTGTAAATTGTAAATTGTACATTTACTCACATACTCTATCCTCTGTAACACTGATGGAGACTCACTGAGTACATTTACTCACATACTCTATCCTCTGTAACACTGATGGAGACTCACTGAGTACATTTACTCACATACTCTATCCTCTGTAACATGCATTAACCGTTTAAGCACAATTTACTACTTTGTTTCTTCCAAAACTGCAGATCTACAAGCTCACAATGTGCTGCAATGCACCATGCTATGATCTTGTGAATCTGCTATTTGTGAAAGATTTTGACAGAAAGTGAAATAGTACATAATGAGTACTGTATGTTTTTATCACAATACTGTTTACAGGCCTGTATCCTGTAGCAGAGTATTTCTACAAGTTGGTTATACGTACAAGTCATTGTGGATAAGAGTATAAACGTCTAATATTGTAACTTTTACTTTAACTCCAGTACTTCTTCCTCCACTGGTCCTGCTAGCATTACATTAAAGGGACACTTCACCCCTTTTGTAACCAGATCTTATTGTAATGATGTTTGGGAGACTAGAAACCATAGACTGTAAAAAATATGGACAAAGCGTTCGCCGGGTCTAACATGGACGTAAAATGAAGCCTGTTATTCCTGCACTGTAAGTCGCCATCTTTCTAGATCCGTTTGGTACCAGCTGGCCATTGGCTGGCTCCGTTTTGGACCAGCTGGCCATTGGCTGCCCAGACAACGAGGCGGGACTTCCCCCCTTCTTCTCCGTTGGTTTTTATTTTGACTCGAGTGGGAGGAGAATCCCGATCATAGACTGTAACGGTAGCCACGCCCCTCAGAACATACGCGATGTTTTTTTTTCTTTATGGTCATTTTTTTAATTAATGGGACCATAATTTTCCAAAAAGAATATTATGACATTAGAAATGAGACTTTAAACTAGTGACTGGAAGAAGAAAGTATTCATGACCATGTTTATTAAGGTAATACAGTCTAGGTGAAGTTGGGCCAAAATACATGGGCCTCTATGGAGCTATGGGGCTTTTTGGGTCCAGTCCAGCGCCACAACAGGCCATTATTATGAACTACCGATTTCAAATGAGGCTTCACGAAATATCTGGCTGACTGCCCCCCTGCTAGAAACACCGTCCTGGGGTTTCTATGTGGGTAATAATGATTATTTTAGTATTTCATAATGTCCATGATGTCATGGACACTGAGCTCACTACCTTCCTGCACTACAATTACCATAATGCTTTGGTGCACTGCTCCTCCTTGTGGATAGGGGGAGGGGCTGTCTTACTGAGACAACATGTAGTCCAGGAAGGGAGTGAGCCCAGTGTCCATGACATCACGGACACTTTGAAATACTAAAATATCTAAAAACACATTTTATTAATTATTACCCACATAAACCCCCCCAGGGAAATGTTTCTTGTCTCCCAAACATAATTCAAATAAAGATCTGGTTATATGGTAATAAAATAAGGTGAAGTGTCCCTTTAACTCATTTACCTCCAACGATGCCATCTAGTGGTTGAAAAGGAACTCACAGATCGCCAGCCGTTCACTTCAACATTAGAGCGTCTTAATTTGAAAAGCGGTTTTAGCAGGAAACTAAGAGACCTATGTAAGATGTCCCGCGAATGTTTTTTAATTTAATACCAAACGAGTCACCCATTTACCAACACCCCCCTCTCCCTAAAGTAACCTAAGTAAATTATGCTTAAACGGTTAAACCTAACCTTATTCCTAACCTTAACCTCGGTAAAACTATGTCTAAACCTAACCTTATTCCTAACCTTAACCTCAGTAAAACTATGTCTAAACCTAACCTTATTCCTAACCTTAACCTCAGTAAAACTATGTCTAAACCTAACCTTATTCCTAACCTTAACCTCAGTAAAACTATGTCTAAACCTAACCTTATTCCTAACCTTAACCTCAGTAAAACAAATAAATAATAGAAGAACCACGGCACAGAGCGGTCGAGGGGCGTACCGTACCGTACCGCACTGCACCCGTACCGTACCATGGGATGGAGCTCGATAACCGATACCCGAAACAATCCGATAACAAGCTTATTGAGTACCCGGTATCAATAAGCTTTGGGCTTATCCAGTACCTGTTATCGATAAGCTTTGGGCTTATTGAGTATACCCGTTTTCAATAATCTTTGGGCTTATCCAGTACCTGTTATCAATAAGCTTTGGGCTTATCAAGCCTGTTATGAAGCATGTTACGGCCCATTACGTCATGTTTAAACAATCAAGACAAGAGGCGATCAAAAAATACATTTAATCATCCACGCTGGCACAAACATGTTGGTCTAAAAGTGTATTGATACCTGCCGACCAACGCTGTCCAGGTGAACAACATTACGCTTTTAAAGTGACATATTAACCAGTTAACGGTTTATTTAATATTATTATTTTGGTAAGAAGGTCAATTGCCTTCCGTCTGTTAGAAAAGTACTGTATTTGAAGGCCCTTAGTAAAATATACTGGTTCTGTTTAGAATGTTATCGTCTCCCGTCTTTCCACAAAATAATAGAAAATGCTCGACAGTGGTCTCGATAAGAACCCGGCTCGATAAGCCTGATCGATAAGGTGATCGTTATCTATACAAATGAACGATATATATATATATATATATATATATATATATAGAGAGAGAGAGAGAGAGAGAGAGAGATTTTTTTCATATCATGAGAACGAGGGCTTCCATTTTCGTATTGCAACTTTCCAGGAATACAAAGTCTGCCGTTTTTATTAGCTTGTATTCCCCATCGATGATGTCACTGGTCGTGAAGACCAATTATATGAAGGTCATTTGAAAAGTGGTGAAGTGGTCCTTTAAAAAGCTACAATAAAATCGTTAAAATAAATGAATAGGAATGTTCCTTAAAGTGTCCCGGCACTAAGGTGACTTGTCAGAGATGGTTAATCCTCCTTAAAAGGAGGATTCCCCGCCTGATGGAGGGGAAAGGAACTGGTTGGAATAACGTGTTCCTTCCACGCGCTACGACGTCCAACCAGGGAAACTCCACCCGTCAGGTGTAAAGGAGCAACTTGGACACTCAGGCATGAAGGAAGCATGAGTTCAAGTCTGTTGCTCTCCCCATGTCCCCCATATATGGGGACTAGGTTGGTGGAGGGTGTGTAGAGCCCAGGATCACATTAGATGATTGACACAGGGGTGAAAAATGGGTTACAAAATCGTGGGATAAAAAATATATTAAAAAAAAAGGATTTTAAAGATGAGATCATGAGTTTAAATCAATGGATTAATTGTTCTGATTAAACAAAACTGCTTTGATAAACATTTTACAAGTACATGTAGTTGGTAATGGCTTTTAATCATTTAGATTATGAATGGAGTGAAGAATTGAAGTGAAGAATAACAGATTATAGACCTGTTACTTTTATGATGATAAGTATCTTGTTAAAGATAAATGTTTTGTAAGGCCCCATACACACATTCAGAACACATGTTCTGTGTCTTGCCTGTGTTTAATGGCCGCCACAATGCAATTCCAATGGGAGTCACATGGCTTGACCAAACATTTGTGTTTGATGGGCAGAACACAGCCTGTGTTGTGTTATTGTGTAAGGGTTATTGTTCACTGTGTTGTGTTATTGTGTAAGGGGTATTGTCCACTGTGTTGTGTTATTGTGTAAGGGTTATTGTTCTGTGTTGTGTTATTGTGTAAGGTTTGATGGACAGAGAAGGTGGACCTGAGACCTATATAGACCTATAGACCTAGACCTATAGAAACCTATAGAGGCAGCTCTATGGGGGGGGGGGGGGGGGGGGGTCTAATTGAGGGGTAAGGATAGGAGGCTAGGAGGACATTTCTGGTGACCTGGTGAATATGGCAAGATCTTCATCGTTAATTGAAATTGTTCTACTAGTTAGCATTTGTTTAGATAGGTTGAATAATGGGAATTCAAATTTAGCAGGTTTGGTACTGGGGAAAACCTTCTCTTCCAAAGAATAGGTTAATTTGTCCTTATGTACACTTTGATTGTACTTTCTGTTTCATGCGATGATTATTCTTTACCGTTTAATATAATCAAACAATCAATCAATTATGCAAAAAATATTGTTAAGGGCAGTAAACTGTTAATTGGTAAATAACGAGAAGCAAATATGAGTTGATTTCTCTCCCTTCTTTTTTTGATTACTTTCTGTAAAACTTAACTCTTAAAAAAACGAATCAATAAAAGGCATGCAAATGTCCTCCAGCTTGTTCCTCACAGTTTCTTCTTATGAAAATATTGTTGTGAAATATTGTTCCTGGTGTTCTAAAATTAAAAATAATATAACTATTATAGTAATATAAATATTGTTCCCATGGTGTTCTTCAAATGGTAAATACAAATGGTAAATGGTGCATTTATATATAGCGCCATTATCCAAGGCGCTTTACATAGATTGTGCATCAATTCACACACACACACACACACACACACACACACACACACACACACACACACACACACACACACACACACACACACACACACACACACACACACACACACACACACACACACACACGGGTCTATATAGGAGTGGTTGCACCACTAAAAGAAAACATCACAACTGTGTGAATAGCTAAGCTTTCTACATACAGCATGTACAGCATTTTCTGCATCGGCATGTATAGTACACCAGTCTATCTGGACTGCCTGGAAGAAATTGTGAAAGTATTTCAGTATGTCACAGTTAGTTAAGCAGTCCAATTTACACAAAGGCACTTATGACATACAATCTTTCTATGTGTGAAAAACATTTGAATGTTTTATTGTTTGTCAAAAACCGGAGGCGAAATCATCAATGTGTCATCATAGGACAGGCTCTTGAGACATATACTATATTTTAGTCATAGTGTGCTTCGCTATGAGCATGTAGATCTATTTTTGAGAATTGAAAATGTGTGCAAGTCCTGAATATATGAATGTAGCCTGGGTTCCAGCCTGATTCACTGTGTTCTGCTGATCTGAAATGTCACTGCGCTCATTTTGAAATGTTTTGTAAACGCCCAATACATTCTCAATGGCAATAGCACAAACTTTGGCATGCTACATACTTACACCTAGAAACCCCATTCAAACCTATTTAGGTTCATCTTACGGTGGACATGTTTGCCTGAAAAGCAATCTTTGAAATGTTTCATTGTTTTAGAAATATAGTGCTTTCAAATTTGAGAAATGTATATCTGTCACGATAGGCAGGGGTGGTAGGACCCAAGTGCAAGACAGATAGGCGGAGGCAAAGGAGCTCAAATGCAAGAGAGTTTAATGACCAAAACTCACACAAGTCCAGGACCAAACACGAAGAAAACACACTAGGAGAATACTAGGAACAAAGACTACTAGGAACAAGACTAAGAGCTTCAACACTTGAAAATACACTATGACCTGAACACTGGTGACTTACAACAATGATCTGACAAAGGAAAAGACAAAACCAGGGGAGCATAAATACACAAGGACACAGGTGAACTCAACAGATAATTATCACAATGATTGGCTAAAGGGACTAACAAGACAAGGTGGAAACACTGTAGGGTAATCAGGGTACTGGTGAGACAACACAGGTAACAAGAGCAACACAGGAAACACTAACAGACTGCAAAATAAAAGCACACAAGTGTAAAGTAAAACCAAAACCTAGCACAAGGAACATAACAAACCATAACACGGACCGTGACAAATGGGGCTCAATGGCAGCTCTATGGCACGTCAAAAAGTCACTTTCACCTAGAAACTTCACACTTCTTATAATTCAGCTTACTGTGGGCACACATGCTGGAACTTTTTACTTTGAAATGTTTTGTAGTTTCTGAGTTATTTAACTTAAACGCCCAATGCATTCTAGCACAAACTTTGGCATGGTACAGTCCTATATACTTACACCTAGAAACCCCATTCAAACCTATTTAGGTTCATCTTACGGTGGACTTGTTTGCCTGAAAAGCAATCTTTGAAATGTTTCATAGTTTAGGTATATACATAGAAATATAGTGCTTTCATTTGATTTGATTATGTATTTAATAATAATAATAATTATTATTATTATTATATTTGGTATCTGATTCTCCAAGGGAAACTTCATTATTTATTAAATGAATAAAAAGAGGAAGTAGATTAAAACAAGTATACAAACAAAACTTTACATTCCAAGTCCCAAATGATTTGCATAAAACAAGTAATCAATATTCTAAAATGTTGAGATGTTGTAGATGATAATATGTAGATGCATATAGTAACTTGTACTGCACTGATTAAAGACTGAAACACATCATATGCATGTTTCAATACACATCATCCAGTAACTGATGCATTGTGATAATGATGATTTCACACCAGTGGTACCCAAACCTTTTAGCTCGAGAGCCAAAAGATACATCTGATGTCTCCCCGGCCCCAAACTAGCAGAACTATCACAATATTCACCCCTTCTTCAAATGGGTGTTCTCTCTTTGATTTTGTATTTATGTATGCAATTATATATATATTATTGATTATTTATGTTCAAAAGAATCCCTTCAATCTTTTGTAAGAATCAATGTGTCCGCGACCCACATATATAAGTCCCGGCCCACTGTTTAGGAACCAGTGTTCTACACAGCTCTTTCACACATCCAGTACCGAGAATTTGAATTGCAATTCTGATCGTTCCATCCTTGAGCCCAAAGGTGGGCGCAGTTTTCGCTTCCCTTGCCGTTTGGCTCACCGGCTCGCCACAACCTGTAGACGTAGGGAGGCAGTGGTGGACAAAGAATATACATTCAAGTAAATACTGCAGTAAGTATTCAAAAGTACAAATTATAAAGTACATTTTCAGAATTAAATAGCAGATCTACAAGCTCTCAACAGGTGGCAAGATGAGGTTAATTTCGGCCAAGACATTTGGTACAGAGGGAAAAAGGAGCAGAACAAATATAGAGCCCTGGGGAACCCCATGGTCATCCAATAATAGGGTTTAACCACTTAAACCCTAGATAGTTGACCAAGGGTTGGGGCGGGGGGGGGGTATCCAAACATACCAGGCCGTAGAATATCAAAGAACAACAGGAGAGTGAAAGTATAGTCTTACGTTGGGTTGGTCAGTGGTGTTCCATCCACCCACTTCCACACGCCTTCTGTCTCTCTGTCAGTCAGACCAATCCACACGTACCGGGATGACGCCACACTCTCAAGTAAGGCCTGTACATAAAAGGCTTCTGGTTACTGAAGTACAAACTGTACAACAGACGCACGCACGCACACACACACACACACACACACACACACACACACACACACACACACACACACACACTCACACACACACACACACACACACACACACACACACACACACACACACACACACACACACACACACACACACACACACACAGTCACACACACACACACACACACACACACACACACACACACACACACACACACACACACAGGTTACCTGTTTTTCTTGGCTGTTTATGATGATCAGGTCTGATTGCCTGTCGATACAGTCTTGTCTGCTCTGGTCCCAGCTTTTGGTCTCAGTAGAGATGTAATAACACACACCGGCACCGTCATCAAATGTCATTCCATATGATTCTAACACAAACAAATAATAATAATAAGGATAATAATAATAATAATAATAATTTCTCTATGATGAACAACATGACAATAAATAAAAACAGTGAAATCTCACTGACCACACAGCCTCCTCTTCTGGTCAGTTGTGAAGTTGTGGTGTGTGGTCTGCAACTGGTTGAAACTGGTCTGCAACTGGTCTTTCTCTGTAGTCAGGTTGTTATGTCTGGACTGCAACTGGTCAAAACTAGTCAGCAACTGGTCAAAACTTGTCTGCAACTGGTCTTTCTCTGTTGTCAGGTTGTTATGGCTGGCCTGCAACTGGTCAAAACTAGTCTGCAACTGTTCTGTCTGGTTGAAACTGCTCTGCAACTGACCAAAACTGGTCTGCAACTGGTCGAAACTGGTCTGCAACTGGCCAAAACGGGTCTGCAACTGGTCTTTCTCTGTAGTCAGGTTGTTATGGCTGGTCTGCAACTGGTCAAAACTGGTCTGCAACTGACCAAAACGGGTCTGCAACTGACCAAAACGGGTCTGCAACTGGTCTTTCTCTGTAGTCAGGTTGTTATGGCTGGTCTGCAACTGGTCAAAACTGGTCTGCAACTGACCAAAACGGGTCTGCAACTGGTCTTTCTCTGTAGTCAGGTTATGGCTGGACTGCAACTGGTCAAAACTAGTCTGCAACTGGTGAAAACGTGTCTGCAACTGGTCTTTCTCTGTAGTCAGGTTGTTATGGCTGGTCTGCAACTGGTCAAAACTGGTCTGCAACTGACCAAAACGGGTCTGCAACTGGTCTTTCTCTGTAGTCAGGTTGTTATGGCTGGTCTGCAACTGGTCAAAACTGGTCTGCAACTGACCAAAACGGGTCTGCAACTGGTCTTTCTCTGTAGTCAGGTTATGGCTGGACTGCAACTGGTCAAAACTAGTCTGCAACTGGTGAAAACGTGTCTGCAACTGGTCTTTCTCTGTAGTCAGGTTGTTATGTCTATATAACTGGTCAAAACTGGTCTGCAACTGGTCAGTCAACATCTTCAATTCAGAATCTGTAAGAAGGGGGGTGCATACTTAGTTTAGACTAGTCATTGGTTAGACATGGGTTAAGATTAGGTTTAGGTGTGTTGCCCCATGGGAGGTTAGGTTTAGGGTGAGGGTTTGAGATTGGTTGTAGTTGTAGGACTAATGACTGGTCTAACCTGCAATGACTAGTCTAAACCAAAAACTGTCTAAACTAGAAAGGTCGCAATTTATTTAAATTTATATAAATTGCAAAGTGTGGTTGCCACAGTCGCTTACATAGGCCCCTCCCACTAACATTACTAGCCAATTACAATTTCAAGTCACACCTGTGATCATGTGTAAGTAATTCAGGGGATTTATGCCGCCAAGAAATGCGAGAAATGGTTAAAGTTTTCGCATTTGCGGTGCCCCCTATAGATGAAAATGGAATTGCTTTGGCTTCTGGTTGATTAAACCACCCCGAACATGTGATTAAAATTTGGGATGGATTGGACATTCCGTTCGTGATTTATGGCATTTTTTGTGATATAGGCCCCTCCTACTAACTTCGGACGACGATTACGGCCGAACGATACGCACTATCAACATTCTGCCGATGGTATTTTAATCGGATAGGTCCAGAGATCATGTGTGCTGATTGTTGTGAGATTTGGGCAAAATCTGTAGAAGGAGCAGCAAAAAGTGTGTTTTGGATAAAATTCAAAATGGCGGAAATGACGCAAATGGGCGTGGCCTATATGGGGACCCCCCCAAACGTGCCCCCCAAACGCACACACATCTCTTATCTATAGATAAGATCTATAATATCTACCTTATAAGCTAACCATGCGTTGCAACACATTTTACCGTCCTCAAAATAACAAAACAGAGTCTCCAGGTGAAGTTAGAACGCAAGACTTGGTTGTCCAAAATGAATAATTTTCAGGATTCAAATTCAAAAGTATCAATGCTTTTTGTGACACTGCAGTATGATCTCGTGGGACATTAGTTTACGAAAAACCACACAAAGTTAGAATATGGAGATATGGTTTCTCCCCGACAACAATGAAACAACATCTCTCTCTTACCTGAACATCCTCCACTTACTTCTAGCTCCGTCTTAGGCCTACTTGCATTCTTTACTGAAAGACATTATTGAATGAATGAATGAATGAATGAATGAATATATGAATACACGTACGTACGTACATACATACATACATACATACATACATACATACATACATACATACATACATACATACATACATACATACATACATACATACATACATACAGGTATTGCGGGCAGGGATTTTTACCAAAAAGGCCCCCCCCTTTTAAAATACACACACACATACATACCTACATACATACATTTCAGACGTTTTAGCAGTTTTTAAGGACCCACTTTTAGGCCAGTGCACCAGAGCAAATTCTTGCCTTTTTTTAAACCCTACCCATTCTAACCAAATACATACATACATACATACATACGTGAATAGGCAGTTGGCCCTTCACTGGTAACCCTATTTTGGACTCATTTTAAATATATGAAGGTATTGCGGGCAGGGATTTTTACCAAAAAGCCCCCCCTTTTAAAATACATACACACATACATACCTACATACATACATTTCAGAAGTTTTAGCCGTTTTTAAGGACCCACTTTTAGGCCAGTGCACCAGAGCAAACTCTTGCCTTTTTTTAAACCCTACCCATTTTAACCAAATACATACATACATACATACTTACATACATACATACATACATACATACATACATACATACATACATACATACATACATACATACATTTAGGTATGCGGTCTAGCTTAAACTTGGACTCAGGGGGGTGGACGCCTCTGCCTTGCATAGTCCCCAGTGAATAGGCAGTTGGCCCTTCACTGGTAACCCTATTTTGGACTCATTTTAAATATATGAAGGTATTGCGGGCAGGGATTTTTACCAAAAAGCCCCCCCTTTTAAAATACATACACACATACATACCTACATAGATACATTTCAGAAGTTTTAGCAGTTTTTAAGGACCCACTTTTAGGCCAGTGCACCAGAGCAAACTCTTGCCTTTTTTTAAACCCTACCCATTTTAACCAAATACATACATACATACATACATACATACATACATACACATTGCTCGTTGCTTTGTGTGTGTGTGTGTGTGTGTGTGTGTGTGTGTGTGTGTGTGCGTGCTGCCGGGATTGGGGTGAGAGAGATAGAGAGAGAGAGAGAAAGAGACACATGGAAAACAACACTAAATTTGACACGAACTATCTTGACACACACACACACACACACACACACACACACACACACACACACACACACACACACACACACACACACACACACACACACACACCACAGACTTTAATACTCTACTTTAATACCTTTAATACTGTACATTGTGTGTAAGTTAATGTTCTATCTGTATGTTTGATATTGTTTTCTGTTATATTTTTATTTTATTTTATTTTTTGCTGCATTGTATTCTTTGGCAATACTGTAGTTATTACATTCATGCCAATGAAGCAAATTGAATTGAATTGAATTGAATTGAATTGAATTGAATTGAATTGAATTGAATTGAATTGAATTGGAGAGAGAGAGAGAGAGAGAGAGACGGCATGTTGAGGACACACTATTGAAATGACATAGCTCTGCTCCGTGGGGGGGAGGAGGGCAGAACACAGCCATGGAGCAGAGCTGCTCTGTGAAACCCAGTGATTCCCATTGAAAATGAATTGCGAGCTGCTCTGCTCTCCAGCAGTCTCCGAGTCCAAGGAACGACCTCTTTACAATGGGCTGGCTCAGTTCTCATAGAGAGAGAGAGCGAGAGAGAGAGACGGCATGTTGAGGTGCATGACGAGACACAGCCATCGTCTTTAACTCCACTCTGTTCAACAGACAATATGGACTTTAGAATGTACGCACGCATGTTTATTTTTGAAACATATTTTTAAAGTTGAAGGGTTTAATATATGATAATATATCTTCACGGGTCATTTCGGGTAACTGCATTTCAGACGATCCGAACGAGACCCACGGCAATTTGGAATGGATCCGACCCTGCCCGAGGGACAAGTCAATATTTTGGGCCCGAACCGGCTGGGTTCTCGGTTCGGCTCTCGGGTATTCGGTTCCGGGTGGACCTCTAGCACATAGTATGGGCCATATATACTTTAATGTAACTGGTCACGATGGGTATCCAGATTGTGTCTCACCCAGACAGGATCTGTCAAGATTAAATGTATCCCCTGAGCTCTATATAGCATCACAGGCCCGCCCCATTTCATGACGACGAGCGGCCCGGAAGACAATTTCCCAGACTTTACAGAAAGTATTTACATAAAGAACTGTCTGCCACGGACAAAACCAACTCGGATGATGACAAATCATGACAATAAACATTTCTTTGGGTCGAACAAATAATTAGAAAGAAGAAAAACAATAAAGAAATGTACCCTCATACCCTGCCCTTTTTTTCTTTGTTCGGCCAAAAAGAATGTGTTTATTGTCTTGAGTTGTCGCCATCCGTGCTTTGACAGAGATTTACAGGTCTTTAAAATCTTTCTGAAACGTCTATGGGAAAAATTTATTGAAAATTCTATTCCAGGCCACTCATCTGGGGTGGGACTGCGACACTCAATGGTAAAAGATAATAATAATAATAATAATAATAATGATAATAATAATCACTTGCCACAGGAAACCAGGTTAGAATAGAAAAGGTGCATGTAAAAAAACAAAAGAAACAAAAGTAAAATAAAAAAATATTGATCTTGATCGAGAGCTTTTTGTTTCGCCTTTTTGCTGTAAGATAGCATAAGCAGTGAAGTGGTTAAATCACAAGCAAGCATACAAGCGTACAAGCATCAGCATCTCAATCATACTTACCTGTGTTTTTGTTTGCCGTTCCGTTGTGCTTGTGATGGCCGAAGCTCAGCTCCAACTCCGGCCCTTGGCCCTCGTGTTGGCCGAAGCTCAGCTCCAACTCCGTCCCTTGGCCCTCGTCATGGTCGAAGCTCAACTCCAACTCCGTTCCTTGGCCCTCGTGATGGCCGAAGCTCAACTCCAACTCCGTCCCTTGGCTCTCGTGTTGCTCTCGAGATGGCATGGCCTCAGCCTCACGCAGACAGAAGAGGAAAAGCAGCAACGCTCTGCAAGCCTCCATCCTGGAACTCAGTGACTATTGATACAGGACAACTGTCTTATATAGAGGCTAGAGGGAATGAGCGTGACATTATCATCAATCACTCCTGACATAAATATGAATTCATTGTTACCTGTTGCTTTTTTAGCCTACCTTGCTAGACCAGTTCATTGTGTTATAATAGGGGACAGTTTCCAGTAAGGAACCTTTGCACGTGACGCCACATGCCACACTTTCAATTCCACATGCTTATTTTCCCCTCTCACTTCTTCATAATTGACATACCTTGCTACTCGGGGCCTGCCCTACTTGCATCGAGGGCAGGCATGCTTTCAAATGCCCCCGCAAACTATAGTCAGAGGCCTGGAATCCTATATGCTATATGGAGCCTATATTCTATAAATGTTAGAGGTGATTCATTTTAATGCCTTTTCAATCAATCAAAGAATGCCTCTTCATCGTCTTGGGTCATGCTTCTGCAGCTACTATTGGAATGCATCAAATGATAAGCATATCTATATCTATCTATCTATCTCTCTCTCTCTCTCTCTCTCTCTCTCGGCACTTAAATCTAAATAATGTTTGATATAAAGTGTGTGTGCGCGCATGCGTGCGCGGGCTTCTGTGTGTGCGTGCGTGCATGCGTGTGTGTGTCTCTCTAAAATGAGAAGCTGTATCTTAAAGGGCTAAATGACCTCTCTGTACATTCTGACCTCATTCTGAAAATAGATGATCTACCTGTACAAACTCACAAGTCACAATGCAACATGATGAGCTGTCAATCATGGTTCCTGTCAGTCACTGTTACAGGAATCCTCTGTCGGTTCACATTCCAAACACAGCAGAGAGTTTCCAGTAAGGAAGTTTTTTTAATATATAGTAAACATGTTGTGTTTCCATGGAACTTAAGCCAGGCATTAAGACCTGAGGCAGATTCTACAAATGCCTTCTGAGCCGATGCTTATCAAACCATTTCATGCCAAGGAGCCCCAACATTTTATTTATTTGGACGCAGATCCCCCATCTGAAAATGCCTTGTGCAAGGGACCCGAGAAGATCTGTGTCAAAAATGTCTAAAAACATTTTTGAGATGTTAAGAAACAGAAGATGTACAAGCTCACGGCACGGCACAAAGTGACACGCTGTAAGCTTGTACATCTGTTATTTTCTAATAGCCCAAAATCCCCAAATGACAATGACTTTTATCCAGGGTTATTGAGTTGTTTTTTTCATTCAACCAAGCTCGTACTCAAAACATGAATTCACATCATGAATAATCGTGCATAGCTTTGCATCTGTCCTAGACAGGTTATTCAGAACATAATAATAATAACAATTCTAAATAAATAATAATTATTATTATTATTACTATTATTAATAAAATTCACATTGCTCTGGCATACTGTTACGTAGAAACACGATTTAAACCAGGCCATCGACTTTGTCGTGGTTCAGACGGAATTCGAATACGTTGCACGGTTTGCCCGCTATCGCAGTTCAAAGTATTTTTGTCTGTCCCAGAGCATATAAAAGGCTCTGCTCAGCCCTCTGGCCCTCAGGTGCACTGGCTTTTGACCAATGACAGCTCCTCTGCGGTGGATGAATTTTAAATTAATTAATGAAGTTTATTATTTACTTTCTAATCCGTTTTCTCCATGTCCATTGACGAAAACATGAAGTTAAGAGATTGGGGCATATCATCCAATGGATTAAAATAACAAAAGGAAAGAGACAAATATACGTTTTGTGGGTTTGAAATTCTTGCTTTTTGGGGCAGACAGCCCGACATGGCTTGGACCCATAAAGATATAAGACACAAAGTTAAGAAAAAAAATGGCTAGTTCAATCACATTGGAAGTGGCCCGGGAGGTATCCTTTGGTTAGAAATAAGGTTGGTGAGGGGTGCGTTAAGACGACCGGATTAAGGTTGGTGAGGGGTGCGTTAAGAGTTGGGAGAGGGTTACGGTTAGGTTTAGGTGTGCTGTCCCGTGGGAGGTTAGATTCGGGTGAGGGTTTGAGATGGTTAACATCGGTAGACAACTTGACTGCGTACATGTGAGTGCGTTTGTCTTGATTTGTGAGTTATCTTGGCACAGTACCATGGGTGTGTACGCATTACGCATAACAAAACCATGACGCTTCTATACAACGATTGGTATGAAAAACATAATTGAAGCTGAGAAGGGCCAGTGTCGGCTATGAGGATTAATGTGGTTGACACGCACTGTAGGAGGAGAAGAAGATGAGTTCAGATATGTACCAGTGCCACTGTCTGCTATTTTGTTTAAAGCTGCATTACACCTCAAGCAGACTGTTATGAAACCTTTTAATTAATTGTTTGGTTTGGGTGTTATTTTGTTCATAAAGTGCATGCTATTCTTGTGTGATCTCAACACAGGATTTGATATATCCAGACTAACATTATTAGTATTGCCTTCACCACCAATAACCATGATAGTACAGCAGCTATCTGCACCCGGGGGCATCACTATTGAAGTTGGTACAACGCATGTTCAGGAGGAAGACCACGCTTACAAGCTAAGATCGTTGGCCTCCTCTGCCACCATGCCACGCTAACTCTATTCCTAGCCTCAGGTACCAAGCTCAATCATCTACACCATTTACCTGCCATGGTTACCAATGCCAGCTCCACCCTCACCACTCACCGAGACCTCACCGCCATGGCAACCACCAGCTCTCTGCCCTATCGCTGCCCCTGCTGCATCAAGGGAAGAGTATATATGCCAGCCTGTTCCACCAGCCACTCGTGCATTGTATCTCGTACGTCTCGTACCTACACAGCACACGCTCTAAAGCAATTCTAGCTCACCATGGATAGTATTGATCTCTTTCCCTCTGATGATGACTTCCCCATCCCGGACTCGCCTGAAACACCGCTCCTCCAGAGGCTTCTGGCGACCGGCGTGTTGCCTCGGTCAGCTCCCGGTCACATCTCCGTCTCGACGGTAACCCGGGCATCGCAGGCAACCCGGCGGGTAGCCGCCTCCGCGTCCAGTAACCCCGGCTCCAGAACGGGCCAACGGCTCCGCCAACTACCTCCACTCCCTCCGCCTCACCAACGCCGGGCACACAGCGATCTTCCACCTCCACCTCCTCCTCGTCGTGAGTCCACCCGAACGCGCGCCGTCTCAGGTCCGCCGTCCTCTTCAACGAGGCCGGCCATGCCACCGCCGAACGAGTGGACAGTCGCCGGGCTCAAAAGAGCGCTCCGCGACATAAACATCGCCTTTCACAGAACATTAAATAAGGGGCAACTGTTCAACCTGTTAGCCCAGTGCTCATCTCCAGCCCTTCCGGCAACATCCGCGGCGCTGCTGGATGACGTCATACAGGGTCCTTCTCGACGCGACGACCGGAGAGAGGACTCATCGCCGCCTGTCCAGAACCGCCGAGGTGAGCAAGCCATTCCATACGACGATTACATTAATCAATGTTTCATTATACCAAACAATCTCACTACTGGACAATCACCTCTACCTGTACCCCCAGGCCAGACCGTGCACAGCCGCCTCGGACCCTATACAACGCAGTCCAGGCGTGCCATGCCTCCCCCCCAGCATACCTCCCCCCCTGTGCCTGCTCCCTTCCCCCCCCTTCCCCCCCCTCCCCCCCCCCCCCCCCCAAGCCTCCCTCGGAATCCCTCCTTCCCTCCTCCCTACATCCCTGTCTCTGCAGGCTGCACTGTCATCCCACCCCCCTGCACACTCATCCCACTTCCCCCCCCCAGCCCTCCCCCTCCCCCCCTCAGTTCCTCAGGCCGCTAGCCAGCCCTGCGCTTGGGCCACCGACCCAAGCTGGCTAGCACCTCCCCCACCTGCGGGTGCCCAGTATCCCTCGAGCACCCTCCCCCCCCCCCCCCCTCCTCCCTCCCTCCCCCCTCCCTCATGTCTCTCCCCCACCCCTTTTCTCTCTCCACCGCAGCTGCCGCCACGATGCCACCACACGCGCTCGCCCTCAACCCACCTCCAGTATCCTGCAACCTCCGCCATCAAATCCTGCAGGGTAATGATATAGACCTCGCCACCATCCTCAAACCCTCCGCTCACACCTTTCAGCCACGCTCAGTAGACTGCGGGGGGTTCTCAATAACCCTCCGCGACCTCACATCCTCCTCATCATCCCACTCCCCCCTCACTCACACAGAATTCACCCTGGCTTTCTCCATATTCCGTGAGGTCATTTGCGCCCAATTCCCCAACAGAAGGCTAGAGCTAGACCACTATTTATACATAGTCACAGACCTCGCAGCGCGCTTCGGCGGCTCTCTATTCTATGAATATCACAGGCAATTTGCAGCCAGAGCAGCAGCTCGCCTCCAGCAGTGGAACCAGACCACATACTGGGGCGCCCTCGATGTCGAGCTATACTGCCGGCTCTTCGCCGGCAGCGCCGCTCTCACCTGCTCCGTCTGTGGCTGCCCCTCCCACCCCACCTCCGAGTGCGTCCTCTCAGCCTCCAAACCTTCATCCAGACCCCCCCCAGCCCCCTCTCACTCATCTCACTCCCACCCATTTCACTCCCAGCCAGCCCCCGGCAAGCAGCCAAAGCCCCGCCCCTCTGGCCCGACCGCCTTCCCCTCCTCCTCTCAAGCCGTGGACAAGCGGGGCAGAAAAATTATGTTCATCGGCTCAAAAATGCTGTGCAATAATTTTAATGACAAGGGGTGCCTAGTTAACTCCTGCAGAATGCTCCATGTTTGCTCCTACTGCGGCGGAGCACACACCCGGCCCACCTGCCCCCACAACCCCACCAAACCAGCCAGCAGCTGACTGATAAAACACCTGGCCACCCCCGTCAACATCCCCGCCCTAGCCAAAGCGCTAACCCACCACCCCGACACCCCATTCATCCTTTTTTTCATCGACGGTCTCATAAACGGATTTTCACCAGGCATTTTCTCACTCCCCGTCATATCCCATTCCTGCAAGAACCTCCAGTCCGCCCTATCAGAACCCGACATCGTCACCTCCCTACTAGAGAAAGAAATTCACCAAGGATTTATGATAGGACCATTCGATTCCCCCCCGTTCCCCTCATACCGAATCAGCCCCCTGGGCGTGGCAACCAGGAAATATTCAGGAAAGAAACGACTCATCATTGACCTATCCGCCCCACACGGTTCATCCATCCCCAGCATTAACAGCCTCATCCCCAGCGCCGACTACTCCCTCAAATACTCAACTATAGACCACGCCATCACCCTCATCAGACTCGCCGGGCGTGGTGCCTGGCTGTCAAAAGCCGACATCACGTCGGCATTCAAAGTCCTATACACCCAGACTCATGGCACCTTTTTGGCGTTCACTGGAACAATACATTTTATTTTTCCGTCAGGCTAACCTTCGGTTGCAAAAGCTCCCCCAGACTGTTTGACAACCTCTCAGAACTCCTCTGCTGGATAATGCTCAACAACGACCACATCCCCCACCTAGTCCACCTCCTGGATGATTTCCTCACCATAGACCCCCCATCAGCCCCCCCCGCCCGCAGCCTAACGTGCCTAAAAACCACGTTCGCGGCGCTCGGCATCCCCCTCGCAGAGGAAAAAACAATGGGTCCCCAGACAAAAATTGAGTTCCTGGGCATCGATCTGGATTCTGTCACATTCCAAGCCTCACTACCCCCAGAAAAGTTAGACCGTATCACACTACTCATCTCCAACTTCCTCGAAATCCCGTCATGCACAAAACAACAACTCCTACAGCTCCTAGGCCACCTCAACTACACCACCAGAATCATCCCACAAGGCCGTTCATTCATCTCCCACCTCCTCCACCTCGCCGCATCCGTCCCGTCACTTCATCACCACGTCAGCCTAGACCTGCCATGCCGCATAGAGCTCAGGCTCTGGCACCTCCTGCTGTCCAATTGGAATGGCGTGACATTTTTCATCAACGACTTCCTCTCCTCTCCCGAAGACCTGGACCTGTACACTGATGCGGCACCCTCCGTCGGTTTCGGAGGGTATCACAGAGGGAGGTGGTTCGCAGAGAAGTGGCCAGAAGAGCTGTTTTCACCACCCTTTTCCTCTGCTCACTCCTCAGCCCTCTTCGAGATGTACCCCGTCATAGTCGCGGCCTCTCTTTGGGGTCACGAATGGACCAGCCGCTCAGTCCTCATACACTCTGACAACCAAGCCACCGTCCAAATCATAAACAAAGGTCGCTCCCCTTCACTACCCCTCATGGCGCTCCTCAGACGACTCACATGGATCTCAGTCACCCACAATTTCCTCATCCAAGCAGCCCACGTCCCCGGTCATCACAACGCAATAGCAGATTCACTTTCCCGCTTCTCATTCCAGAAATTCAGGCTATTGGCCCCATCCGCAGACCTCCACCCGACTCCAGCTCCTCCGTTTTCACAGATGACCTTCCCTTAGACCATCCACTCTACAACCTCCGGACCATCTCCAGAAACCTCATACTCCAAGGTATTTCCCCATCCACACTCTCCTCCTACTGGACAGCCTGGCGCTCTTTCCAGTCATTTCACACTACCTTCGGCCTACATTTCCCCTCTCTGGACCTCATCACCCTCACCTCCTACATCAGCCACTGCCATTCATCTCGGGCCATGCTTCCCTCCACCATCCGAGTCTACATATCAGGTATCAATTTCATTTCTAAACTCATAACAGGAGCCCCTCACCCTTTTTCCCAGCACGCACACGTCACACTGCTCCTTAAGAGCCTGAAACGGAAGGAGCCTCACAACCCTCCTCTCCGCCAACCTATCACCTACGACATCCTCTCGGGATGCATCAATACACTCCGCTCCGGATATTCAAGCCCTTCCACAGATTCCACCCTGGAAGCCATGTTCCTCCTAGCCTTTTTTGGTTTCCTCAGGTGCTCTGAGTTCACTACACCTAACTCCACATTCATCCACAATAAACACCCCTGTTTATCCGATCTGAGCATCATAGATTCCACCACCATCATTTTCACTCTAAAATACAGCAAAACGGACCAATATGGCAAAACGACACCCATCTACCTGTTCAAACTCGACTCACATCTCAGCCCCTACGAACCCCTAACCCGTCACCTCCGTGCTAGGCTCTCCTCCCGTGCCTCTCCTCTCGATCCTCTGTTCACTACAGATTCCGGCTCCGTAGCCACCAGGCACTGGTTCCTCTACCACCTCCGCCAGATCCTGACCAAGGCCGGATACTCTGCATCCGACTTCTCCGGCCACTCATTCCGGATCGGCGCCACCTCCACAGCCTCCAGACAAGGTATAACCGACCACACAGTCCAACTCCTTGGGCGCTGGTCTTCACAAGCATACCATGCCTACATACGAACAAGCGTCCAGGACCTCAGAGCCGCCCACGGCTCCCTGGTCCAGCAAACGCTCCATAATTGATCCTCAATCATCCGATCCATTTTGGGGTCTCGTATTGGGGGCGTGTCCGTACACAGCCAGAAGGACGCCCCGCTACTCAGACCCCATGCCAATACTCAGGGTATTCCACCCCCCCGGAACCGGGCCCTCGACACCCCCCCCCCCACAGGGCTACGCCCTACCATCCTCCACTTCCCTCCCAGGGGCCTAGTCTCACTAACATCCTCCATCCCCTCACTCCCTCAAGATTCCCTCTGTAGCTCCAAATCATCCTCTCATCCTCACTCCCCCTCCCCACCCCCTCCTCTCACTCATTCATCCGGCCCCTCGGAAACCTCCTCCATCCTCACACCCCCTACCCTTCCCCTCTTCCCAACCCGACATCCTCCTCCCTTCCCCCCTTCCCGAACGGGACTCATCCTCACTATCAGTCAAGGCCCTCCAATGCATATCAACTATGCATCAATCTACTCATGCATCATTCCAAATGCATCATTCATTCAATGCATCTCATTCCTATGCATCATTCCTTCTCATGTTCCACCTTTTCTAAATAAATGCTAAACCATGTTAAACGATGTTCGATTGTGTGTGTGGTCTGTACTAGTGAATGCCAGCTTGTGAATGTGATCAATATTTGCATTAATGTTTTATTTTTTCCACAGACATGCAAAACAAGTGATCAATGATATTATCAGAACACAAATGTATAGCCTACAGTACTAATAGACTCTCTTCAATAGAAGGGTTGAAGTATTTAGGTATTATCTTTCCCAGCAAAATGAATGAGATAGTGGAGAGGAATTTTGATCCTCTGTTAAGGAAAATTGCTTTGGATACCGACAGGTGGTCTACATTATTCTTGTCCCTGTGGGGCAAGGTTAATGTCTTGAAGATGAACTGTGTGCCCAAGTTAAATTATTTACTTCAGTCCCTCCCTATCAATATCCCTAGAAAGTACTTTGTACAGTTTGATAGAATTTGTACAAAGTTTTTATGGAATGGGAAACGGGCTCGGATGCGACTAGCCAGACTTCAGCTCCCGGTAGAAAAAGGAGGGCTGGGACTTCCCAATTTATTGTTCTATCACTACGCCTTTAGTACAAGACATCTGGCTCATTGGGTTCCCCCCCCTGAGAGAGCACCCTGGTATCAGATCGAACAATTGGCTCTTTCCCCTCTCCCTCCTCTTATCGGTTTATCCACAAAAAAGTCTCCCCAGGCTCAAGCGCACCCTGTCATTTCCCATTTACAAGAAACATGGAAAAAAAATTGTCGAATTTTCAAAACAAACCCATACCTCAGCTCAGAATCAAGTATTTGGCGGAATCCTAAATTGCATATTAATAAAGCTCCATTTGTATGGAAGGGATGGGTGAGTAAGGAAATTCTTACTTTGGGCCACTTTAAAATCGTTTGATGACCTTGTTACAGAATTGGACATTCCCAGATCTACATTCTGGCAATACTTGCAATTAAGGCACTTACTATGTGGAATATTTGGTTCACCCAGAACTCCGCCTCAGCATTCTGAGTTGTTGCATGGCATCACGATGGTGTTTGGTACAGGTCACGAGGCCTCATTTTACTATTCTAACATCTTCATTGAAAACGCCAGGTTACCTGGCGTGTCAAAAACTGTGTGGGAGAGGGATTTGAATATTGATATTGAAGAGGAGGAGTGGGATGAAATCTGCAGAAATTCAACAAAAATGTCTAAAGATACTAGAATCAAATTGATTCAATTTAAAATTCTCAACCGCTTCTATTGGACACCCTCACGGTTGCACAGACTGGGTCTTAAGGACACAGCTGAGTGCTGGAAGTGCAAGGATCCATCTTCGGTGGGCACACTGGTTCACGCTTTGTGGGACTGTCCTGTAATTGAGAGTTATTGGAAACAAATTCATAATTGTATCTTAGAAATGACAACGGTTGATTTTCCCTTCTGCCCTAGGCTTTACATACTGGGTGACCCAAAGCAGGTTGCTCATTGCGATTATGTAGATTTCATCCTCACGGCTATCATGATTGGTAGACAGGTGCTAATGAGGGGTTGGAAAGTGTCAGGGAGTCCCTCGTTTCATGATTGGTTTGTGGAGTTAGGCAAGGTTGCAGCATACGAAGAAATGGCATATAGGAGGTCCGACAGACTGGACAAATATATACGGAAATGGGGAGGATACATAATGCATATTGCTGTCAATCCCATTGTGGTGTGAGCGCAACGTCTGTTTTTCTTTCTTGTTTTCCGTCAAAGTGTAAATTGATATTACCCAGGTGTAATGGCATTTCTTTTTCCCTTTTTTATTATTCATTTGTTTTATTATTATGTTATTGTATTGTATTGTCTGTATTGTTTTATCTTTTCTGTAAAGATTTAGTTGTGTAATGTATTTATTATTTTCTTGTCTAGTTTTGTTTCGTTTGTTGTCTTAATTGTTTGTGAAATTAAAAATTGAAAAAGCAATACAAATTTGAATCATAAAAAACGAATAGACTCTCGACGTGTCATATATTGTCTACTCTATTCCACTGCACTACACATTTGAAAATAAGTCACTTCTATCGATCTACAAGCTCACAACACATTACGGCATGTTGTGACCTTGTAGATCAGCAATTGTCCTTTCTTCTTAGCCTATAATGACATGCCCAAAATCGGGATGTCAGGGTTAAAGTAGTTAGTGACGTATATTTACTAACAACTTAAGAGAGAAGAGTCTGACGACGGTGCAGGCAAATTAAAGTTTTCAAGTCCATTTTATTGCAGAGTGTAGAGTACAGCAGATCACAGCCATGGAGCCAGGCCCCATGGATCCTCCTTCAGCCTCTCGGCTTGCAGAGACTAACACACTCTAGATACATTTCAATAGATCTTTATACAGGAACATCAAAGACAACAGCTGTGAAGGTAGTGGGGTTTTCCAAACCACCACTTTACCAAATTGTTCCCTTATATGGTGGTCACCAGGAAGGACAACAGTCAGGAGCACAATAGGTGCTTGCTATCAATAGGTCAGATCTTTAGGGTCCCTGTTAATTTCTCCTGCAGCTGTCCCAACTATAGGCGTTGGTCAGAGCAGAAGTTGAGTCTCTCATTTGAACAGAGACAACCTAGAACAGTTATTTGAGCTATATTAATTGTGAATTGTGTTTTCCATATACATCATTAGCTATATACTAGTGTGATGACACATCCTGTTTGTGTCTGGTATTAATACTGTTCTCTGTTCATGTGCAGGAGGAGGGGACCAGCCTGCAGGGATGTGCCTAGATGAGGAGGCACACCTGACTCCAATTTGGCTCAGGAGTATTTAAGCAGGCTGGTCAAGGCCATTTCCCTGCTCTCTCCTGCCTAGGAAACAACGTTTGTTCTTTACTCCTTTGAGTTAGTTTTGACCTAAGTTACTGCACTTGCACATACACTACACTTCCACACGGGGTCATACCTATGTTCCCTCAGCCCTATGTTCCCTCAGCCCCGAGGTGCGCTGTGGGTCGGGAGAGGGTTGCGGTTAGGTTTAGGTGTCTGCCCCGGGGGTGCGCTGCGGGTCGGGAGAGGGTTGCGGTTAGGTTTAGGTGTCTGCCCCGGGGGAGGTTAGGGTTAGGGTGAGGGAGGAGGTAGGTACGGTCCCTTTCACACATCCACACATGCACTACACTACTGATCCAACTGATGACTCACACCCCACTTTAACCGTAAAGTATACTTTGTTTGATTAGCTTCAAATAATAATGTTTTCTGGCATTTACTCCTGTGTGTCGTCTCCCATATTTGTCATGGTTAAGTCCGTTCATGACAATAGTTACCCAATTAACTTAAGTTATCCACTGTATACTGGCAGGTGGCCGTCCTGAGACAGGCATATGTTGCATAATGCATGGTCCAAGTATATTCCATGTTTGGGATTTCAATAAATGGGTCTTATACAGTAAGTACAGTTGCAGTCCGAGAAAGGGACACTTAGCTGCAAAGGTGAATGGGTAGTATACGTATTAGGTTATTGCAGATGGCCTTTCAGAGGACAGTGTTACTTGTTACATGAGGAGACAGGAAGTTCTACAAGCTAAACTAGTTTTGTGTTTGTCAACGTATTTAAGCCTTAAATAGTTGGTGTCAGTCCATTAGGGTGTTGATGAGAAAACTATGCAATGGAAACATACCAGATTCAAAACAGATAATTAAGTACATGATGAGTGATTCATGAAGGCCGTGTCAGGATTTAAAGGAATGCAGTGTCACAATAGTAGTTTGATTAGGGTGCCCAACCTTGATCAGAGCTGAGGAGGAGGTCTGTGGATCAAAGGTTTCCATGAATTATGCTTGTTGAGTGTTATTATGATTTAGTTGTTATTGTAATTTGACACTTTGAAACATTTTCTCTCAACTGACAAAAATATATAACTATTTACCATTCTTTTCCACTGTGGTCATACAGTTGACTTGACTCACACATACCATGACAAATGTGGTACCGATATCGCATACAATAACACAAATCTCCTGCAACATATTAATGAACATGTCATCCTGAAACTATAGGCATATTTAACATTGTGAATATTACGGACATACGAACAACGTTCACTGGAGTTCACTGTGTTGTTGTGGAGCATTTGTACTATAGTGTCATTGCTGTAACTTGGTATCTGCAATGTGTTCTGTTGCTGCAGGGTGAACTATGGGTAGCATTATTATAGTATAATTGTGTTGCCTTCCAGGCTAGTGTTTGTGCAGGCTTTATTTTCTGTAGTATTAATGTGTGCCTATTAAGCAACCCTAGGTTAAAGTGACCCAAGCCTGCTTGATTGTACCTGATTCATTGTCACCTGTGTAAGCTGCATTGAGGGGTAATCAGTACAATGAGACTCCATGTGAGTGAGGGAGAGCAGGCAGAACAATGTTTGCTGTGAAGCATTGTTGTTTTCGTCGACTAAAACTAAGACGAAAAATGTTCGTCGACTACCTTTTTCCACTGGTGAAAACTAAATGGAAACTAAATGAAAACTAAGCTACGATGACTAAAACTAAGACTAAATATAGTGACAATTTTGTCGACAAATAAAAACTAGACTAAAATGCTAGGAAGGGACTAGTGGACACGAGATCCAGTAGAAGTCATTTTACACTTTGGTTGCATGCTGAAAATAGCCGATTTACAAGCTCACAACGTGTCGCAGTGTAAAATCAGTCATTACAACAGCATCAAGGCCCACCAAAATACATTTTAGTCGACTAAATCATCTGTAGATTTAGTCGACTAAAATCTTATGATATTTAGTCGACTAAAACTAGACTAACACTAAGACATTCCTGGTGACTAAAATGTGACTAAAACTAAAGGAAACTATTCAAAAGACTGACTAAAACTAAAATAAAAAATTGCTGCCAAAAACAACACTGCTGTGAAGAGAGAGGTTAGCTGTGCTGTTTGAGACTACAGAAAGAGCATTGTTTGTGTAAGTTTAATGTTTATTTCCATTTAATGCAAGGAATGTAACACGTATTTGGATTTAGACAGGATTGTTATCATTTTGTTTTGATTATTTAAATGCCAATTGTTGACTATTTGCAAAGGTCTGTATTATTTCATGTGACTCTTAACAGTCAATTGTATTTGTACATTTTACTGTGTTACAGTTTCACTCCTGCCAAAGATCAGTAAAAAAGGGAGCAAGATGCCTCATTCCTGACTCCTGTCTCTTTTTGAGTGGAGTTTGGCTGGCTGCCTAATTGTCGTTACAACACCTCAGTGGGGACAGTACAATAATTGATGCCTTACAGTCCCCGCCCCCCCCCCCCCTGTCTGTTTTGGAATGAGGGGACATAGGGCTGAGGGAACATAGGGCTAAGGGAACATAGGACTGAGGGAACATAGGGCTGAGGGAACATAGGACTGGGGGAACATAGGGCTGAGGGAACATAGGACTGAGGGAACTTGGGTACGGTCCCTTCACAAGAATATAACACAGGAGTCCAATGTACGGTCAAATGTAATTGTATACTGAATATTTCACAAGAATACTTTACTGAATATTTCACAAGAATATAACACAAGAGTCTAATAGTTTATTTAGAGAGAGAGAGAGAGAGAGACTGTAGAGACTGTAGGAACCGATAGTTAGATCCGAAATTGAATTACTGTAATGGGTGCCACAGAAAGTACAGACAACTCACCCCGCAATGTCAGAAAGTGAAGACAACTCACCGGGGTGAGCTGTCCGTCCTTTCCCTTTACCAACTCGCCCAACACACGCACGCACGCACACACACACACACACACACACACACACACACACACACACACACACACACACACACACACACACACACACACACACACACACACACACACTGTGACACACACACATGCTCGGAACTTCGGAAGTGGTGGAAGCCAAGGCAACGTGTGCATTAAGCTGTGGAACCTGCCTGATGTATGCGGCGCAAAATTGTATAGGCCACTGTTTGTTGTGTTGCGGCGGTAGCTAGAGGAAGCATGCCAGTGGGGTAACAGCGAGAACGGTGGCCTGTGATGGAGGTGTCGCGGAGGCGGAGGTTGCGCGTTTTAATTCACTAATAAAGTAATTATTAATGTTACATTTGTGAAATGGGAAAAGGCGCTCTGTTACGACCTCCATAATATTATGCTCAATGCCTGTGCGAAAAGTAAGAGTGATTGGTGCAGGAGCTACGACATTGTTTCTGACACAGACAGCTAGACATTCATTCAGACATTGAGTTAATTATAGTTTGATGATGATGATTTGATTTGATGATGAGCAAGGTATACACTTTCATGTAATGACATTTACATAAATTAATAATGCATATATTGGTATGCTTAATGCAAGTCATTCTCACCTTGTGAAGTTTCTAATCTGTGAGTCTGAGCCTTCAAATCGATGTAGCCCAAGTATACATTTCAGTGACAACTTCAAGTCCTCCACCCGTTTCTTCAGTCGAGTGATTTCATCCTTCATCTCATCCCTCTAACTCAATGCCAGGCCAACAGCGGCAGGTTCAGGGGCTGTGCAGTAGTCGTGGTCACAACAAGGCACTTTTATCGCAGTTTCAGCATCACCATCCACGCCTCTGACAGTCTAATCTGGGCAGTTATAGTGGGTCTTTCTCTCCTCTGCCAAACACTAACGCGTTGACGGACTTCATATCCATTCCACTAGAACACAGGCAAGGCCCCCTTTCTAAGCCAATGAAGTCCACCTGGAGTCTATCACGTTCTTTAATAAAGTGCCTACTATAGCACCGAGGAGTGCCATCAGATGCCAAGAATATGACGTATGACCCCTTCCCCCAATATTAAGCATCATCATTCAACCTCTGTTATTTATTTGTCCAAAGTCTGACATAAAATAGTTAACGGTAGGCTACTATACTCATGCTTTATCCTCAGGACGGCGCAGCGCGCCATACAGCGATCCACTGAAGTGAACTTGAAATAACTGGGCTGAATGAGAACAGAAGTTGATACTGTACGTGTAGTGTACAGTGAATCTAAAATGTACCTTTGCATACTTCATATTCATATTTTATAGAAACAATGTAGTCAGATATATTATATTCCTATTGTATTACTTCAACAGTGAAAGTTAATTATTCTACTGCAATATTTTGGCTATGAAGAGAAAACACTTTTTATTATCTCAAGTGGTCCCTGGACCACTGGTTGAAAACCACTGCTTAAGTGAGAACATAGAAATAGAATATGTTTGCAGCTGATGTGGACATGAAACGAAACATGAAATATGACCCCATATGCTACATCAACTAAAAACAAAACAATATAGTGACAACAATCCTCATTCCCCTTGCTGTTAGTTACTTTATGCTACTACCTATTTCATGTGGCTTCTTGTCTTTTGGCCAGTGATAGATATTTTATAAACGAACTAATGTTAACCCAAGGCCACAAGAGGGCAGCATTGTTTCTTTTTCCCCTCATTCCTTGGTGGTGATCTGTGAATTTTAAGAAACCAATATCAAATATGACATGTAGTAGGCTACACCATTTTAGAGAATCTTAAGTCTTAAGTACATTTTATATAGCAGATTTTATACCAGTTAACAAAACTAAATCTACATTAAATACAAAGACATCCACAAAAAAAGTAGTTACTGAAAGCTTTCTATGCATTTCGGGGGGGTTGGGGGTTTTAACCAGCTCAGACATCAGGTGAATTTTCCTAACAGTGCTGTACTTATTACTTGATTAGACAGTTTTGTCAGAAATCAAGTTAGTTGCTGCGAGAGTGAGGTCTAGCCAACACCAACTCGGGATTCCTGGGTCGCTGGCCTCCACAAATTCCTATCAAACATCAGGTTCTTGAGCTCTGCAGTATTGTTAGCCAAGCAGCAGCAGAAATCCTATCTAAAATATTCAATTTTTTGATGAGACCACTAAAGCAAATGTTTTAATCAAGAAATGTCGACCATCTGACAAATATAATGTATGTGGCATGGAGGTGATCAGTCCGTGGCACTGTTGAGGTGTTATTGAAGCCCAGGTTTGCTTTGATAGCAGCCGTAAGGTCATTTCTATGGTCTTATGTCTCAAACCTTACTATCTTGACAATACAACCTAGATTATCTGTGGGGTTAAGAGCAGGACAGTTGGCTGGTCAGTTAAGCTTAAGCACAGTACCATGGTTGGTAGTAGGTACACCAATTTGGTACACCAACACCAATTACTAGTAAGTTTGGCACTGTGGGCAGGTGAAGGACAAAGTGCATCTATCCTGATAGATGGCTGTGTTGACTCTGGACTTGATACAGCACTGTGGACCAACACCAACTGAATGACACACCACAAATCATCACTGACAGTGAAATAGTCACACTGGCAGTGGAGTAAACATGCGAGCATGTTTTGGCTGAGCCTCAAGTTTGCAGATCATACCACAGTCATAGCATAGGCTTGATCAGCCTACACTACATGTAGAAGAATGTGATATTTGACATACATGTGAAATATATATGTCAAATGTGATAGTCTAATATTATTGTTGTTGACAATTTATATGCACACTTAATTGATTGATTGATTGATTGGGCGCTGCACTGGTATTGGGTGGTGGTGGGCGTGATCACCAGATCTGGAGCGCTGCCACACTAATAATACGGCATCTACCTGAGCACAATAGTGTGGGAAGTTGGACAGAGGGGGTGAGTGTGGGAGCGACATTTTCTGTTTTATGAAACAGAAAATTGCATTTTCATAAATGCAATTTTAACATCCACGTTTAGATAATATCGTTGCTGGGAACTGTTGTACCTGTTGAGAAGTGGAGAACCTGGCACAATGGTGACAGGAGAACAACCTGGCTCTCAACGTTGACAAAACATAAGAGCTGATCTTCGACTACAGGAGACGTACCTCCCAGAGACCAGATCGGGGTGCTGCAGTGGAAAGGGTCCGAGAGTTCAAATTCTTGGGGGTGCACATCACTGAGGCGCTCACCTGGGAAGTACGGGTGGTGAAGAAAGCACAACAACGCCTCTACTTCCTGAGAAGACTCAAGAAAGCTGGCATGAGCACCTAAACGCTTTCTACAGAGGCACCACAGAGAGCATCCTGACTGGCTGCTTTAACAACTTAATAACAACTTAGAACACCTAGAACGCCCAGGGGTATTTAGGACCATTAAATCGGAGCGCCCAGCGATTTATAGCAACGGAGCACATTTAGCGACACACTAGGCGCTATCCCAGATATAGCTGAAGTAGCTTGATGTATAGCCAAAACACTCTCGAGGCAATCAACAACAATTCTAAAGCGACTAGCGACGGGACCACGATGGGCTGTCTAAAAGATAATCTTTGCTTATAGAATTGGACGGAATGATTTAGATCAAGAGTTATTCATAAATCATAAATAACAGTAATAAAGGGGTATACTATAATTTCGATCTCATCCGCTAAAATGGGGGGGGGGGCGACATTTTCGATGATGTCCCAACCGAAATAACATTGAATGTTGCGCAACAGATGCTCCCAGCCTGTGGAGCGATGCGATCGGTTTTGATATCAATAAGTGTTGGGGACAGGTTAGACAGCTTGATGGGTTGCTATGGTTACTATGGTCACGTGGTGTTGGGTGGTGTCAGACAGGTAGTAAAGTCAGCTGTTCACTGGTGTCATTTCATGAATGGAAGGAGAGGGGGTGAACGACGGGGAAGTCCAACTTTGCTGACCGCTTTACAAACGCAAACGCCATGCTGCTATCTGTATAAGATTCTGCACAACGCACTTTGTTACGATGTTTTAATATAACTTTAATAAATGAATAAAAACGGAGCACACTGGAGAAGTGAGTCCTTGGCATGCAGCGCGTCTGGCAGTACATTTCCCCGCTTTTAGCCTCTCGGTGGCTTAATAAGTTCGTCGCCACCTACATTGTCAGCAAATAGTGACACAAATGGAACGATTAGAGTCATGGAAGGACCCGACAAGTCACACGTTGACGCAGAGCAAACGAGCCACGCAAACAATTGAATGAACACAGCTGAATGAACACAGCCACGGACACACACAACCGGGACCCGAGCACTTCAAATGACAAGCGGTAATGTAACCCTGTCGCGTTCTGCTGTTGAACTAAAGTTGGTTCGTTTGGATCAGTTTGAGCGGGTTATGCCGCTGAGTGGAAACTGGAAACTGACATTGTCTTTGTGATGCGCTGTGGATGCAATTGTGCGCCCGCCGGGCTAAACTGTATCGTGTGCGTGACAATTAACGTGCATTGTTCTCTGAGCGATCGCCGATCGCTGTGACTGTTTTCATGTGGCTGGCTTTGCATTGGATTCTCATTGTGTAATTTGCTTGCACATTCAAAATGAGTGTAACGAAAGTGGGATCAAATGTTGGAAAACAGGACATGGAAAAAAGGAAAATGAATCTCTCTGGAAAGGCTCTTGCAAATAAAATCGAATCAATCCAAAAGGAACACAAAAGGAAAGTGAATGAAATAAAGGCTCTGATGACCTCCATCAAAGAGCTCATGAAAAATGCCAAAAACGTTTCACTGGTTAAAGAACAACTTGATGCTTTGACGCAATTGTCTCACATTTCTAATGAACTATATGTTTCTCAAATAACTCTTATTCCACACGATGAACAAGGAAAACAAAATGAATGGTTCTCAAATGTTAACAAATATAAAGATGGTCTCATTGAGGATGTTTATGCCTGGTTCTCACAAATTATAGGACCCCAAAATAAACCTCAGCTAGAGGCTCAGTGCAGGCCTATTGAAAGGCCTATGCAGCATGAGGCTGCTGAGGAGGAAAATGGAGATCATGGATACGTGGAAAATGTGGACGTGACTTTGCCCCAGTCAAATCATGTTCATGATGCTCAGGAGGATGTTAGGCCATGGGACAGCATATCAAACGCAAACAGCGAGAGTCACGGTTCAAAGGTGTCCTCCACTGCATCACAATGTGTCATGGTTGAGGCTGAAATGGCGGGTTTAGTGGCTCGGCAAAGGTTGCTTGCACAAAAACATGCTCTTGAAGAACAGGAAGCTCAACTAAGAAAACGAAAGGAACAATTTCAGCTTGAAGCAGACATAGCCGAATCAGCTGCAAAATTAAATGTTTTGAGAACCTCTGGGTCTGGAGTAGGAAGTGCTGCTTCTCAGAAATTGGACGGAATGGAATCCTACTTCGAAAGTGGCCTCAATATTAATACAGAGGCATTATCACACAAGGATGGGATAGGAAGAGGACAACCTACAGTTGTTGGAGGGGACACAAGGCCACAGGAAAGACAACATGATGGAGTCAAACATCTACAGAGGCCCTCAGCGCCCGCACAGGCACGGAGCATGGCCCCAGAGGCTTATAGAGACATACATACTTCTAGGAACACCACCAGTGAACAGAACAACATGACGGCCATAATGCAAAACCAAAATGAGATAACTTCAATGTTGGTGCATCAGCAATGCATTGCTTCACTACCTAAAAGAGAGATCCAACTGTTTGATGGCGATCCTCTGCAGTACCATGGTTTTATACAGTCATTTGAACAGACCATAGAAAGGAGGACTGACAACGCTGTCGATCTCTTGCACTATCTAGAGCAATTCACTAGGGGGCAGCCTCAACAGCTAGTCAGAAGTTGTCAACACATGACTGATGGCACTGGATACGCTACAGCAAAGGCTTTGCTCCAAGAACATTTTGGAAATGAACACGTCATAGCATCTGCTTACATGGATAGAATCTTCTCATGGCCAGCAATTAAGTCTGAGGATGGTAAAGCCCTACAAGCATACAGCCTATTCTTGCGAGGCTGTTGCAATGCCATGAAAAATGTGTGCAGCCTATGTGACTTGAATACATCTGCAAACATGCTCTCTGTGATTAAGAAGCTGCCCTACGAGTTAAGAGAC
Source organism: Protomyctophum parallelum (assembly GCF_964188405.1). NCBI lineage: Eukaryota > Metazoa > Chordata > Actinopteri > Myctophiformes > Myctophidae > Protomyctophum > Protomyctophum parallelum. The sequence continues at coordinate 13,597,605 of NC_139709.1, forward strand.
AAGTGGAGAACAGAAGCATGTAACATCCAGGAAAGGCATCACAAACGAGCTTTGTTTGCTGATATTGTAACTTTTACTGAGCGACAGGCGAGAATCGCTACAGACCCTGTATTCGGAGACATACAAGATGCTCCAATGATGGGGGCTTTCAAGGAAACTGGCAGGGCTAAACCTGTGCCCCATTTCCAGGCAAGAGGGAGCAGTTTTGCCACAACATTATCTACTGTTGAAAGAGACATTCATTTGAAACACGAAGCCAAAGATGGACCCGAGAAGACTTGTCTTTTCTGCAAGAATAGTGCACATGCACTGGAGTCATGCATTTTATTGGAGGGGAGAGCTCACAGTGAGAAGATGGAGTTCCTGAAGAAGAATGGAGTCTGCTTTGGTTGCTTGTGTGCTGCAGGGCACATCAGCAGACTGTGTACGAAACGTCTGTCTTGCAAGACATGTGGTGCACGGCACCCCACCTTACTCCACATCCACCCTGAGAATGGAGATGCAGAGGAGGTCAGGAATGACTCAGACAGAGCAGTGGTTGAAGTCCATACCGGTGGTCTTACTGGGGCCGGTGATAGAAATTGTAAGCTTGCCATCGTACCAGTTAAGGTGAAGGAAAAGGGAGGTCAAAGGTCAGTGCAAACGTATGCCTTTCTAGACCCAGGGAGTACAGCGTCCTTCTGCACAATGGGTCTGATGGATAAACTGGGACTCTCAGGGAGGAAAACAAGGATTATTTTACGCACCATGGGCCAAGAAAGGGTGGTTGACAGTTGCATTGCATCTGACTTGGAAGTCGCTGGATTGGACAGTGACTGTTACTGCGAAATGCCTCAAACCTTTGCACAACACCAAATGCCTGTTAATAGAAGTAACGTCCCACGGCAGCAAGATTTGGAAAAATGGCCTCACCTGAAGCACGTCTATCTGCCACAGATAAATGCAGACGTGGAGATGCTGATTGGCTTGAATGTTCCCAGAGTCTTGGAACCACTGGAAGTCATCCGAGGTGTGAATGGAGGACCATATGCAGTAAAGACTATGCTCGGATGGACTGTAAATGGATCACTTGGAGGAGATGGCAGTGATGAACCTATGACCCAACCTGCCATCAGCATTAACAGAATCTCTGCTGTCACTCTTGATGAACTCTGGAACCAGCAATTTAAGTCAGAATTCCCTGAAAACAACCAGGATGAACTGCTGGAATTTCTGGAAATTGCTAACAAAACAGTGGAGCTGGTTGGATCATTACTGAAGACCATGGAGCAAACGCCTGCATTTGAGGAAGCTCGACAGCCGCAGCTGGATGCCCTAACCCAGCAGCACCTTACTACTATGGGGGACCCCAAAGAAACACATAGAGCAGAGTTGCTGAGCATCCTGAAAGAGAGAGATCTAGGACTCCAGGCACATGTGGAAGACACAAACCAGAAACCCTCGGAGAGACTGTACATAAAGCAGACTGAGTTGGAGACACTCTCTGCTGAACTGGCCGAGGTGTTGAGCAGTAAGCAGCTTCTGGAGATGAATCTCAAGATTCTTCAGATTCATGAGCATTCACAAGGCGGACTGGAGAAAGCTGTGGAGAAGGAACTCTCTGAGAAACAAAACTCTCACACTGGAGAACTGCATAATAAGCAGTTACAGAAGCCACTCGACGATCAAAAGTCTGCCCAGGAGAGCACCGTAAAGGACATAGAGCCGGTGAAGTGGAAAGCGCAGGAACGACAGAAATGGACGAAGATCAAGCAGAACTTCCTAACTTAACTCATGCCAGACAGGAATGGACTTGTGTGACAGGTTCGGATTAAGACCCGGACCAGCTTCTCTGCAGATCTGCCCTCTTCAGGAGTTGTGAGGGCGTCGCTTCTTTCCATGGATTTGGATTACAAGTGACTTTTTCTTGACATTGGAATACTTTGACTTTTTCATGACTTCGGATTATTCGTGTTTTTGCGTGTTGCTCGATTCAAGACCTGCAATGGTCTACTGAACTAGGAACTCAATCGCAAAAAGGACAAACGGTTGGAGAAAGAATGTAATGTGTTTTTCTATATGAATTAATACCTTGATAATTATTACTGTGTATTTATGTGTAATAATTAGGGGCCGGAATGTTGGGGACAGGTTAGACAGCTTGATGGGTTGCTATGGTTACTATGGTCACGTGGTGTTGGGTGGTGTCAGACAGGTAGTAAAGTCAGCTGTTCACTGGTGTCATTTCATGAATGGAAGGAGAGGGGGTGAACGACGGGGAAGTCCAACTTTGCTGACCGCTTTACAAACGCAAACGCCATGCTGCTATCTGTATAAGATTCTGCACAACGCACTTTGTTACGATGTTTTAATATAACTTTAATAAATGAATAAAAACGGAGCACACTGGAGAAGTGAGTCCTTGGCATGCAGCGCGTCTGGCAGTACATTTCCCCGCTTTTAGCCTCTCGGTGGCTTAATAAGTTCGTCGCCACCTACAATAAGTCTCCGTCCTTTTATTAACTCCGTCCTGGGCGACGAGCGTTACTAATTGATAGGACGGAGAACTCCGTTCTCGCCGCTCTGTGTGTTAATAGGTCCGTTTCAGTAGGAGTTTTGTCCCCTGACAAACTGCCCTGCCGATAGGATGGTTCTGTACACAGTGGGGACCTCATGTGTTTCTACTGTCTTGGTGTATATTTATGGTGGGCTGCTGGGACATGTTTCACCCATACACTGCAATTGGCATTCACTGACAGGGTTGTAAATATTTTATTATAGGGGGAAAAACTGTTGTATTTGTCTTTTTTTAATGGGTTAAGTAGCGTTTCTTTTCTGCCTTAATGTGAAGATTGACAGGAAAGAGAGAGACCGGGGGAGACATGTAGCAAAGCTCCTCATGATAGGGACTCGAACACACGACACACTGTCAGGCCATAGCCTATGCTGTATATGGGCCTGGACCACTATATACTCCAAAATAGCGCATTTCTGAGTGCATACAATCTCCAAATGGCTATGCCTGCTTTGGACATGGGCAAAAAGCACTATATAGTCTACTAAGGGCAGACATGTGTAAAATTGTATTTATTTATTTATTTGACAGGGACAAAGCTCATTAATCAACATGTCAGTTTTCACATCAATGTAAATGGGCCAGAGTTAGCCAAAGCTAAATTTCATCTGTAGTCCCTGGGCAGGCTCTTAAAAAAAGTAATGATAAAAGAAAGACAGAGTGTAGGGTGCCTGCACACACCATGCGTTGATGCCATGTGTGCATATGTGCAGGCACCCAACACTATGTCCATACAAAAACACAGTACAATACAGATAAAAGAAAGACAAAGTGTAGGGTGCCCACACACAACACCATGCATTGATTACAGATTTTAATTGTTTTTAGCCACCTTTTCAGGTTGAATTTGAAGGTCAGATAGTTGGAGGTCTCTCTTTTGGGAGACTGTTCCAGTGATGGGAGGCTCTAACAGAGAAGACTGTTTTACCAAACACACTACTAATAAAACGCTTACATGGTAAATATATCCTGATTCACGGTAGCCTATATACCACCCCTTCAGAACGGAATGGGATATTCTATTCCAATTGACCGGAATGGGATATTCTATTCCAATTGAGGTGTTTACATGAGCATTTGTATTTGTATAAACGCAGCCACTGTTTCGTTTAATCAATTTAATTAGTAGTTTGTTTGTTTGTTTGTTTAGAGGACTATTCTTATATTGTGCAGCTGCTGTTGGTAGTCTTGGCTGCCAACCTTGCCAGTTCCCACCTGATGTTGTGTGGGAGTTCAGACTGCTCCAGATCGTACTGAATAACTGCCAGCTTACATAATGTCTTGAGGCTAGGACTGAAGTCTATGACAAACAGGTCCTTGTGCGCTGTCTGCTCCAAAGATAATGATACGATCTCCTACCATGCAAGAGCGCATAGCGAAATGCTGAGATGAGCCTTTTCCCTTGGGCTCAACCTTCTTCCAGGAGGATGTCTCTGGACTGCCGGGTGTTTTTCCAGCCACCAAATATGTACATCTCTCCATTGTAGGTGAATGATTCTTACGGCTTCTTCCAGGATGAAGAGGCCTTGCAGAAGTTGTATTCAGCCAGACATTGGTCTCTTTGTCAAACACTCGGACGGTGTTCTGGTCAAAACCGCAACCCCAGCGGTGGTGGTGTACAACTTGTCGATGTCATTAGTGTATCTAACCTGACAGTTATGTCCTCCATGCATATACATGACCTTCAATCCTCAAGACACAAGCTGAATGGCAATACCTCCCCTCTGGTACAGTCCCAGAAACCTGTGGATCGAACCATATGTCGTCATCGACATCAAATGCATGAAGAACATTTGGATAGTTGGGTAGTTTGCAACTAAACCCTCCCCAGAGGTAGACAGTATATTCTATCAGCACAGCTGTGTGGCCGTGACGCCTGGAGGGAACCTCAAGCTGACCTCCTGTTCCAGGGGTTACTGGGGCCAACTTCCTCCAGCATAAAGACAGTTGAAGGCAGCTCAGTTTCTTTGTTGCAAGTCACTGATGTTTAGTGTATCGCACAAGTCTTTTTAAAGAACAATTATACGGTTGTGATGGCATTGGTGTCCAATGTTATAGAGTGTAAATCTACAGGATCGAGTGACAGCTGTGATGTGTGTTTTGAACGAGAGCTGACTGTCCAGGACACCAAGTTTCCTGGCTGTCGGGACAGACTTTACCAGGGCACACTGTAGCACTGCAGCCACACGCGTGTTAAATGTATCAATGAGTAGGTGATGTGACCACCAATGCGTCAACTGCCCTTGTGTGGTACACGTACAGGCAGTGAATGTGTTTAGGAATCAGGATCAGCACTTGCTTTCTTATTTATATTTTACCGAGCACTTTATTCCCAGAATGGCAGTACACCACATCAGTCGTTTCATCCAGTATTGTATTTGTTGAGTCAAAACTCAGAAATGGACCACAAATATGGTCAGCATGACGTCCCAGACCTCAGAAACTACATCTCCCAGAATGCAGCAGCAAGATGGCTCGTTACCTGATTAGGAGTACCTTAAAAGGAATGGAGCTTCAGTCATTCAAACAAACAAACACCAGATGCAAACAGCAAAGACTACTCTTGGGTTCTACCTCCAAAGATGCCAATGGTCAGTGATTGTTTTGTTCACACTTATTTATGCAGCAATGTTTGATGTGGTTCATATCTGGCTAATTGTATTTAGTAGGTTCACACATTAACACTGCAGTATTGCTGTCATTAACTTGCTTGAGAGTTGGATTTTATTTATGTTTAAGTATCTCTTTACAAAAAAATAAGAATTTAAAAGACTAAAAATGTGGACAATTTATAATTTACCATGTTAAATACCTCATTCAATTAGAGCTGATCTAAAAGCTTAAAGTTCAGCTATTTTCTTTAACTACTTATTACATTTAAAATGCTAGATGTTTACCTAAGTTGAATCATTTATCCAAGCTTAAAGGGTAAAGTAATTTGAAATGTTTTATAAATTGTTTAAAATGTTGACTTTAATAAGTTAATTTAAGACATTTACACACTGTAAATGTCTTAAACACTGTTTTAACACTTAACACTTAATTTAAGTTTAAAATACTGTGGTTAAAAAGAGGACCTGTTTTGAAAGGATTATCATTTGGCAATGTTGTTAATCTTTGTTTCTTTGTGTTCGAAGGTTTTCAACCTAACTGAAACGACCAGCCAATCACCTATGAAGCCAACACTGAGCTTAAAAGTTGGAAAACAAATAATAATTGGATTGAGTTGGAAATTGGAGTTGCGTCCTTTTATGTCCTTTGGAGTGGAACAAAGTCGAACTTTACAGTATTCCTATTCTAACTTTTTATTGTATCATAGTGTTGGTCCCAAGTCCCACCTACATTTCACTGCTAGTATGCACAGCAGCACAGGCCTGTGGCAGTATCCTTCTGCCAGGAGCACAAGGAATCAGACCATGGTTATTTTAGACAGGAAACACTCCCATCAAAGTAGATTCACCATTTATTGCAATTGGGGGTTCCAGACCCACAGGAACGCGCCCAGGGTGCCGGCCCGATTCCGAAATGACAGGGTGGCCGGGGGTCCCTCTACTGTACTGACCCACAGGAACGCACCCAGGGTGCCGGCTCGATGCCGCCCCGTGTCCGAAACGGTTGAGAAATGACAGTTACTGTGTGGCCGGGGGTCCCTCTACTGTACTGTCACTGTACTGTACTGGCACACCCGAAATCACTATATATACAGTTAATATGTGTTTCTGTGTGTGTTAGGTTGCGCACAGGTGGTGAAAAACAACCATGCTGTTTTCATGCTCAGACGCACCCAGCCACCCACATAGTTCCGTAAGGAGTGGTTGCACCACTCAAAAAACCCTCTTGAACTGACTGCAGCCAATCCTTGTGTGTGTGCGTGCGCGTGTAGCGTGTCTATGGTTCCCAGAGGAAAGGAGGGCCTTTTGGCCCAAGAGGGTGTTTCTAATGGACACCAGGCTTCATTCTACAGAGAATAGTAGAGATAGAGAACAGTGAAGAGGAGGAGGAGGAGGAGGAGGAGGGGGGGGAGGGAGTAATGAAAACCATCCATCTCCTGACATCAGAGAGAGAGAGAGAGAGAGAGAGAGAGAGATTTCCTTCACCGACCAGACTCGCTCCACTCCTGTCTCTGTCCCAGTAGATTTACTTTATCAGGACACTTGTCTTAGTTCTGTTTCAAGCAGAGCTGTTATTTATCATCATCAGAAGATCACCTACAATGAAGGAGACTCTCCTTAGTCTTCATTGCCTCAGAGGACTGTGCCCACCTGCATAATATGAAGTAGTGGCTGAAACCCTTTCTGTTCTTAACATTTTGTTCATGTGTCTATCAGAGAAATAGATTTGTGAGAAAAGGTATAGAATGACCAAATGGTGCCTTAAGAAATTTTTGGTTTTGTGAGGTCACAGGTTTACATGTGTAAAGAAATATATATACTGTATATATACAAGCACCATGCATCAATCATAGTTTTCAGGAAGGTAGGAAGAATAGAGATGTAGAAGAAGAGCAAGGAGAAACGAGGATAGAAAAAGGTCTAATCAAAAGTGCCTGATATGAGTAGATCGAGTGATTTGTTTTGTATTTTCTTTTTATAAATCAACGCTATTGAACACGCTTTATGTCTATTTTAAAGTATTTTATTGAATTAAAACATAGAACTATAGCACCAGCTGGTTAGGTTGGCATAGCGAGAGTATAGGGCACAGGGTTACAGCTTAGGCAAATGTAGCTATCACGACTGTGTAGATAAGGTGCAACAATAGAACAGTAACAGATATAGAACAAACCAGAGCCATAGAGTAAGACTGTAGACAGAGTTACGAAATGGGGCCAGTCTAATGGCGGCTCTCCTACATAGACTTCTATTGAGAATGGGGACAACAAAAAGGGACCGGAAGAGAGTGTCAGCCCTTCGGTCGCCCGTCGCCTTAAGGCTTCTTACTGGTTTGTAATAATCGTACAGAATAAACGTAAACAGTTGGCATGTTGCACACATGCCTAAAATTGCTCTTATTTGCGCCGCCCTCATTGAAAACAATGTATTTCCAACTCCAGCTAGTCTCAGTTCAGGCTACATGAACAGTGCTTGAGCGCTGGGTTTCTGCCCCCTCAATATCGTAACACTTCTATTAGATGGCTCTAATAGCACAGGAGCAGCGCGGCCTGTTAAATGCCCCTTTAAAAGGTGCAATGTATAAAAACACGCCACTGCATTAGATGCCACAGGCTTAATTGGAGTCTGATGAAGAGGCAGGGACATCGAAACATCAGGCTTTTTATACTTAATAACGCCTTTAATAACAGGCATTTAACAGTTCAGTTCGTCTGCTCATGCTTTGAGAACGTGGCCTGAGATCCTGACAGGGTCCACAGCCTTACTGGTGTTCACCATGTGTTCTTTCAATTAATTAATTATTCTCCGTCATTTTTAGCAATATTATCTTCATGGAAGCCTGGCCTTTTTTGTCTCTGTCACTCTGGAGCATGCTGACTTTATAAACACATCACATCACTGGTCTCTTGGGCTCTACTCTGTTTGGTTTAACAGCACATACAATGTTGGCTGTGAAAAGTGGTTTTCAAACAGCATACAACAGCAGCTATGATCTTCACATCGCTCCTAATGAGTGTGCATGTGTACAGCAGAAGGAAATAGGACATGAAGCCAATTTAATAAAAAATAAACAGTTTGCAACAAACAAACAAAAAGGCACGGTGGCACAGATTTATACAAAAACTGATAAAAGGATAACCCAATAAGCCAAGGGCTTGTTTCCATTGAGGCTCTGCGTATTAGATTCTAGATCTTTAAAGGCAAACAATAATACACAGTAATATGCAAATCATATATACGAGAATCATGTGTTTGGCCTCCCCCATCAGTCAGATCTGCAGACTCACTCCACATTTCCCACTGCATTGTATACCCCATATTGATGATTTGATTGGCTGAGCACGGAATGTGTATTATGATAAGAGCGCCCCTCACTTCACACGAGTGTGATTTTGTAATCCTAATTATGACTGTCGAGGTTGATTCCAAAAGGTATAACGTGCATTGTCCTTTTTTTCATTACCTTAAGACTACTCTACGATGCTGGAAGGCTTTGAAATAAAATCTCCATTATTTTGACGCAGTGCGTGTGTGTGTGCGTGCGTTGTGGTATTACATTTTTCTGATTGAAGTTGAAAAGCTGCACATCCTACATTCTGCACTGCTCCTATGTGATCTGAACCACACTCTTCACTGACAAGAGATGACATGATGGATGAATGCCTGTTTCTCTTGGGGCGTGAGAATGCTAGAAGCATCTGTCTTCGTAAGGAAAACATGAAAGCTGCAGTTCACAGCTGTGCAGTTGTTCAGGAGCAAGAGGTTTCCGAGAAGGAAAAGAGCTCGGTGAAGCCAGCGATAACTGTCTAGTTCTATGAGAAGTTGGTATGTTACTAAATCTGAATGGGGTTTGTGTCATGTGCTTCTAAATTTACTAAAGACATTTTCAGTGAAATCACTTGTGTTAGCTCCCCAGTGCTCAGTGGGCCCACCTACTGAGACTAACCGTCCTAACTAACTGAGACTAACCCACCTACTGAGACTAACCGTCCTAACTAACTGAGACTAACCCACCTACTGAGACTAACCGTCCTAACTAACTGAGACTAACCCACCTACTGAGACTAACCGTCCTAACTAACTGAGACTAACCCACCTACTGAGACTAACCGTCCTAACTAACTGAGACTAACCCACCTACTGAGACTAACCGTCCTAACTAACTGAGACTAACCCACCTACTGAGACTAACCGTCCTAACTAACTGAGACTAACCCACCTACTGAGACTAACCGTCCTAACTAACTGAGACTAACCCACCTACTGAGACTAACCGTCCTAACTAACTGAGACTAACCCACCTACTGAGACTAACCGTCCTAACTAACTGAGACTAACCCACCTACTGAGACTAACCGTCCTAACTAACTGAGACTAACCCACCTACTGAGACTAACCGTCCTAATGCGCAAAGTATTTGAATTCGGGGCTCTCTTATCATCGTACATCACGTGACGTGAATTCTCCATTCATTGTCAAAGGGAATTTAAGACGAAAATCATTGTCAAAGGGAATTTAAGACGAAAATCTACACTAATAGCTGAATATATAGCTAATATAGCTAAAAAATGTATAGTAAAGTAGTCATGGCAACAGTGGACCCCACCGATGGCACTGTTATTTGAGGGCTTATTTTAGGACCTAAAATGAGCGAGACAAAGACATCTATTCAATCTTGGATAATACAGACGTGCCCAGGAATTACATCACATCTGTCATGTGTGAAAATATATTTATTTGCATTGGACATCGCTATTATTTGTGTATTATTTTACTTTTTATCTTATAGCTTATCTGGCTGGTGAAGGAGATCAAATGTTTTTGCACCTCTCTCTGTGTGTGTGTGTGTGTGTGTGTGTGTGTGTGTGTGTGTGTGTGTGTGTGTGTGTGTGTGTGTGCGTGCGTGTGCGTGTGTGTGTGCGTGCATGAGTCTGGAGCTTATCTCTGAAACTACTACTGGCAGTGGAAGTCATTACGCCCCAGTATTTAGATGGGCCTCACGGTGGTGCTATACTGTTACGCTTTACGTTTTCAACTATAACTCTTGAACCATAGATCTTACAATACAATAAAATGTTATCTTGGATTCCTTGGATCACTATATAAATCCCCATGCAGGTATGTCAAGTCGCAAAGCTTGTAGATCGGCTATTTTCGGGACTTCTACTACATCCACATTGCAGTATTACTTCGTTACCTTAAGTACAACATTTGAGTACTTTTTCCCACCACTGACTCCACGTATTTGTTGTCCAAGCCAAAGTCCTGTATTCAAAATGTCCTAAAGTATCGGCATCAAAATGTACTTAAAGTACTAAAAGTACTAGTATATAAGTACTAGTACGTACATTGCAGAATGTTCCATTTTCCAAGTTCAAAATGTGTGTTTTTGAAAATAGCCAATTCACAAGCTCACAATGCTCGCGACGCATTGGGAGCTTGTAGATGTGCTATTTTCAAAAGGCCGAAATGTGTATTGGGTTGAATGTACGTTTTCAAATCAACATTTAGATCTCCAAAGTAACTAGTAACTAAAGTTTTCAGATAATTTTAGTGGAGTAAAAGTACAAATTGTGGCTCTGAGATGTAGTGGAGTAAAAGTATTGGAAATTGGAAAGACTCAAGTAAAGTAGGCTACAAATACCTCAAAATGGTACTTAAGAACAGTACTTAAGTAAATGTACTTAATGGTACTTAAGAACAGTACTTAAGTATATGTACAGCACTGCTGGTTCCCGGGATCAAAACCACATGTGGGCCTCGGAAAATCCTGCACCGTCCCACAAAACAACAGATATAGAGCACCTGAGGTCTTCAGGGGTCCAATTTGACCGGCCCGTAATTAAATAGACCCGTAAACAAATTTACCCAGAGGCGAATGGACCCTGGCTATTGTTAGAATTCTGAGTTCCGAAACCGGGAAGAAAAGTACATGGAGATGTCGGAACCGGTGCCGAAACGGACCCCAGGTATTATTTAGAAATATGAGTTTCGACCCCGAGCAGTACCAAGAGATACCGTACCCCTACAAAACCAGAGGCCCCGGAATTATCGAATGCCAACATTATTTTGAACATGCTTTCTTTCTTGTTGTCCAATAGCGCTGCTACTTCCTGACTATAGGTCACGTGACGCAAGGCAGCTCGCCTACCACTGGCAGAGGAGGAACAAAAAGGGGGTGATTGACAGCTGTGACAGCCGGGTCCACTCGGGTATTAGTGGAAGAAATGATCTTCTTGTGGATGGAACCGTGACATACCCGTGTTCGGGTATACTTTCAGGTCTCGGATGTAGCCGAAGACCTCTATGTGTTGTGTGGTCGACGTGCTATACTTTAGCGTGATACTCTTATAGCACAGAGAAAGCACAGAGAAGAAAATACTGTCATTTCAAATTCAATTATGTGCATAATGAATCTATTCAATATTGTACTGTCAATCAGTAAGTCCAGCAGAGCCACTGTGTCGCTGTCTGTGCCACCACAGAGTCGCCATTGGTGCTGTAATGGCTGTATCTCTGTATGTCTCTCCTGTGAATGTGCGTGTGTGTGTGTGTGTGTGTGCTCTGCGCTGTACACTGCACAGCTCCTCACAAATATAATATCTCTGTCTCTCCGTGTGCTCGTGCTGTGCAACTCCTCACAACAGCTCACACACTTAAGCTGTGTTCAGACTTGAACGCAGTTAGAGTGGCGCAATTACATACAAAGTCAATGGGAAGACAAGAAGGTGAGTGAACGATGCGAACGGTCGCCTGGTATCTTCGCCCCGGCTAGAAAAATCCAACTGAAGCGACCCCGGGAGTGTTTTGGCTGTTCGGTTTCATTCATCCAGTTCCAACTGAACTGACTCAGCAACGGTGGAAAAAACTATATACAAACCCTTTGCAAAGAGGGTAGGAACTAGTTTTGCTACTCACACAATGATATAGTAGCAGCCTAGCAGGAATTATGTTAAATATATTGAACCAAGCCGTCTTGGGTGAACGAACGGGTTCATTTGGTTACTCTCCCAGAGATAAGTTACTGTGTCTACAGCCAATAAGGGCCTTTCTCGGCCCCACCTCTCTCCCATTGTTTATATTGTGTTTTAGTTTCCAAGATGGCCGTAGCACCAGGAGGGGCTGGCCTTACTGGGCTGCGTTCACACATTCAAGACACCTCTCTTGTGCCTGTCTTACATGTGTCTGTGTATAATGGCCGCTCCAATGCATTTCCTATGGAAGCCCATATAGTTTGTCCAAACATTTTGTTTGATGGGGGGAGGGGGCAGAACACATCCATCAAAGCTGTGTTCAGACACAAGTCAGGTGTCAGACACAAGGCAAGTGTCTCGAATGCAGCGACTGAAAACAAATATATCTTCAGGTTTGAATGCACCTTTACTCCCCGCTCTCTCATTCTGTCTTGTGATGTTTATATCTAAAAGGAAATATTGCGGGCTCATGCGGGACTAGACGATAATATTGTGGTACTAGGCTATATGAGGGACTAAATGGCACGAAGGATTTGAATGAAATCATCCAATGGGAGCGGGCGGGGGGATATTAAGAAAACAGTTCTGCAACAGGGCTGCCTGCAACCCAGGATTTACATAGTCCCTGGTACTAGGCCACCCGGACTGGCAGAGATATGCGCTCTGATCACGCCTTTCTAGTTTTTATTTTTAATATAAATCAAACATAGTATGTATGAGCTGTGGGAAATAACACGTGTTAAACAGTAAAATGCATGGCTGCAAGATGCACTTTCTTTTTTTTTTTGAAAACCTGAGAGATAGCAGCAGCAGAATTTATTATGGTCAGGATTATAATAGATCAAACACGGGGATGAGAGAGCACTATAACATTCCTTTAAATAGCCCCGCAGACTGTGCACAGGCACAACAGGGTAGCTATTATAGGCATTCAATGACACAGTAACCTGCATTACCACCAACCTCTATTGCAATGCGGAGGCGCTCCACAGTCAGATCATTCTCTGGTGGAGTGTTGTATAGGGATAAGCAGGGTGCTATTCGGTCATGTGATTCCCTTTTTTTCTCCTCCTTCGAAGTTGAAAGGCAAGGCAGAGAGAGAGCGGTGCGTGGGCCAAGCTTCTCTTCCTTTCCTCAACCCCGGGAGTAGTATAGGCTTGTCCGTATATAGATGCAGTAAAATTCGTCCCTTTATCCACCTTATTTTTTCTCTCGCTTGGTGGTGTGACTTTCACCAACCTTATTTCTCCACGATGGCGGGGGCTATTATTGAAAATATGAGCACCAAAAAGTTGGTCATTGTGGGAGTAATTCTGCTTTTGTTCCAGGCGTTTTCCTTCATGGTCGGTGGTTTGATTGGTAAGCTTCACTTTTATTATTGTTGGTTTAGCTATGATTTAGAATCCTTTCTACAAGCACGGCTGTTTAAAATGCCACAACATGGGTGTCTATTGTGTATAGAAACTATTGTTAAAAGTTTCAAGTTCGGCTATTCCTTCCATGCTCGCATGCAGGCTATAGTCTACTATTTTCATAGGTAAGCGGGGCGACTATAACTGAAGATTGATTCAACACTTGACGTTATCTAACAAAGCAGACTGTGGAGCATTTGATTTTTATCATGCGTCACTCCAAAAACTGATAGCCTACTTTTTGTTGCTTGCTCCTAAAGTGTCCTGAGCCGAAATCACTGCTTTGTACCACCAAGGTATTTTCCGCCACGGAGTTTGTTTGACTCTGCGTGGCGTCCGTGCCACATTTTAACTTCATTCCTGCTAAATGGCTAGAAATAAACTAGGCCACTTTGTTTGACTTCTGATGAACTATAGTTGTCTGTTGTAGTGAGTTGTCAGTGCAACTGATTAAGCAACACGAGATCTTTTATTCTGCATATTTTATTTGATGCAACATTGAATGTTCGCCAACCCCCGTTCGTGTTCGTTCGTTCTCTCTCTCTCTCTCTCTCTCTCTCTCTCCCTCTCCCTCTCTCTCCCCAGATTATGTCTGTCTGCTCTGTGGCCCCAGGCAGCATCTCTTTCTCTACCTTTCTTTTCAGTCTCTCCCTCTTGTTTCTCCCTCTCAATGTATCATTTCTTGCTCCTAGGCAGTTTCATTTGCATTGCTACAGTACACTTATGTCCCCCTCTCCCGTACAAAAGAATATAGTTACTATACTAAATATTCAGAGAGAGAGGGAGTGCACACACTGTTAAAGTTGCATTGTAGACTATCTCAAGGATTGTATTATTGGGAGTTGCTGTCTGTGCATTTCAAGTACACACACACACACGCGCGTGCACACATGCACGCCGCACAGAGTGAAAACGACAGTTGATAGAAGTTAAGGCCATGTGAAAGATGCCTATCTTTACAGTAGGCTAAAGCTGGCACCACCTTCCCCTGCCTGTGTGAACACCAGCCATTCTCTCTCTCTCTCTCTCTCTCTCTCTCTCTCTCACCCATGAGATGGCTGGTGATAAATTAGCTTGTTTGGTTCGCTGCTGGCTGAGATGGTTTTAATGAAGCCGGATTCCTTTGTGTTTGCTCGGTGGCCAGGGGCGGCGGGGGTAATTGAGTAGAAAGGGGTTTGTCTCCCCCTGTTTCCCCACAAACCCAGGAACACAGCGTGAGGTCAGTGGGCCAGGGGGACGGCCATTCTTCTGGACACACAGTGTTGGAGCCGGTGTGTTGCTGGACTCTCGGGTCACCAGATAATGGAACTCCAAGGGGTTCCAGATAGCTGGCTTTAATTCGATTTGGTGTGGCCTCCTTGTCGCCACCATGTGCGTGTTGCTCGTGTGTTTTGCAGTTGTCCATGCCAAGTTCCACTGTGGTCACCTCAACAGACACACACACCAAGTTATAATAATAACGATACATGTATTTGTATATAACCTAGATAACTTTCTTGGGACCACCGTGATCGAACTTATGGTGCGTTACCAGCACCAAATCAACATTGTAGAATAGGTGAAGAGGTCACACACACCAATAATATACTTTCAACAGATTAAATTGAGTGGTGCAAACACTCCTATAGACAGCTACTGTATGTGTGTCGCTGGCTGGGTCTGTCCGAGCACGGAAATAGCATTTGGATGGTTTTCACCACCAACTAACTGTTGCGCAGCCTAACACACACATATTAACTGTATATACAAGTAAGACGCGCAAACGCGGGAAGCGAACGCAGCTCGTGTGCGTGTGGTTGTGTGTGTGTGTGTGTGTGTGTGTGTGTGCTACAGCTGCGCCCTGTGTGTGTGTGTGTGTGTGTGTGTGTGTGTGTGTGCTACAGCTGCGCCCTCTGGTGGCGGGCGGGTGGTGTAACAGCGTGACACACACACACACACACACAGACATTCAGCCCTTGCTGTCATAGTAAGTGGCTCACTGCGTTCGCAATTATTTTGTGTGTGACAGTACAGTACAGTAGAGGGAACCCACACGGTAACTCTGTCATTTCTCAACCGTTTTGAATGTGGGGCCGCTCGCCAGAACCGGGCCGGCACCCTGTGGGTCTGGAAGTTCCGGGGACCCTTCGGGACCCCCACACGCAGTTGCACCACTCGGTTCACACAGGTGTGATTTTTCACTACATCACAGGACAAACATTTCGGCTATCCAGCCTTCATCAGTGTGTAAGCTTTCATACAAATCATGCAGCTTAAGAGTGCTTTACTTGCCAATATAAGAGCTTTTTTGCTTTTGGTACGAATGGCACTAGGTGTCACATGGACGGACCGCATCAGAAATGTGGACCTCTATGGGGACCTACCACGGGTCACGGACAAAGTCAGAGAGAGAAGGATGAGGCTGGCAGGGCACTGTCAGGCACACAGAACTTGAGGCAAGTAAATTGACCCTATGGGAGCCAACCCAGGGCAAAGCCAGGAGGGGAAAGAAGCGTACCACCTATGTAGACATGCTGTGGCGCGACAGCTTTGCTAACAACACTACAGAGCTCAAGAACCTGATGTTTGATAGGAATTCGTGGAGGGCAGCGATCCAGGAATCCCGAGTTGGTGTTGGCTAGACCTCACTCTCGCAGAAACGAACAAACTTTGCTTTGGCACTGACTAATAAGATGTCTTATCGTTTAAAATTAGAAAGATGTTACCCATTTCATTACAGGGATCCTAAGGCATCTTCATCATGTGGTTCAACAGATTTTGTGTATCTGTTAACTTTAGCTCTGGAAGCTAACATTATGTTCTGTAATTACATCAACTACTAGAATCAATGAGCATGGTGCGTAATAGCGAAGGAGCTGTTTGTAGTTTGTAGTGATGCACCGAATATTCGGCCTCAGAAAATATTAGACCGAAAATGGCAAAAAATGCATTTTCGGCCTATTCAGTTACGGCCCGAATAGGCAGAAAATATATCACGAATAGTGTATGCTGCAACTAATGCATTCAAAAGAGCTGAATAAATGTTTTATGGACCCATAATAGTTGATTCATATTTGAGTGAAGTTTTGCCATAACCATTTATTTTGCCATAAATCTGGTAGCTTTAAGGTGACCGCAATGGTAGGAAAAAAGATATATTATAATAATCATATTCGGTATTCGGTTTTCGGCCAACTGTTTACTATATTCGGTTTCGGCCAAGAATTTCCCTTTTGGTGCATCCCTAATAGATTGCAAAAGGGTGGAAAAGTTCTGGTTAAAAATCTCAGGAATCTTATACATTTTATTGTAAAAGCTTGTCTATAATAAGGCATTTGAATTTGGTAAAAAGTAAAAAAAAAGAAAATGGATGAGATGGGTGGGACTTTGTGCTTTGCACCTGTAGCCTCCATCATGCTCAAAATCCCAAGAACATTGTGCACATGCACACAGTCAGGTTCTAAATAAATCAAGCTGACCAGTACAACTTGAAATGCTGCCACACATCAGCTCTGAAATTCAAGGCATCTATTTCTTGATACGTCATTTTTGCTGGATCTGAGCTAAGCACTTCTGGTAAAGATGCAGTGCTTCACTGACTTGCACATGAAGCCCTAGATCTTGCGCCACCCCTTACCCCTTATCCCTAAACTTATTTGCCATTTTTTACTATTTTAAAACATTTTAAAATAGTACAAATAGCCGATCTACAAGCTAACAATGTGTCGATGTAGATTGGCTAGTTGAACTATTTTCATTAAAATAGTAAAAAATTACATAAGTTTAGGGATAAGGGGTAAGGGGTGACACAAGATGGAGCCCGAAGTCTTTAAAATACACTAAACAGTGTTCACAGCGATCATCCTTGCAGATATTCGCTTATCTCTAAAACATCTGCTAAGGTTTATTACAGGAGAGATGCTGTAAAGATAAGTGTCTGCTCATATCGCTGTGTAAACATGAACATAAGTCTCTGCTGCACAATTTCCAGCCTGTAATACCGTAGATGCCATGATCACAGGCCCACAATGATATATCAAGACATGATATAGATATTGCAATGTTGTGAAAGTTACTGTGTGTCGAGAACCGTTCACCCACATAGATCACTATTCAGTGTGAACAGATTAACCAGGTATGTTCATATAAATACCTAGGAGTAGAAATCTCCTGTCGTGGAAAGAATCGCTGTGTAATAAAACAAAGAATCTATTTCCTTCGCCGTTTAAGATCCTTTGGTGCTACAGTAGTAGACGGATTCTTCTTTTGTTTTTCACTTCTGTTATTATAAGTGTTCTTCAGTACTGTAGCACCACCTGGTATTGACGTTTGTCTGTAGCCGTTTAAGTCTGCTGCAACAACTAAACATTTGTTCAAAGATTGTTGGACAACCACTTCAGAGGCTCTATATACATCCACGTATGATAACAGCATCCTAAGGTTAGCAAGGAATATCACCTCTAATACTAGCCATGTTTTGTATGGAGAGTAGAGGTTGCTGCCTTCAGGAAGGAGATATGGTGTCCCAGCATACAATAAGGTCTGACCGAAGAGGTATCGGTTGACTTTGAGGCTTAAAGGACCACTTCACCACTTTTCAACCTATCTTCATATAATAGGTCCTCACTAATAATCATGAAAAAACGGCGCAATTCTTTTCTACTCGGTCTGTGTCTCATAGGAGGGCTGTGGGCAGTTCAGAAACCTTCTTCCAGTGACATCATCGATGGGGAATACAAGCTAATAGAAACTGCAGTCTTTCTAGTCCTGAAAAGTTGCAATGCGAAAATGGAAGCAATGAATATCTAAACATTTTTGTAAAAAAATATCTGCCTAATGATGTCACTGGAAGACGGTTTCTAAACTGTCCACAGCCCTCCTATGAGACACAGACTGAGTAGAATTTTTTTTTATCATGATTTATCATGATTATTAGTGAGGACCTATTATATGAAGATAGGTTGAAAAGTGGTGAAGTGGTCCTTTAACTCTTTGCCAGATCCTAGGCATTTCAAGGTAGTCTATGTGGGATAATGCCGTTTTTGAATGATTTATTGAAAATTCTCTGTTGTGAATGTGCGACAATGAAAGACCTTCAGAGAAAGCTTGACTTGTCTGAGTTGATAAAATGTTTAGTTTTTGTGTTGGAAGCCATTTAAAAGAGCCTGCATTTACACTGGGTAGTGTTTCTAGGACAACAAAAGTTATGCCCGGTTGAAGTTTGTATTGATTTTATTCCTTCGCCTTGGTGTTCCCCCTAATAAAGTTTTTTATTTGTTTTCTCATGCCACCCATGTAATAGACATTTGAGTATTCATAGACTACCTGCATTACTGCACGTTTATCTGTTGGTCTTGATCAAGCAGCCTACCACCAAAGTTGTATAAGCTACTGTAGCCACTATTCATTGATTCACCAAAATAACAAAATCCATCCATCCAAGTCTAATATTGATATGCGATATGTGATTAATTTAGATTAATTCATTACAAAGCCTTCAATTCGATTAACATTGGTGAAAAATCACACCCGTGTGAACTGAGTGGTGCAACTCCCCTCTCTCCCCCCCCCCCCCTCCTCTATCTCTCTCTGTCTCTGTCTCTGTCTCTGTCTCTGTCTCTGTCTCTGTCTCTGTCTCTGTCTCTGTCTCTGTCTCTCTCTCTCTCTCTCTCTCTCTCTCTCATTCATTAGCAGGCAACAGTGCAGCACTCTCTCTCTCTCTCTCTCTCTCTCTGGCACAACAGCACCACTACTGGTACTCATAGTCATACTGGTGCTCATAGTCACATAGGTAGTCCCATAGGTAGGTGAACACTGAACACGGACATTGCTGTTCCTTGGAGTGGTTGCACCACTCAAAAAGTGAGTCTGGAGCCCTGCACCCGAGAAGTAGCACGCTTTATGCAGCGTTCCATTAGAATGTCTAATGTGTGATGGTGGAGTGCAGCTTTGGGCATTGTGCATTCTGTCTGCCAGTTGGCTCAGCTGCAGTGACTCTGTCGTTTCTCACTTTGACATTTGATTTCTTCATCTTGGGGAAAGTCATGCTGAATGACATCACCCCCAACTTGCCCAAGGCTATAGTCATTCTTCATCAGCAATTTGCTGAGCATAGTAGCTGACGTTTAGGAGGGTCGGGTTATTCTAAACGCTGTAGCGAGCACAGTGATCATCCGTTAGTTCGGCCGGATTAACGTTGTTGAGGGATGAGTTGCTCCCGTGCTTGCGGTTATGTTTAGGTTAGAGTTGGAGATGGGGTTTAGTGATGGTCGATCTAACGGGAGGTCGAACCAATGACATGTTACCGATCATCTGTAACATGAAATGGCAAAGGCAATGATTGAAGTACAATGAGTAGTTTTCAAAAATAAGCCTGAGATCATCTATATCTTGATGGTCCAGTAGTATTGTGCAAGCACACACACACACACACACACACACACACACACACACACACACACACACACACACACACACGGAATTCATTTCAATTTCTTTGAGTCCACATTTATACAATTTCAGTTGCTTTTGGTATCCCACACACTCGAAACATCATGTGTCTCAGTGCTCGAGTCCAAACAAGCCCTAAATGTACAGACAACACATGCACATGAACTTATTCACAGCCAACATTGGTCACTTCAGTCTGTCATATTACCATCACCGAAAGAAATTCATGGGTACAAAAAGCACCTTCTCCTCCAAATAGGTCGACTGCCTATAATGGAGGACACACACACACACACACACACACACACACACACACACACACACACACACACACACACACACACACTGATGATAATTGATGGTCCACTGAAGATGTTGGAGTTATACAAGCTTGTGGTCTGAAAGAAATGTGGGGTTGGAGTGTGTTTTGGGGTGAGGCTTCCGGCTACCATGTGATCACGACAAATGGATCATATTTCATTCCGATTAGATGTGATTTTTCTGGTCGAGAGGGGCCGGTAAAACAGGGGGTGGAGGCTATTGGTTCGCCGATCGGAGCATGACCCTCTTTTATTTAGGGTCGTTGTTTTATTGCGTCGCTTAACCCATTTAGACCTGAGTCTAAATCGTGACAGTTTTCTGAAAAACCTAATGTTTCTATGTCAGTCATTCTCAAACATTTTCATGTCCAGGAACCCCAAAAATATATGTAATTGGCCGCCGACCCCCATCTCTAAATTTATTGTTCCAGGGACTCTCCCAGAAGCAAAGATTTGAGTTAAAGATGGAGTGCCACAATTGTTGTATTTTTCCAGTTTTTCATGTGTTTATGATAGGGATGCCACAAAGTGACCATTTGCCCAATGGAATAATCTACACCTCTGGCGATTAATAATCGATTAATCAACCCCCCCCCCCCCCCCCCCCCCCAAAAAAAAAAGGAAAAAAAAAGGTTTTATTTTTTATTTTTATCAATATCAGATAAAACTTTTAAGAATTTATATTATGCACATGCCATGGTCACATAACCATTATATGTTGAGTGCATGCTTTGATGGTTACAGTTTTATAATCGGTTTTGATGAGTAAACCTTTGTGGAGATCTTCTCAGTGCCATTCAGGATGGAAAATGAAATTTGGATTTGGGGAGAAGTAGTTTCATAAGGGGCTGGTATGAAGTACGTGATATAAAGAGAACCTATTCAGTTCACTAGTCTACACTCTACTCTACACCTGCCTTCATTTAATCTGATTGTCTGTCTGGCAGGCACTTAACAAGCGATCGTTAACTGTGTCTGTTAGAGAGAGGGGCAGAGAAGAGTGGCTTTGCTCAACTTGATTTATACTTATATTCTCCACTCTGATGAAGGTACATGTTCGATATATCATGCAGCCTTACTTATTAGCCAATATTTTGGCTATTAAAAAAACATCTTTTTTTTTTTTTGATTATGAAATATTAAAATCGATTTCGGAGACTGCAACTATTAATCGGAAAATCGATTATTCGGTGGCATCCCTAGTTTATGAGGTGACAGTACTTCATTAGACACCCTGGAGTTGTTTTTCTGTGCAATGGTGTATTAACTTTGTAATTACTAGGGTTTCTTCCTGGAGGCTGAACCCTTGACAGTCAAACGGAAATAAACAGAATTAAACAGTATAGTGACTTCACACTATCAGCCCCTCCCCTAACCCCTCCCCCTTATACAACTATACATCTGTGGGTGCGGCTTCAGTTCAGGTGGGTCACCGCCCCATCACCACCCACCAGGCAAACCAGGCATACTTAATGAACTGGTGGGCATGCCCACATAAAAAGAACATTTTACTGTACACTTTTTTTTTTAATTACACCTCCTTATATAACAATAAGACCTGATGATCATGTTTTAGGGTGGAAGAAAATCACGGCACACACTCGGAAAGAATATATATTCAAAGATTCAAAGAAATAGCAGACGTACAAGCTCGTAGCGAGGCACTCGGTGACGCGCTATATGAGCTTGTAGATCTGCTATTTTTAAATAGCTAAAGTATAACATAATGCTTAAAAGTTCAAAACGCCAAAAGGAGTTCCCGCCCCAAAATGGGTTAACAATAAACTGCGTTTTGGGATTTACAATGCACCCTATTTTAATCTCTGTTCCATCCCTCTTGCTTTTTGTTCTCGCTCTCTCTCTCTCTCCCCCATACCAGCTCCCAGCCCCACCACGGCGGTCCACTATCTGGCCACCAAGTGCGTGGACACGGTGAAGCATCACCAGAGCACCAAGTGGTTCATGCCGTGGGGCCCCAACCAGTGCGACAAGATCCGGACCTTCGACGAGGCCATGGCCAAGAAGATCGAGGCCAACAACATCGTGTTCGCCGTCCACATCCCTCTGCCCAACAAGGAGATGAGCCCCTGGTTCCAGTTCATGCTCGTCATCCTGCAGTTCGACATCGCCTTCAAGATGTACAATCAGATAGGTGAGAGGCGTCGTCGCCGCCGCTTTTAGTCATTTCTCTTTGCGCTGACGTTTTGCTTTCAAGATGCACAGACATGATATTAAGGCATCCGTGTGTGAAATGTTGTAGGGATGCCAGAAAGTGACCATCAGCCAAATCGAATAATCGACAGCTCTGCCGATTTTAATATTTGATTAATCAATATCAGATAAAAGTTTTAAGATTTTATATTATGCACATGCCATGGTCACTTAACCATTATATGTTGAGTGCATGCTTTGATGGCACTTAACTTAAGCGATCATTAACTGTGTCTGTTAGAGAGAGGGGCAGAGAAGAGTGGCTTTGCTCAACTTGATTTATACTTATATTCTCCACTCTGATGAAGGTACATGTTCGATATATCATGCAGCCTATATTTTGGCAATTTTTATTTATTAGAGATGTCCCGATACTGTATCGTATCGGATCGGCCCTTAATTGGTCATATCGGGTCATATCGGTATCGGTGAATATGCCAGTCTAAACAGCGATCTGACACAGGGGTAATAGGGGGTTGACACTATGGCAGGTAAATAAAAGTGTTGGGGCATGTGGAGTTTGCTTTCGAATTGCCCAAACTGCAAGTGCACATTGGAGTGAGGAGTCTGCTATAAACACAACACGAGATATATAGCTATTAGCTATATATCTATAAACACTATTCCCGATCGGTGGACTTACATTTTTTTATTCTAAGACAGAAAATTGTGGTATCGGGATCGGAACGAAGAAAGTGTATCAGGACATCCCTAGTTTTTATCTTCAGTCCAATTACACTGCTTTGTTCTTAGTTGGATCTTTCACATATCTGCGCCATTGTGATTTGATCTGGTATAGATCTGTAGCTTATAAGGTATGAGATCTTGTTGTGATTGTCGACGTTTGCAGCTTTCCCACTGCATGGTACCGGCTCCATTCCTCTGTAAGGACACACATCGTAGCCGTCACTCGATCCTCTATAGGTTTACACTCTATAACCCGTTTAGTTTTTAAAACATTCAACATTTATTAGCCCGCGGACCCCCATTTGAAGAGATATACCAGGGACCCCCAATAAGAGAAGATTGTTATGGCTCGAGTCTTTAGCAGTGATCTTCAACCATTTTCATTTCAAGGATAGGTTTGACACGCATTAGGCTACGGAACCCCATGCAATGGCATTTCTATCTCTAGGACCCCAATTTATATTGTAAAATCAATGTTAGCTTAACTCTGAGAGTATACAAATGTACACTCTGAGTTACACACCAATAGGGGTCTATTTGGTTCCTAACTATAGCTATCATTTAGCTGTGAAGTGGGGACCCCCTGGAACTCTCCCAAGGACCCCCGGGGGTCCCTGGACCCCACTTTGAGAACATTCAAACCCTTCCCCTTCCAGACTACTGTACCTCGCTCCTTATTGGCCTGGCATGTGCACTTTACCCCCTCCCAAATGATTCAGAAATCCTCTTCAAAATCCCGCCTTCTCCTCTCAATCCATTGGCTCCCGCAACTGACCGCAGTACCGCACAGTACAAAACACTGATGCTGGCCTACAAAGCAACCAAAGGTTTGGGTTTGGCACCCCCATATCTCCAAAGCCTGATCCAATGCTACAACCCCTCCTATACAAGCTCACTCAGATCAGCTAATCTTCTCCCTTCTGGCTCTTAAACTGTGGAACGAACTCCCCATTGTAGTTGGAAGTTGGAACGGCAGACTCGCATCCAATCTGAAGACTCACCATAGCCTGTAGCATTTGTCGTAGCACTAGGCCTTGGCTTGACCTAACCTTGAGTACCTTGCAGGCTTATGCAAAGGCTAAAATTTTGTTTAGATAGCATGGCATGTAGATAGATGCCAGATTCAGTGCATATAGTTTCAATGTCCAGATTATGTGTGTGTGTGTGTGTGTGTGTGTGTGTGTGTGTGTGTGTGTGTGTGTGTGTGTGTGTCATATTCTGGGGATGACAAAAGGTGCTTTCAAAAATATTTGAGATTTTAGTAACTAAGATGTTAAAGGCAAATAAATGGCACGGCTAGAACAGTCGGGTAGAAAAGGTTTAGCGTAATGCAGCATTTAAAATCAGGAAAATACTTTTTTTTTTTTTTTCGTGTGTGAAATTCTCAACCTTGAGTGTTGTGATCTTTTTTGATTGGCTATTTTGGAATGAATTTTACATTATTTTATAGTTAAGTGGATCCCAGAGTTGTACTTATACTGACTGTTTGTCAGTTCTTCTTTATGCCTGATGAAGGTCTGAACGACCGAAACGTTGCTCAATAAATCTAATTCTGTAAGTGAAGACGGTCTGCATGATCCTTTTTTGTCTACTTCTATAGTTAAGTGGTTAACAGTCGTAAGTGCACCTCTGTAAACAAGGTGATGCACCCTCTATCCTTGTTTCTAAACCGGTGTAAGGCTACAGTATACTGTAATGTATCGTTACTGACCAAACTAGGACTATACTGAGTTGGTTGTATTTGTACGTGGGTCATTTCTTATTCCGTTCCAGTGCGTGTTGTGTTTTGTTGTCTCCGCAAGGCGATGGCGTGGCAGAGAATATGTTTGGCGGAGACCTGTGCTCCGAGGAGCACTTTTTCTAGTTTGCAATGTTTCTGTCAGTGAGAGTACATCTTGTGCAAAAAACTCTTATTTCATGCATGTGTCTGTGCTTATCACTTTGTACAACCCTGCGGCACATGGCTTTGGCAAATCCTTGAAATATTTAAGTCCTTTGTCATTTCCGCCGCACTCGAGGCACGCACGCACGCACGCATGCATGCACACACATACACACAGAGTAGTCGTAAATTCAAGCATGAAGTCATTGTTGTGCCAGTGCCACTAACACTCCTGATATGTTTGAAATATATGTCTGCCCCCTCGTAGACATTATAGCTGGCTATTGTCTGGTTTCACTTTGGCCCGTTGTAGTGGGGAATGCATCAGGAACCCGCAGGAATGTGTCTCTTTTCTCCCTCCCGCACTAGATTGGATTTCTTTTAGCACAGAGAGAGGCGGGCTAACAATGATGGATGTCCTGTTCAGTGATACGGACCCTCTGGGATTGGCCAACGGGACTTTTGATAGGTCTCCACTAAAGGCAGGGGGGACGGGGGGACGACGACTGTCTCCAACTGGCACCTGCTTTACTCAGAAGCTGATGGCTTCTGACCAATGCAATCCCCCCCCCCCCCTATTCCTCGTTCCCAGAAGCACAATTTAATCTGACGCACACCTTCAGATGTTTCGGGTCTCCCACCGCGTGTGGATTTGCTGGTTTTGGTTTTCTTTTCTTTTTTGGGTCAGACGGAGACTGGTGGCATAACATGACAATGAGGGACATGTGCTGTATTATTATTTGTCATGCTTTTTCCCCCCCTCTTCTTCGTTGCGTCCATTATTAGGAAACATGTTGAAGACGTGTGTTTCCCTCAGCCTGCAGACGGCCTGTCTCTGTTTGAACAAAGACGCCAGATCAGTCAGCCCTAACGCTTGGCTTGTGCCACGGCGTTGACTTTGGCGTGGCACAGGGTATTTTCCTATCGAGTGCAGACAGAATGCTGAAGTTTACTTTCACCATTGGTGTGTCACAAAACAGGGCGCTGGGTTTTGTCCAGTGACGGTCTCATTGAAAAAAAAGGCATAAAGGCTGGCACAAGATATACATAGCCCTTGGTATTGAAGGGAAAAAAATCAGACCCGTCTTAACGCTTACAGCGCTAGCATTTATTGACAAATTGTGTTATTACTCACGCCAGCATTTTCCCCAGTTGAGCTCTTATTTTGAAAAGCCACATTTCCAGACTTCCGGAACTGATCATAAACTAGTTGGACGATGCGTGTTTAGGTCCCGTGTATCAGACGGAGCTAACCCAGTGCAGTGGAGGGCTTCACATCGTCGGCTCTGTGCCGTGGAATAAACCTTGTTTTGACCAAAAACGATCCAAGATGGCGCGACCCAGTGTTATGACAACAGCTAGCAACCCGATGCTAACGTAAGTAGCATTATGACTTGATCGATCGAAAGCACTATAAAAGCGCAGTTGCCATTAATCTATGGCAATGGCGTTTTTATTAAATAAAGTTAAGTGGTGCTGTACTGTACTTGTGCTGTACGTACTGTACTGTACAAGCTCTTCTCCCTGGCCTGTGTGTGTGTGACTGTGTCTGTGTGTTAGGCTGCACAATAGTGAGACTTGGTGGTGTGTTAAGCCCAACACACACCGGGTGCGCAGCGACGCGGCACAGGTGTTGCCGCGCGGCAACGCCTGGAAAATAGAACAGTGGCGTATCGGAGCGTCAGGCGAGGCGTGAACGCGTGTCGGACGCCGCCGGTGTGGGATAGGTTCATTGAAAATAACGGAGGCGGCTGTTTTTTTTTTTTTTTCTTTTTTTTTTAAGATATTTTTTTGCGGCTTACGCCTTTATTGATTTTTTAAGGGATAGAAAGTAGGCTGACAGGAAACGGGAGAGAGATGGGGGGATGACATGCGGTAAAGGCCGTGTCGGGTCCGGGAGTCGAACCCGCGGCACACCGCGACTGGATCACCAGTCCGGTGCCCAGACCGTTACGCTACGGCCTGGGCCGGAGGCGGCTGTTTTGACGCGCGGCGTTCGCAGACAGTGTGTGGGGCCCTTTGGGCTGCACAACAGTGACAGTTGGTGGTGAAAATATGCTATTTCCGTGCTCGGACCCAGGGACACAGCCAGTGATAACAGCCAGGGACACACATAGCTGGTTGCACCACTCAACAAAAATTGCAGACCTGGTATAGAGCCATGGGGGACCTCGGCCAACTATGTATATAGGATTTAGATGGTTAAACAAAAAATGACATTTATTTTGTCATGTGAGAATTAACCTGCAGACATGAGAGTAGACTGGAGCATATACACGACAAAACCTGGTGCTAACTTAACTGAGTTTACCTATAAGAGACTCAGGGCTCCATCTTGCGCCTTATCCCTTATCCCTAAACTAATTTGCCATTTTTTTTTACTATTTTAAAAAACGTTAAAAAAATAGTTCAACTAGCCGATCTACATCGAGACATTGTGAGCTTGTAGATTGGCTTTTTGAACTATTTTAAAAGGTTTTTTTATAATTAGTAAAAGAAAATGGCAAATTAGTTTAGGGATAAGGGGTGGTGCAAGATGTAGCCCTAATGATTCCATGTTCACGACGTTATTGTGTGCGTTTGAAGTTCTAATATCTAGAGATGCTACCTATTCATTAAAAATGAACGTTGCTCATGAAGCACCCGGGAGTAGTAAAGTACACTCCATTTGGCTCCAACGTTGGAGCCAAATGAGCATGATTGTGCTGTGCAGTGCACTAGCCTTTCAGACCATAAAAGCATGCACAGTAGCGTGCTAAATGCTGCAATACCAGATTTGGCCACCAGACTTGGGTGGCTTCAATAATCCTCCTGAGTTTCTTGCGGGCTTGATTTTGAACGTATGGACGGGAGGAAGTGAGAGAGAGGAATGTGTCTGTGAAGATTTGGTGCCGTGGCAGTGGGGGGGGGTCGTCGTCATGAAAGGAGGGATTAGCGAAGAGGATAAAGAACTAATGAATGAATTGGGGATTGACACACACTGCGGCCGACTGGGAAAGTGTCCATACATACAACACTCCCAAGACTGTGGGAAGTCTTCAGGTAGACATGCACATACTGTATCTGTGCATCTCCTTGAGATTTGAAGAGTACAATACAACAGATGTTGTTGCAGAGCTACATGGTGGATCAAAGAAACCACTAATAAATGACTGCTTGAAAGCCTTGATGCACATCTGTATGGTGCCATTAAAGACGGTGTTCAGTTGAAACCTACACAGAGATCAAAGCAAATTCACAGACGCGCAAGCGTTTACACGAGGCCTAAACACGCTGACATAACTCGTCTAAACAGTCCCCAGTCATTCTAATGGTCGGCCGCCCAGTCATCTGTGCCATTAGTTAGCTCAGCGGATGTAGTTTGGTCGGGGTGGGCGGCGGGGAGGGGGATTTGTGGGTTGTTTACTGCTATTGCTATAGCCTGTCCTCCTGGCTGCCAGACAGACTGGTCTAGTGATTCACCCTCCCAAACCACACGGCAGCGGTCCACAGGCTGCCCAGTGGCTTCACACTTCCCAGTCCTCATCATGGCTGAGCCCTGTCTCTGTATAGCCTCAGACTGTCAAGACGAGGCCATGCTCTCATGGCTTCCAGAAATGGGAACAACATGCTCCAAATGTTCTGATTCTGAAGTAGAAGAAGCTGAGGGCTTTAATAGGTTAGATGTGCAGCATCGCCAGCGACTAAATTATTTGAACACATTCAGGACGGGAACCCCTTTTGGTGTGTCAAGCATTATGTTATACTTTAGCTATTGAAAAATAGCAGATCTACAAGCTCATAGCGCGTCTCTAAGTGCTGCACTACAAGCTTGTAGATCTGCTATTTTTTTAAAATATATATGTGAAAAGGTGCTGCAAATCTTTGAATATATTCTTTCAGAGCGAACGTTTTTAACTCAAATCTTTGCTTCTGGGGGGGTCCCTGGAACAACATATTTTCAGATGGGGGTCCGCGGCCAAATTCAGATAATTCTGGGGGTCATTGACATGAAAAAGGTTGAGCACCACTGACACAGAAACATAGGTTTTTCAGAAAACTTTTAGGATTTAGATTTTGTTTTATTTTTTTTATATGCCTCAGTCCTAAATTTGTTAAATAGCCGATCTACAAGCTCACGCTGTGTTGTGAGTGAGCGTGTATATTTGCTATTTTCAACCTTTTTGTTGTTCCACTGATCCATTTCTGTTCCAGATTGTTAAACTGTCCAAACTAAAATGGTTTGGACACACAGATTGAGTCCGGTGTGAGTTTTGAGGAATGCATTAAAGAACACATGCTCCTGCTGTCTGGCTTGCTGACGGGCATCGATTCCCTCTGAATCATGGACATTATTTGTTGTTTTCGTTGTTTTAGCCAATGACGATGACAGCCAATGACAATGTTTTAGCCAATGACAATGCTATAGTGATGTTTTCTGAGTCAAGGTATTGTAGTGACGGAGCAAAGTAGGCTACCTCATTGTCATTGCACTGTAGACGGCTGTCCAGTGTTGTTTTTGGCAGAACATTTCTATTTTAGTTTTAGTCGTAGTCTCTTGAATAGTTCTCATTTAGTTTTAGTCACACTAAATATCACACGACTAAATATCACACTGTTTTAGTCTACTAAATCTACGGGTGATTTAGTCTACTAAAGTTTATTTTGGCAGGTCTTGATGCGTCGTAATGCTAATTTTACACTTACTCAAAATAGCCGATCTACCTGTACAAGCTCACAACGCATCGCAGCGCGTTAATACATAATATAATAAGTATAATGTATTACAACAGCTATACAGTATGTACAATGTATGAGAATTATAATGAAACTATGATCTTGGGCCAAAAACAAAAACCTTGAACGACCAATAATTAGTATAGAGTATAACTTCCTGGTTTGATGATGATGTCACGCGCATACTCTCCATTATGATACTTGACCTTTATAAAAACATTGTTTTTATACTCAATCCACAAATCTTTATCAAATGCTTTCTAATAGGGAGGGATGTCTATGTCGACATCGACTTTTTTGCCGATATGCGATATTCCGATATTGTCCAACTCTTAATTTCCGATATCAACCGATACCGGCAGGCTTTTTCACCAAAGGTCAACATATTGCCGGAATGCCGGGAAACAACATCACATATCTAATAAAATAAAAGGGCAATTTTCTTCCTTACCGTGATGTTGTTTTCAATGAAGTGAGTCCCGGGACTCACTCGTGGTCCTTTGAATGAGTCCCACTAATAGATGGAGGGATGGAGGCCTATTTTAGTGCAGAAGCATAATTGTGATTATGGTAAGCTCACATTTCATATCACATACACACACACACACACACACACACACACACACACACACACACACACACACACACACACACACACACTACAGCAAAAACTCCTGTAACGATCACTAGACCCACCCAAAGAATAAATACAAATAAATAAAATGATAAACTAATACCGATATTATCCGATATTACATCTTTATGCTAATATCTGCCGACAATATCAGACATCCCTACTCTCCAATGTGTTATCGTCATAACGAGTTGAGCATTATGATAATTATTGAGTTATAATTATAAAGTGGTATAAGCAGATTATAAGTGTCATCTGAGTATTATAGTCATCAAACTATTCATATAGATGGGTTTAGCACTGCACTGAAAACCATTGCTGATGCGCAACCTCATTCATACAGATTGATGATTTTATTCACGCAAAATAAAGTGTGTGTGTGTGTGTGTGTGTGTGTGTGTGTGTCTGTCTGTCTGTCTCCTCTTCCGTTCCTCCCTCCCTTGTTCCATTGGTGTTGTTGCAGTGTGGTTTAAAAGATTAATTATTGTGGCGCAATTATGGTGAACAAAATGGCCTCACTTGACGCACGTCATTGACGTCCGCGTCGAGATCTGTCTCGTATCTGTCAGGACCTTTTCCGTTCTGCTCTGCCGAAGAACGTTCGGCGGTAGCAGTGCAAACGGATGCCCATATAGCAATGGGACAGAATGATTGAAGCCAGATGTAGGTGATTTGTAGCTGTTTGTTTTGTTTTATTTATGAGACAAGAGCCAGCAGTGTATTGACGGAGCTAAACGCTCAGACCCTCTGTGTCCACATTCAAGTTCTTCTCAATGAGGTAACGCAATTCAAACCAAAAGGCCTCGCCCCTCCGGAACCACCAGCGGAATGGCGTCGGGCCCATTTGTCTCCATTGTGGCCAGAAACGACCAGACCATTTTTGTCTGGCCAAATGGCCGTTGCCAAAATGCAGTGATGCAAATCCCGGGATGCAGGGATGGTCTTTTATGAGTCCCCCTTCAACGACGTTAGGAGTCATAATTTGACATTTTTTACAAATTGCAGCATTTAACTCCCATTTCATTTTATATGGTTATAAATTATAACCATCATTTTATATGGTTATAAATTATAACCATATAAAATGAAATGGGAGTTAAATGCTGCAATTTGTAAAAAATAAACCACATTTTATAACTTATAATGTGGTTATATTCATGTAGAAAACGGAAGAAGAAATTATTAATATAACTAAAGCTAGCAAAATAAACTAGAATAGAAAACGGTACAGTAGTGCATCCCGTGGATGCAGAGGTCGTTGTTTCATTGCGTCCCTTAACTATAAACTGCCCTATTTTAATCTCTCCAAATGTATTGCGTTGTTGCCCGTTTTAGGCTTTTGTGGAGCCTGTGGATAAACATTTGCATCCTTGCTGAAATCCAGCATATTATATATATATTACATTAATATGTCACGTCAAAGTAAACAAAGTACAAGTAGAATTCTAAGTAAGGTGGATACTGTTCTGTACTGCAGTCACATGACCAGTCAGTGAAGCACGCCCCGCACATTCCTGAAACCGCCTTTGGCATATCGCCGTGTTCCGATCCAAGAGAAGAATGACTCCTTGAACAGATGCCGCCAGCATATTTCAAAATATATCGGTGCTAGAGTGCCAGCAGATTTTACTCTGAAAGGTCCCCCCCCCTTCCGTTCCCCACCAAAACCGGGTGTTCCATTCTTACTTCGCCCTGGTCACGCTATCTAGAAGCGTTAATATTCCAAACGAGAGCCATGCTGAAGTCCGAAATGAAGACGGAACATTGCCCATCTGGTCAAAACCATGGAGAGTATCCCTAAACTTCATTTAGTTTTAGTCACCTGGAATGTCTTAGTGTTAGTCTAGTTTTAGTCGACTAAATGTCATAAGATTTTAGTCGACTAAATCTACAGTTGATTTAGTCGACTAAAATGTAATTTGGCGGGTCTTGATGCCGTCGTAATGAGTGTTTTTACACTTGCTGAAAATAGCCGATCTACAAGCTCACAACGCGTCGCATGCAACCAAGTGTAAAATGACTTATACTGGATCTCTTGTCCACTATAGTCCCTTCCTAACATTTTAGTCTAGTTTTTATTTGTCGACGAAATTGTCAGTATATTTAGTCTTAGTTTTAGTCATCGTAGCTTAGTTTTCATTTAGTTTCCATTTGTTTTTGTCAGTGAAAATAGGTAGTCAACAAACATTTTTCGTCTTAGTTTTAGTCGACGAAAACAACACTGATCCCTAGATTAGGAGATACGAGACATTCTTTCAGGGCCGCAAACAAGGACGTGAACAGCAGCGTGCATGCGCCAATCAACAAGGAGTATGGTGCAGAAGGAGAAGAGAGGCCAACCGAAACAGAAAATATATATATTTTATCAATAAAAAGAAACGCGTATACACGTCGTTAGCACCCCACAGTTTTGATATAAGACGTGTATACACGTCCAAGGCAACAATTGTGTTTTTAAGGGTTAAGGTACCCTTAACCGTTAAAAACACCATCACCCATAATCCATCTCACCCTCGCTTTTTTCCCCGCCAACCTCACGCCGACAGCTCGGTGCGGCGGTTCTTGTATTCTTTATTTTGTTTTACTGAGAATGAGGTTTAGAAATAAGTTTAGGGTCAGGCACAGTTTTTCCGGGGTTGAGTTTAGGAATAGGGGTAAGGTTTTGGCCTCGTTTTTACTGAGGTTAAGGTTAGAAATAAGGTTGGGTTTAACCGTTTAAGCATAATTTACTTGGGTTACTTTATGAACACCAGACTGAGCAGTTCCATGGCCTGTGTACGCCCCGGAGCGTGTTGGTAAAAAAAGGCGACTTTGTTGGTATTCTTAATAACTGCTCCACCCACCTGCCTTGCATCACCCAAAAGCCAAGCATCCCCCTGGCATGGCTCCAGCAATAACACAGCTGTTGAGAAGGCTTAGTTTCCGTGGCGATGGCCGCTGGACTGAGGTGGAATGTTTTTACGCCTTAAGCTGACATTCAGGGGTTCTTGGCAACGTTTACCTCGAAACGGAGAGAGAGGTGTCGAGGGGAGGGGGAAGGGGGGGGGGGGGGGGTGTCACGGAGACAGACGACTGCCAATAACCGTCTTTCTGTTCCTCTATGCCTTTTCTCTTCTCTCCCACACGTTTTTTTTGTTTTGTTTGGATTGTTCAGGCCATTGGGTTCATTTCTCTTCACTCTAGCTTGTTTCATAACTAGAGAGGGGACACTTGGCTTTGTAACATGATGTAAAGATGTTGTGTTTTAATGGCTCCTGTGTCCTTTTCAGTAGTTTTACCGGGGTGGTCTGTTTTTTACGCAAACTGCAGGCCATGCTTAAGTTTACATTAAATTGACATAACCTAGATTTGGGTCACAGTGGGAGACATCTATAAGACCTTTTTTTTATAATCGTTGAAACTTGAAACCTATGCTCCATCAATTATTCATATTATTCGTATCCAAGACCCGACTTGATTGTTTGTTTGAATTTCATAGAAACAATGCAAGTTTAGTTCTTGCATCATTATCCAAAGTCATTTTTAAACACTATAACTTCTACTGACAGTCTGACACCTCACATTGGGAAGTTTTAATTAGCTGCAGCTGTTTTGACATAACCACTTTCATAGCTTTCAGAGCCTTTGGCTCAAAAGACCATGTGTCTCTGCTTGTCTTTCACCAAGGCCTTATTTTAACCCGTCTTAGGATTTATAACACAAATGGCAGTACTATGCTCTGCGGAGTTGACCTGGTGTGAATGAAGAATTTGATTGGTTGTGATTTGGCTGAAAATGTGGCTTTCTTGAGCACTGTCACGTTGGATGAGAGCACATGGGTCAAAAAGTGAAGTTTCTAAAAGTGTGGAGAGGCCATAACAGTCTCTTATTGCTGTTCTAAGAGTGAAGTATGATAATGATATAAAAGGATTGGCTGATTATACTGTATACACGTAGCCATTCTGGACATCAAAACGTACTGTCAGTTCGCTGCTTTGCTACTGATCGTTTCTCCCTTGTGTAACTAGCGTGTGCTCCTCTGAGCACAGGTCTCCCGACAGGCAGGGTTGCCTTAGCCTGGTTAATAAACCAGACCGAATCAGCCGTTGGCAAAAAAAAATTGCCTACCGGCGGATTTCGGTCTGGAGAGGCTCAATTTTACGCCCATTTCCTACTCCAGAGAATGTGGCCTCCAATAGGGACACGGTATGCAATATGGGCGGGCTTTGGTACAGTGATGTTCAATGCTTGAGACCTTTGACTGACAGTAGCTCTGACCAATTGCGTCAAAGAGAAAATGTTTCCCTGGAAATGAAATCCAAGCTGAGCCTCCCCAGACTAATATCCCGCGGATCCGTGCGATATTAGTCTGGTTTATTAACCAGGCTAGGGTTGCCTACCCCCAGGTACCCGCAAACGTTGGGTCATAGCCACTTGGAATGGGATCAAAATTGAACTTGAACATCTTGATCGCATGAACCCAGATTATAATGTGTTCTGGTTTTGGATATAATCTGTAAAGAGTGGCAAAATGTGTTTTTTGAAGAAAATGATCCAAGGAATTCTAGATGCAAATACTTTTGGTTGTATTCAAGAATTATGGATGTGGAATCGGCCTTGTTAATAGCAGACATCCCACGATGGAGAAATCTATTTCCGGAGTAAAAAAAATTGTTGTTTTTCCCTGAGGGTAATGCGGTCAATCACAAATGAGTGAGAAAATACCACCGTTTTAAATGCTATTAAGATTTTATGACAGAACGCTTCTGAACATAATGACTGAAATGACTGAAATCAGTCGTGGCGACTGTGAACTTTAATCCATGAATATTGCTAAATTATAGTGCTGCTACCTTTGGCACGGCTTGCGTTTTACTCACCCCGACCTTCATTTTAACTGTTGGGCAATAGAAAACGTGCTGTTGTGCTGCACACTGTGCAACGGCCCGGGCAAGTATCATACTGTATGTATTTTATGAAGAGTGTGAGTGGGGGTGTGGATGGATGGATCAACCGACCGTATCCCAGACTCTTTTCTCTCCTCGCGTGTCTCAGACACAAGGCTGCTGCTGAAGTCACTAGAAGACCCTTCCCACAGCTAATTGCGTTTAGCTAGATTGACAGTTCAGTGACAAATGAGAACTAAACAAGCAGATCCGGTCTCTGTGCTTAATGTGTGCAAATAACGAAGGTGTGGGAAAGTATTTTGGGGCGGGAACCCCTTTTGGTGTTTTAAGCAGTATTGTGTTATACTTTAGCTATTGAAAAATAGCAGATCTCAGTGTTTCCTGCAGGAAAAGGCCTTGGCATGGTGCTGGGCGCGGGGGGGCCAAAGGCCAAAGGGCGCGCGTCGAAAATCTTGATTAATTAATTAATTAATTAGATTAATAAATTAAGATTAATTTGGATTATTGCTCTTGTATTGCTATTGGAGACACTGGGGAGGCACTGGGGGGACACTGGGGGACACTGGGGAGGCACTGGGGAGACACTGGGGAGGCACTGGGGAGGCACTGGGGAGGCACTGGGGGGACACTGGGGAGACACTGGGAAGACACTGGGGAGGCACTGGGGGGACACTGGGGAGACACTGGGGGGACACTGGGCAGGCACTGGGGAGGCACTGGGAAGACACTGGGGAGACACTGGGGAGGCACTGGGCAGACACTGGGGAGAAACTGCAGCCACTGGGGAGACATTGGGGAGGCACTGGGGAGGCACTCAGGGGGACACTGGGCAGGCACTTGATTTTTTTTTTTTTTTGGCAGCTTGGCATGGCGCAATTTATTTCAAGCATTGTGCAGCGCCATGCCAACAACATTGTGCAGGAAACCCTGGATCTACAAGCTCATAGCGCTGCACCGAGTGCTGCACTATGAACTTGTAGGTCTGCTATTTTTGAAAAATCGTGAAAATGTGCCAATTCAATCTTTGAATATATATTCTTTCAGATTTTCGGTTTTTAACTCAAATCTTTGCTTCTGGGGGGGGGGGGGGGTCCCTGAACAACATATTTTCAGATGGGGGTCGTTGGCATATTAAATATACATTTTGGGGTCCTTGACATGAAATATTGAGAACCACTGATATAGAAACATGAGGTTTTTCAGGAAAATAATACATTTTAAAAATCGACATCTGGCATAAATGGGTTAAAAAGAATCTTATGTACAGTAGTTATTTGTAACACTAATGTTTACCCCTTCCTGGTCCAGAGGACGGAGCGCTGGTCACCATTGACGTGGGTCTGGCCTACAGAGATGACTCGCTGAGCGAATGGACAGAGATGGCTCATTCCAAAGAGCTGAGGAAGCTCAACTGCAACTTCACTACCGCCAAGGTAGGACCGTCCTGCTCACTCTGCACCGACACTCACTCAGCTGTCACCTTTGCCCACTGTTTTTTTATTAACCCATTCATCATCATCATCATGACCTAAGATCAGATTTAAAAAAAAATCTTCTAGATCCTGACAGTTTTCTGAAAAAGCTATGTTTCTATGTCGGTCGTTCTTCGATAAAAAAAATAAATAGCAGACCTACAAGCTCGTAGCGTGCCACCGAGTGGCGCGCTACGAGCTTGTAGATCTGCTATTTTTTAATAGCTTAAAGCATAACATAGTGCTAACACCAAAAGGGGTTCCTGCACAAAATGGGTTAAAGCAGGAAATGTCGCATCACGATTTTGCTTATTCCTTCTGAATCTCAGCATATAAAATATAGCTAACTCGTCGAATCTCTTAGTTACATCAATATTGTTCTTAGAAAATAGTTTGTTTGTGCCTAAGTATTAAGATTATAAAGATCGCTTTGGTCATTTTGACTTTCAGGGACTTCCCATCTATTTCCCATGATCGCTGGTGGTTTGACTCATATGGATATATAGCTGGGGAGCCACAGGCCCAAAATTGGACAGGAATCGGAAGAATTCAGAATCCTGAAAACCCCCTAGTTTGACATTTGTCACAATTGCCGCTCATGCTACTAAAAGCATGATGAAATTTGGAAAATGTTGCCTTATATTGGTTGTCTATCTATGGTGTGGTATACAAAAATGGCCATAACTTTTTTTCGCGATGTTTTCGGCAGAGCAGGCCTCTCATTCTGTGGACCTTAATGGCCAAGTGAATAGAGAAAACGCAAATAAAAAGTACGGCAGGTTAATCCCCGGCTAATAAGATAAAACGCTGATGTTACTGCTGTCGAATTATTGCACATTTCTGAGACGGTTTATTTACAGTTGTGACGACACCGAGACAACTCCCTGACAATATCGCATGAGACCGTTTATTTATTTTTGGACCACAATGCTTATATGAGACTATTTAAAATGAAACTTCTATGACAGTGCTGACATAATGAAGTGACATTATTCTGGTGTGTGTCTAGCTCTTCGGTCGCCTATATTAAGGTTATTATTATTATTATTATTATTATTATTTAGAGTGACAGTATTAGAGGCTACACACCAAACACAAACACAGTTCAGTTCACTTTCATTGAACTCATTTTGAAGTGATGTGAAAAGTCATGATAATCCAAATGTTACCGCCAGAAACTATATTCTTGTTTACGAGATTAGCACCAGGACAGACATACACACACACACACACACACACACACACACACACACACACACACACACACAGAACCCTGCCTGGAATAGATTACAGTAGTAGAAGGAATAACAATGTTTTGAAAACTTATCAAAAATGCCTTGTGTGTGTGTGTGTGTGTGTGTTTTTGTTTAGACCTATGAGA
Organism: Protomyctophum parallelum; assembly: GCF_964188405.1. Taxonomy (NCBI): domain Eukaryota; kingdom Metazoa; phylum Chordata; class Actinopteri; order Myctophiformes; family Myctophidae; genus Protomyctophum; species Protomyctophum parallelum. The sequence continues at coordinate 13,635,775 of NC_139709.1, forward strand.
ACGAGGGACGGTACTACGAGTGTGATCTGCTGCCTTTCATGGAGGTGGGCAGTGTGGCCCACAAGTATTACCTCCTCAACATCCGCCTGCCGGTCAACGAACGCAAGAAGATCAACGTGGGCATCGGAGAGATCAAGGATATCCGATTGGTCGTAAGTTGCTCATGGCTACATGTTGAGATGGATGTATTTAGAACGGGACCTTTTTTGCTGAGCCTGGGAGTCGATGGGGACGCTTGTTTCACAGGTTAAGGTTAGGTTTAGGCATAGTTTTTGTGAGGTTATGTTATAACCTCCGCTCTACTAGTAGTAGCCGGCGCTGTGAAGGAAGCGCCGGCTACTACTTAGTATAGCCTCGGAAACGCAGACGTTTTTATTTCCAGGGAGAGAAAAAAATTCTTGGACCGAGTCCACTTCAATACGGCATACAGTAGCGCAAACGTCGCTCACTCTCTGCTGATTTCTGATTGTCTACTCTGCACCTTTGTTAAATTGACGTACACACGTACGCACGCACAATCCTCTCTCTCTCTCTCTCTGTCGCTCTAATTAATTAGTCTCATGTCCAGCAGCTGTGCCTAGTTGCTCCCGGCGGATCCTGCCGGGAGCTGCGTATGCCAGCACAGGTGAGTTCCAGTCTACTACTAGTAGGACTCCCACTCTCTGCAACAAAAAAAAAGAGTCCCGTATTTGAACATGAAATATAACACCGGTTTTATAGTGATTTTGTCTGAATGTTATTTCTCGATCCGCTGTGATTTAGACGAGTTGAATTAAAAACCATAAACTATTCAAAGTGCCGACTGTTTGAAGTGAACATTTGGTTGAAATTGGCCGTCTCTTATACTTCCAGGGCATCCACCAGAATGGAGGCTTCACCAAGGTGTGGTTTGCCATGAAGACCTTCCTCACCCCCAGCATCCTCATCATCATGATCTGGTACTGGAGACGTATCACCCTCATGACCAGACCTCCGGTGTTACTGGAGAAGTAAGTGCCCTCATCTTTACAATGATTAATCACAAACCTCTTTTATCGCAACGGGACAGGATTGAAAGGTTTCCCAAGATTACCCTCCTACAGGTATTCTTTTCATGCTACTTACGGCTAACCACCGAACCACCAGGACACATTGTTTTTGGTCAGGTTGAAACCCAATCTGGGAACCCATCGGCAAAAGAAAAAGGAAAAACTGCGGAAAAAACCGAAGAAAACGTGCCCAAAACCGGGAGGTCATCTCTCTTTAGAGTTTATATTCCAAACGTGACGCTTGGTTAAGTCCGAAATGAGGACAGAACATTGCCGTTCTGATCAACACCATGGACCAGCGACGTAGATTCAGAGATAATAGACTAGTTTTGTCGGCCCGTAAACAAGGAAGTGAAGTGATGTTGCGCATGCACAAAACATGTCCCAAGACATCGAGTCTTAATCCTGAACTTCCCAGACATTTTCATATAATTCCCCAGTCCGGGTGAACAACTGCTTGTTGGGAGCAAAGCTGGCTTCGTGTGGGCTGGCTGAAGCAGTGTGTCATGGAATGCTGTGCTGTGGAACGTGAACCTCACATACAGTAGACCCTGCTGTTTGTCTAGCCCCCTACTGTGCTGCGAAGGGCGGATCAGTATGAGGCTGCGTTCAGCGCCACGGGAAGGCCTGCCGTAGCATGAAATGCATTACACTACTGTATCTGCTAGCTAGCACTCAACTGACACATCCTATGTATACACACACAGCACCACAGCGGACACACACAACCACTCTGTGACTACACACACACACACACACACACACACACACACCCTCACTCTGCCCGGTGCGGCTCTCGCAGCTCGCATTCCCAGATGATCAGCATGCTTTCAGGGATGTGCCATTCGTAACCTATTTGTAGACGGCCAGATGATTTTTTCATGCTGTAAAAAGCATTGGCCACCTTTTTACCAGTAGTCTACAGAGCCATCAGGATGGGGGGGAAAGTTTTGAGAGAACTGCCAAAAGACTGATGAGAGTTGGATACAGTATGCTTTTCACAGCCTCTGTCCCCGTTTGCTCCCCTTTGGAAATGGACCACGGCGACATAATTCCTGCTATAAAGCAAGTCGGTGGACTGACTGTTCCTCAGTGTTCTGATTTAGTTACACCGGCGGTTCCCAGGGGCCATATACCCCCTGTTACCTCCTGACCTATAGACGCACCCCCTGTTACCTCCTGACCTATAGACGCACCCCCTGTTACCTCCAGACCTATAGCTGACGCACCCCCTGTTACCTCCTGACCTATAGACGCACCCCCTGTTACCTCCAGACCTATAGCTGACGCACCCCCTGTTACCTCCTGACCTATAGCTGACACACCCCCTGTTACCTCCTGACCTATAGCTGACACACCCCCTGTTACCTCCTGACCTATAGCTGACACACCCCCTGTTACCTCCAGACCTATAGCTGACGCACCCCCTGTTACCTCCTGACCTATAGCTGACGCACCCCCTGTTACCTCCTGACCTATAGCTGACGCACCCCCTGTTACCTCCTGACCTATAGCTGACGCACCCCCTGTTACCTCCTGACCTATAGCTGACGCACCCCCTGTTACCTCCTGACCTATAGCTGACGCACCCCCTGTTACCTCCTGACCTATAGCTGACACACCCCCTGTTACCTCCAGACCTATAGCTGACGCACCCCCTGTTACCTCCTGACCTATAGCTGACGCACCCCCTGTTACCTCCTGACCTATAGCTGACGCACCCCCTGTTACCTCCTGACCTATAGCTGACACACCCCCTGTTACCTCCAGACCTATAGCTGACGCACCCCCTGTTACCTCCTGACCTATAGCTGACGCACCCCCTGTTACCTCCTGACCTATAGCTGACGCACCCCCTGTTACCTCCTGACCTATAGCTGACACACCCCCTGTTACCTCCAGACCTATAGCTGACGCACCCCCTGTTACCTCCTGACCTATAGCTGACGCACCCCCTGTTACCTCCTGACCTATAGCTGACGCACCCCCTGTTACCTCCTGACCTATAGCTGACACACCCCCTGTTACCTCCTGACCTATAGCTGACGCACCCCCTGTTACCTCCTGACCTATAGCTGACGCACCCCCTGTTACCTCCTGACCTATAGCTGACACACCCCCTGTTACCTCCAGACCTATAGCTGACGCACCCCCTGTTACCTCCTGACCTATAGCTGACGCACCCCCCGTTACCTCCTGACCTATAGCTGACACACCCCCTGTTACCTCCTGACCTATAGCTGACGCACCCCCTGTTACCTCCTGACCTATAGCTGACGCACCCCCTGTTACCTCCTGACCTATAGCTGACGCACCCCCTGTTACCTCCTGACCTATAGCTGACGCACCCCCTGTTACCTCCAGACCTATAGCTGACACACCCCCTGTTACCTCCTGACCTATAGCTGACACACCCCCTGTTACCTCCTGACCTATAGCTGACACACCCCCTGTTACCTCCTGACCTATAGACGCACCCCCTGTTACCTCCTGACCTATAGCTGACGCACCCCCTGTTACCTCCTGACCTATAGCTGACGCACCCCCTGTTACCTCCTGACCTATAGCTGACACACCCCCTGTTACCTCCTGACCTATAGCTGACGCACCCCCTGTTACCTCCTGACCTATAGCTGACGCACCCCCTGTTACCTCCTGACCTATAGCTGACGCACCCCCTGTTACCTCCTGACCTATAGCTGACACACCCCCTGTTACCTCCTGACCTATAGCTGACGCACCCCCTGTTACCTCCTGACCTATAGCTGACACACCCCCTGTTACCTCCTGACCTATAGCTGACGCACCCCCTGTTACCTCCTGACCTATAGACGCACCCCCTGTTACCTCCTGACCTATAGCTGACGCACCCCGTTACCTCCTGACCTATAGCTGACGCACCCCCTGTTACCTCCTGACCTATAGCTGACGCACCCCGTTACCTCCTGACCTATAGCTGACGCACCCCCTGTTACCTCCTGACCTATAGCTGACGCACCCCCTGTTACCTCCTGACCTATAGCTGACACACCCCCTGTTACCTCCTGATCTATAGCTGACACACCCCCTGTTACCTCCTGACCTATAGCTGACACACCCCCTGTTACCTCCTGACCTATAGCTGACGCACCCCCTGTTACCTCCTGACCTATAGCTGACACACCCCCTGTTACCTCCTGACCTATAGCTGACACACCCCCTGTTACCTCCTGACCTATAGCTGACGCACCCCCTGTTACCTCCTGACCTATAGCTGATGCACCCCCTGTTACCTCCTGACCTATAGCTGATGCACCCCCTGTTACCTCCTGACCTATAGCTGACACACCCCCTGTTACCTCCTGACCTATAGACGTACCCCCTGTTACCTCCTGACCTATAGCTGACACACCCCCTGTTACCTCCTGACCTAGCTGACGCATGGAAATATACATTGCATAAGCTACTGTATATACAGGTAGAGACATATATTTCCTATTTATTCACATATACTGTATGAACCTGGCATATACGTATATGCAGCATAGGCTATATTCTGCAATACTTGCCATATATTGGCATAATATGTTAATAAAACCATAGCACCACCACCATTAGCCTTTTCATGGGGATGCACACGCAGATTAGACACACCAACGGTCGGACATGCGGAAACAACGGTCGAACATGCACTGCTCCCATGCTTGGCGGTTAGGGTTAGGTTAGGGTTTGAGGTACTGTAGGTTGTCGGTCTAAGTCTAATGACAGTCGGAACAATAGCATGTCAAAAGCAAACTAAAGCCTGTACGCTTTTCATGTCGCTCACCCCCTAGAAGGCGCCCGCGCACCACAAGGGGTGCACACACCACAGTTTGGGAACCACTGAAATTACACCATGGTCTCACCACGAATGTGTAATGTCCCCGACAACGTCTGTGGTTTAATTCTGTTGCTTGTTAGCGACTGCATGTAAAACATTCAAAATTCTCGAGTGGGGTATTTCTTATTTTGTCTATCTGTATGAGGACCTACAGTCCTCACAACAAGGCAGTAGAAGTACAAGAGCACGCACGGACGCACGCACACACACACACACACACGCACAGATATACAGGCCTAAGTTCTCCTGTGTGTTGTCTGTGCTCGGGGACATTCCCTGCATACCAACTCAATGTTGTCTCACTCCGTGCGCTCAGTGCAACATGCCAGAACTATTCTCTTAGAACGCAATCTGTATGTCTGTCTACTTAGAACCTGCTACGCTTCCTGTATGCTTTACCTCTGTTTGCACTACAAACTTGCGAAACCTAAAAAAAAAAAAGGGAAAAAAAGCACCTCCTGTATGTCTTTTATTTCTTGTTGCTTGACGACACCGACCGACCCCCTCCACACGCACACACGCGAACGTGCACTGTTACCCATACCCACTGTATTTTATGATTAGCCTTTCATCTAGTCCTGGCATGCCGAGACCTGCCACAGACCTTGAGGAGAGAGAGAGAGAGAGAGAGAGGCCCTGTTCTGTCTGTCTCCACGTAGGTTGATTTGTTGTCTAGACTCTCTATAGAGCGTCGCAGTTCCACCCCCTTTCAGAACGACGAGTGGCCCAGGAAATTAATCCCAATGCATTTTTCCCATAGGCTTTTTTTAAAGTATTTATTTAAAGACGGTTACGCCGCGGACAAAGCCAACTCGGATCGTGACAAATCATGACAATGAACACAATATTTTGGGCCGATCAAATCATTAGAAAGAAGAATATAAAGGCAGGAGACAACACTATTTGTTTTGTTTTGCTTCTTATAAATTATTTGATCGGCCCAAAACATTGTGTTCATTGTCATGATTTGTCACGATCCGAGTTGGCTTTGTCCGCGGTGTAACCGTCTTTAAATAAATACTTTAAGAAAAGCCTATGGGGAAAAATGCATTGGGATTAATTTCCTGGGCCACTCGTCGTTCTGAAAGGGGGAGGGACTGCGACGCTCTATAGAGGTTGGAGTGTGTCGGCTGTAAGTAATGAGGTTAGTTAGACAGGTTATTGGGAACAAACTGCGCTATTTGTCTTTACTAGATAATCTAATTAATACATTATAGGCAATGTCCTTTAGGGCCTAAGTGGTCCACTTCCATTAGACAGATTTAGTTAGCCATATCACAGGCCTGCTATTTTCAGCATGCAACCAAGTGTAAAAAATAAAAATACTGGATCTCTTGTCCACTAGTCCCTTCCTAACATTTTAGTCTAGTTTCTATCTGTTTTGACGAATTTGTCACTACGTACATTTAGCTTAGTTTTAGTCATAATAGCTTCGTTTTAATTTAGTTTCCATTTAGTTTTCGTCAGTGAAAAAAGGTAGTCGACGGACATTTTTCGTCTGAACGGGCCGTGCATGTAATGCGGAGGTCTGCCAATATCTTACCACACTTTGTTTTTGAATAACTTTAACCGTGTATTAATTCTTTGATTTGTTAACTCAGCTTTTTGCAGCTTGTTGAGTCATCTATTTTGCTGTGTTGAATAGCTGACACAAACTTGCTGATGCTGCCGTGCTGATAACCACTATTGATTCTGACATGTTTTCACAACTAGAGTTTCAGTCCCGCTACGTGGCTCTCACGCCCCACATTACAATTTACAATTACAATTTAGGCATTTAGCGGACGCTCTTAATCCAGAGCGATTTACATTAAGCAAGAACAAAAAAGCATGGGAATACATCACATAAAAAGCATTTATCATGAAACATGCGTAAGCTAAGAAAGTAACAGTGGAATATCTATATAATGAAACTATACATATAAACTATACATATATACTATACTATGCTATGTACTATGACGTGATATGACTACATACAATGCAATTATAGTGCTGTGACTCTACATAACATGCTATAAGTCTGTATCAAATGCTATCTAAGTCTACAGAAATGCTGTCTAAGGGGGTAGGGTAAGTGCTATGGGCCATGATGGAGTCTGAAAATGTGGGTTTTCAGACTACGGCGGAAGATTGGGAGTGATGCTGCAGTTCTGACTGCAATGAGAAGTGCTTTCCACAGTTTTGGAGCCAGAAGGGAGAAGAGTTTGGGACGTGTGGAGCGTTGTCCCAGCGTTCTTTTTTTCACATTATGGAGATGTCCGTTTTCTGTTTGTCTACAACGTCGAGCCACCCAGAACCGCGGTAGAACAGTGAAGCTGGCGTCACCTGGTGGTCAAATCTGGGACAGCAACACTTCCACATTTAAGGAGGACAATTAGTGAGGACCAATTATACTAGACCGGACGGACACAACGTACAGAGATTCCTCCGTGTATTTATTGTAAGAAGATACCATTGAAAATGGCTAAAGTGCGCCTTTAACAACAGAAACTATCTTTTAGTTGTAACTGAAGAATCTATTGTTTTTTTGTTTGTTTTGTTTTTCTCCAGAGTGATCTTTGCTCTGGGCATCTCCATGACCTTCATCAACCTCCCGGTGGAGTGGTTCTCTGTGGGTTTTAACTGGACCTGGATGCTTCTGTTTGGAGACATCAGGCAGGGCATCTTCTACTCCATGCTGCTCTCCTTCTGGATCATCTTCTGTGGAGAGCATCTCATGGTACTGTACAATACCTCCCCATTCAACACTGGCTGTTTCTATTAACCCTGAGAACAGATTCTACAAATGTTTTCTAAATCCTGACAGTTTTCTGAAAAAACTGTTTCTATGTCAGTGTTTCTCAACCTATTTCATGTCAAGGACCCCGAAAAATATATGTATTTTCCCGCGGACCCCCATCTGAAAATATGTTGTTCCAGGGACCCTCCCAGAAGCAAATATTTGAGTTAAAAAACGTTCGCTCTGAAAGAATATACATTCAAAGATTTACGCCACATTTTCGCGATTAAAAGCAAATAGCAGACCTACAAGCTCATAGCGCGACACGCGGTGAGCTTGTAGATCTGCTATTTTTCAATAGCTAAAGTATAACACAAGTAAGACGCGCAAACGCGGGAAGCGAACGCAGCTCGTAAATTGCAATAACAACAATTAGAATAAATTACGTACTTTTTTTTTCTTTTTAGTTACTAATTTTTTTAAGTTTTCTACTGTGTGTGTGTGTGTGTGTGTGTGTGTGTGCTACAGCTGCGCCCTCTGGTGGTGGGCGGGTGGTGTCACAGCGGGACAGACACACAGACAGACAGACATGATCTGCAGTGTCTCATAGTTAGTGCTCAATGTGTTCGCAATAATGCTATAAACACAAAGGGGTTCCTACCCAGAATGGGATAAATCCCATCAGCTATCCGTATTATGAAAATCACACCCGTGTGAAGTGAGAGGCGCTCTTCTCATGAACTCATGAACAACTGAATTTATGTGATTGGTTAGCAAATATTGAGACGTGTGGGGACAAAATTTACGTCAGATTTGAGGCACATTTGACATGACCTCATTTCTCCTTTCATTGAACTGAATTGAACTGAATTCATGTGATTTGTGGGACGATTTGCTCGTCTACATATGACGTAAACTTTCCCTTCATTGTCAATGGCATTTGATGTTTGTGTTGGCACAAATTGACGTCATATTTGGAAGCCATTTTACCTTATTTCTGTATATAGGCCCTCAGAAATCGCACCTGTGTGAAGTGAGGGGCGCTCTTATCATCGCACATCATCATGACGTAACATGTCGATTTGCTCGGACACATATGACGTAAATTCTCCATTCATCGTCAATGGGAATTTAATATTTGTTACTCTCAACTTCTGCCGCTCTCATGAATGCAGACCAGCCTCTCCTCTTTAGCGTGAATAAAAATAACGTTTTTGCTACTCACCAAAACAAAGGCGGGTCGGTGTCATTAGAAAGTCTACTTTCCTTAGTGGACGCACTCTGAGCCCCCCACCGCACGTATAAACTGTACTTTTTGGCCAAAAGGGGATTTTGTTTCCGCCGGGGAAAAAACTACTTTTAGTTAATCCACTGCGCCTTCTACCAATATTGCCCAGAGAATTGCCTCATAGAGAATATTTTTAATGCGACGCATTTGAGCTATGGACCAGAGCTAATATTTGTGTAGGACGTAAATAACCAATTTGCTCAGACACATACGGTATGATGTAAATTCTCCATGCATTGTCAATGGGAATTTAATGTTTGTGTAAGACAAAAATCTACACTATTATCAGAATATAAAATGGAAAAGGAATACATCCCACACACACGCCTTAATACAATTGAAACCCCTGCCTTAATAATACATTGAGTTCTTTGTGTGGATGTCGGTAGTATTTTTTTTTCTTCAAATATTAATAATTTCTATGAATATTGAGTCTTGTTTGTCATTCCTTCTGTCAGGATCAGACGGAAAGGAACCGTTTCTCAGTGTACTGGAAGCAGGTCGGACCCATAGTCTTCGGCTCCTTCTGCCTCTTCATATTTGACATGTGTGAGAGGTGAGGCACAGCTATTTAACCACCCATCCATCCAGCTTTGGCCCCAAAACAACACATCAGGGAAACTACTGGCTAGATTGCCATGCAATTTAATACTAAACCTCACTCTTGTCTTAACCCATTTAGACCTGAGGACGAATGCCTTCTAAATCCTGACAGTTTTCAGAAAAACCCATGTTTCTGTGTCAGTCGTTATCAAACATTTTCATGTCAAGGACCCCCAAAAATATATATATAATTAGCCGCCGATCCCCATCTGAAAATATGCTGTTCCAGGGACCCTCCCCCCAGAAGCAAAGATTTGAGTTAAAACGTTCGCAGACCCACAAGCTCATAGCACGGCACTCGGTGCTGCACTATGAGCTTGTAGATCTATTTTCCAATAGCTAAACTATAACATAATGCTTAAAACACCAAATGGGGTTCCCGCCCAAAATGCCTCTAGTTTGAGGGCAGTAAACTGGCCACTTGGCTGACAACTACTCCGTGCCGTGTTATGCCTGAGTTCCGTGCTGGCACTAACAAAGTCTCCCAGCAGCTCAGAGATTACCAAGTACTCTGAGCTGAAACCTCCACAAATGATGTGTGAAGTTCATCAAAAATGTCACATCTTACCAACAAAAGAATATTTGATGTCCCGGCCCTCGTCCTGCTTATTTGCAGAATCACATAGACTGAATGAATACTAAAATGGAGATATAAAATTCTGTGTAAACTAGCGTAGGCCAGTGTGCGTGTGTTTTTTCTTGTCCCTTTTCATAGTCTGTTTCAGTTGCACCAACTTCTGTGTATCAAAACTTGTGAACCCTTCAATTACGCTGCCGATAAACATTGCCACCCTCAAACTACAGGAGCCTTTTTTGTTTATCTACCTTGTGCTATAGAGCGTCGCAGTCCCGCCCCCGACCAGGGCCCAGGAAATTATTCTCCGTTCATTTTCCTCATAGACATTTCAGAAAGTATTTATTTAAAGACTTTTACGCCGCGGACAAAGCCAACTCTTGTTGTGACAAACGACAACAAACAACACTTTTTTGTTGTTTTTCTTCTATGTAATTATTTGTTTGGTCCAAAATATTGTGCGTGTTGTCATGATTTGTCACGACTCGAGTTGGCTTCGTACGACAGTCTTTAAATAAATACTTTTGGAAATGTCTATGGGAAAAATGCATTGGGATTCATTTCCTGGGCCTGGCGTCGTCATGAAAGGGGTCGGGTCTGCGACTCTATAGTGCTGTTAACCCATTCTGACCGGGCACCCATTTTGGTGTCAGCATCATGTCATGCTTTAGTTATTGAAAAATAGCAGATCTACAAGCTCGTATCGCGCCACCGAGTGGCGCGATACGAGCTTGTAGGTCTGCTATTTTTGAAAAATCGAAGAGCGACTGACATTTTTAGAATCTGATCTCAGGTCAGAATGGGTTCATCAGACCAGTGTGTGTCCGGCGGAAACCTCGTATGAATCTGATCTCAGGTCAGAATGGGTTAAATATCGTTGCTGTCGGGAGGAAACCTCATAACTCCATTTAGGTTTTTGATATAATCTTTTGTCATAAATCAGTGCTATTGAACACCCTTTACGTCTGTATGTTTTGAAAATATTGAGCCAATGGAAAGTAGTAAAAAGTGCTTTGGACAAAACCTCTTAACTCCACTGGACCCTCAAAATGTCTAAATGGCTAAAGCAACTAACTCCACCACCTCTCCCCCTCTCATGGAAGTAATTGACAATATATGAAGTCACCACACCAACTTTGATGAGGCTATATTGCTTTGTTTTAAAATATAAGGTTTTCTTTATTTCCTGAAAAACATTTTGGAGTTATGAGGTTTCCTCCTGACAGCAGAGATATGGTACATTTGCATACATATGTATACATATAGTTTCTTCTCTCCATACTTATATTACAACATGTATTTATTTTTACTGTGAAATTCTCAACTCGGACAACACGCAGAATAATTATTATAATTTGTCACCAGGGGAGTCCAGCTAACGAACCCCTTCTACAGTATCTGGGCCTCAGATGTGGGAACTGAGCTGGCTGTATCCTTAAGATTATTTTTTGTAGGGTTTCTCCGCACCTTGCTTGTGTTGGAATACGGTATTTCTTTGACATGGTATCAAAACGTCACACATCCCAACGTGTCATTTTCTTTCCCATTTTCTTATCTGATCAGCTAAATGCCTCAAATGTAAATTATTCCACTTCTAATGAAAAGTGGAATAATTCAGTGATGCCAGATGTGAATACTCCTGGCCTACACCTGTGTGTGTGTGTGCGTGTGCGTGTGCGTGTGCGTGTGCGTGTGCGTGTGCGTGTGCGCGGTTTGGCATGCCAGGCTGAATAATGCAAAATTCATCAGTGCATCTTTCTTGTAAAAAGAAAATGTGCCAGAAATCTCTCTTTTTTTTTTCTTTTTTTTTCCTATCCCTCTTTTCTTAACCCTACCGTCTTCCTCTGTCTCTGTGATCCAGGCTGAGCTCTCTCTCGAGTGCTTACATAAGACATTTAGTCACAGTGTCTATAACCAGTGTCATCAAAGCTTTATTAGGTCTGCTAGTTTCTGTGCAGGGCTTCCATTTCATGAACCCTTTAACCCATTTCGACCTGAGAACAGATTCTAAAAATGTCTTCCACATCCTGACAGTTTTCGGAAAAAGCTATGTTAATATGTCAGTGGTTCTTCGATTTAAAAAAAATAGCAGACCTACAAGCTTGTAGCGCGCCACTCGGTGGCGCGCTATGAGCTTGTAGGTCAATAGCTAAAGCATAACATAATGCTAACACCAAAAGGGCATTTCGACCTGAGAACAGATTCCATAGAATATCTTCTGAATCCTGACGGTTTTCTGAAAAACCCATGTTTCTCAGTCGTTCTCAAACATTTTCATGTCAAGGACCCACAAACATACAGTATATGTAATTGGCCACCGACCCCCAGCTGAAAAGATGTTGTTCCAAGGACAACATACAGTATAAGCAAAGATTTGAGTTAAAAACGTTCGCTCTGAAAGCATACAATATTCAAAGATTTATGCCACATTTTCACGATTTTTCAAAAATGGCAGACCTACAAGCTTGTACGCGCGGCACTCGGTGCTGCGCTATGAGCTTGTAGATCTGCTAATTTTTCCATAGCTAAAGCATAACAATGCTTTAAAGGAATACAGTAATGCTATAAATGAATACAGTACAACAACATGAACATAGGCATTGATGTATGCTACTAAATGTAACTAAATAACTTACAGACCACTTTTTAGGCCAAAATGACTACCGGTAGTCCATATCATGTTATAATATAACATGATTACATTATATTATAATGTAATCATTCGACAAACATGATACACAATCCACATGGTTATATATATTTTTTTAGAGTTAGTGGGTTTCTGTAGACTCGACTGACTGGTGCCCTTTATGCATGAAAACATCAAAATTCTTTCATTCGAGCGATGCAACTTGATAATGTCCACGATAAACCTGTTGGAATCCTTGAGTCGTGTCGCTACAGATGGCGTTCATCATCGTGGCGGGGATCTGTGCCTGTCTCTACTTCCTCTTCCTGTGCTTCATGGTGTTCCAAGTGTTCCGGAACATCAGCGGCAAGAGATCCTCCCTGCCCGCCATGTCCAAGGCCCGGCGGCTGCATTACGAGGTGCGGCGTGTTTGTTTTGTTTGTCTCCGTTATGTCCGTTTGAGAGACGGGGACGTGCACACATAGACATCAAAGGGGGCTTCATCGCCCCCCCTGCCCCCTTTTACCCGTCTGTAAAACAACTGCCCTCTCCAGACCACGAATGCAGCATTTCCTGACGGTGAAAGGAATGCAAATGCCCCTCCTCTCCTTTCCATGCCATGCCGGAAGGCAGCATTCAGGAGAATAGTTTTTTTATAGTCTCCTGAACTTGAACGCAGTATTTTGCATTGAACTAATTTGTCTCGAAACCCATGTCGTTGCACCACATCTCCAGTAGATAAAGAGTGCTGGGTTGCTCCCTGAAAATAGCTGATGAGCTATTTTTGGGCCACAAGTGCCCTCTTGTGGGATTTCAGCCACTGCCTCTCTCTAACACTCTCTGCACGTGCCTGTTGAGAGATACTCCGGATGGGTTTGGACTGTACTGTGTGTAATTATGCTGCATTCACGTGGAATCGTGCAAGCGGTATAGACGGCAAAGCGGACTTCGTTTTAGTGGACGGGAGCAGGACGGTAAACGGAACAGGACAGCACGGCAGCCAGAACGGGCGACGGTAACGGCAGACGGCATCGATGTTAAAATATTTAATCTTTTAGCCGTGCCGTGCCGTCCAGCAGGTGGTGCCGTTTGCCTGATTCCATGTGAATGCAGCAGTAGCCCTTCGCTAAGTCCCTCCCCCAACCCGTTCTTGTCCAATAGGCACGTTAGCAGCGAGGAGACATGGCAAGCTGTCCTCCTCCCCCATTGAGATGCATGTTAAATGACGGGGGATTTCTCCATATAAATAATGGATCATTTCAGTAGAAAGAGCTTAAAAATGTCTTCTAAATCTTGTCAACCAGGCCTGCATGCAGTGGGCTTTGCACTGGATAAATGTGCATGACATTATTTCAATAAACTAGAAATACGAGGAAATGACGGTATCCAACAATCAACTTTAACGACCGTCAGACAGGAGTTTTCATGCAATTCACGGTCAGACTACGGTGATTAGTATTATTACCATCACCTGGGTGGCTGAGTCATGTAACTTTCCCGACATTAAGCTGTGTATGTGTTCAACAACACAGCCATGCAAAATAACACTGACAGCTATGAGGTGACGAAAGTTTTCCCAGCATAGCAACGGTTGCTAAACTACATGGATTGTCATTGGACAATAGCTTTTTTTGTAGTGGGGTTTTTAGCGAAGAGCTAATTTTGTCATGTCTTGTACACCATAAAAAAATCACAACCGTGTGAAGTAAGTGGTGCAAGTAAGTGAGGGGGGGGGGGGGGGTGTGGAGTTCCAGACCCAGTAAAAATAAATACATGTTGTAATATCCAATAAACAGGCTGTACACTTAAATCATGGATTCACAAGATCTGGCATTTTAATGATTGCCCATACTTATCCCAAATTGAATGGTCATATCCATATGAACAGCAAAGACATATATGACCTGTTATATCACGAATCAGATTCGATCATATCAGTCCGCTGATCGGGGCGCCCCCTTGAAGCGCAGGCCAGAGGGTTGTCTGTCCTGGACACTATATAGGAATCTTTCTGTCACTCTGTGACCTTGCTTGAGAAATGACAGAGTTACCGTGTGGGGGTCCCTCTACTGTACTGTACTGGCACACCCGAAATCACCATATATACAGTTAATATGTGCGTGTGTTTGTGTGTGTGTTAGGTTGCGCCCAGGTGGTGAAAAACAACCATGCTGTTTCCATGCTCAGCCAGCCACCCACCCACCCACACACACGCACACACACACATAGTCACTTAAAGATGGAGTGCCGTGATTTTTTTCCACCCTTAAACATGATCATCAGGTGTTATTGTTATATAAGGAGGTATATTTTTTTCAAAAAAGTGTACAGTACTTGTACCACCCACTTGTCCTAGTCCCTCCCCCTCCTTATAAAAGGACAGCCCATGGCTCTGCCCTTTTGTTTACAAAATGACAAATTGGTGTCTGTAATGTAACAAAAACTCATGTTTTTGTGAATGTTAGAAGTGAACACTTCCCATATTTCTGAGATATCGGATAAGCACCATTATGCACTTATACTGCCACCATCCATGTATAGGCCTTTAATCCACGCATCCATACCATATCAGATCTGTTTTTTCAGATTTATTTTAATCATTTATTTATTTCCATTTTCCTCCAATTATATTGACCCTATTGTCACAATCAGCTCAGCTCATCATCCAATTAAATCATAGTTTAACAGCAGAAACAATTAGTTTGATAGATCTTTTAGCATGAATAATTTGCCAATATATTGTAGGCTATTGATTTCCTCCAGCTAAGCACGCATTGAAACTGTCCTTCATTGACACAAAACACTTGCACTGCCCTAAGCACATGATGCTCTGGACAGAAGACTCTTCTATTGCTCTGATCATCAAACTCAATTTACATTTTACAACATGAATGTTCCTTCTGACTGCACTGAGTTTCAGCCAAAGTCGCCAGATTTAAAGAATCCACGAAAATAAGTCACAGAAATTGCCTTGAATATTTATGAAAACGTTTCAACAACACCAATCCTTTTAACAACAAATTAATCTGAGGGTCCTTCACATGAACCATTGGTCAAGTCAACCACATCTCCCCTGAAAGTTACTTATATGAAAACAAGCCCAAGTCGCTTGTAATAGCCAGACATAGCAACAGATACTTCTAATTCTTGACTTTACAGCTATTACAAGTATTAGGACCTACATATTGACAGCCAACAAGAATGCACACTGTGACACTACACTCTGTATCAAAGCCCGACCACTGTGATTATAAAAGAAACAACCTACTCCTTGAGAACAGCAAGAGCAACTACAGGCAGCAGAGCAGGTAGAGCTATGAGGCTGGTTTGTTGTGGTTTCCTTGATTAATCCTGAGGACACTACGTGAACATTTACTTGCTTCCAATCTAACGGAAAACAGTCTGCTCTGCTGTGAACTGGTAATGTGTGAAATGACTGTTTGAAAATCTGCCACACAGTTAGGCACAGAGCAGCAAACTGGCTGCACCGTTCAGTTCACACGTGTGTACTGTATGTGGCAGACAGCTCCGCCCACATAGGTTGTCGTATTTAAAAAATCACACACGTGTGAACTGAGTGGTGCAATCCCCCCCCCCCCCCCCTCTCTCTCTCTCTCTCTCTCTCTCACTCTCTCTCTCATTAGAGTCACTACCCCTCTCACTGTTTCTGGCGCCCCCTACTGCTATTATTAAGTCACATACTCATGCTCACACAGACAGACAGACACACACACAAACAAACAAACAAGTACGAGGACATTGCAAGCTGGTTGTAGGAGTGGTTGCACCACTCAAAAAGATATATAGAGGGGGAGGTGTGTGTGTGTGTGCAATAGTAATACGTCACACTATCAGTGTTTATATCATTGGCCCGTTTGACTGACAAGGGTTCAGCCTCCAGGAAGAAACCCTAAATACAAAGTTATTACACTATTGCACATAAAAACGACTCCAGGGTGTCTAATGAAGTACTGTCACCTCATAGACACATGAAAAACTGGAAAAATACAAAAAATGTGGCACTCCATCTTTAAGGAAGTGGTTGCACCACTTAAAAACTGTGTTCTGGATAATATGCGTTTGTACATTATAGTTGTTTGTCACTTTGTACCTAACTCATCCCTTTTGTCCCCCAAGGGTCTGATCTTCAGGTTTAAATTCCTAATGCTGGTAACTTTGGCCTGCGCTGCCATGACGGTTATATTCTTCATCATCAGTCAGGTCAGCCTGCTTTGTGTCCTCCATTGTCTCTGTTCACCAACCTTTTCTTGATTGTTGTTGTATTGAGAGGTTTTTTATTACTGCACCATGCAACATATTAATGAGTAACTAAACCCAAGCGTTTAGGTTATAAACAGTATTAAACACTTATTTGTAACACTTTTTAAACGTGTCACAGTGTTTAGATTATAAACAGAAGAACATGTTTA
The DNA here is from genome assembly GCF_964188405.1 of Protomyctophum parallelum. Lineage (NCBI taxonomy): Eukaryota > Metazoa > Chordata > Actinopteri > Myctophiformes > Myctophidae > Protomyctophum > Protomyctophum parallelum. Next base: position 13,652,908 of record NC_139709.1, read on the forward strand.
ATCCCTGTAACACTTTTTAAACACATAAACGTGTTTAGTTTTTACAATCAAAGTCAGTCATATAGGTGTTTAGAATTTGAACACTAGTGGGTAGATTTTGAAGGTGCGTTTTACCAATGGAAATACATAAATTGGCCTCGCTCTGCGCACATTCGTATTATGAAAGGCATATCGGCCCGTGTTGAACGCACTGACCCGTGTTGAACGCACACATATTATGGCTTACCGCGGTCCTGAATATTTTAGCATTGTGGGAGTGTCCATATGTTAATTATTTTCGCTTTGCGCAATTTGCTATTAAGCCCCTTGACCTAAAGACACTCAGCGCATAACGATTAGACGTGGGTCTGACCACCTCATAAACGCAAAAAGCACTGTTTGATTTGACACTTGAGCGGCTCCCGGGAGGCTGGTAGAGTGTTGCCATGTCTGTTTATTATAAGCGGCTTATTTTTCTGTAAAGTTGCTTTCTGTGTGGTTGTTTTTCTTGTTTCTAAAGTGGTTATTTGGGCTTTTCTCCTAATGTTGTTTAAACCAGTGATCCTCACACAGCACATTCCGATGTCAATGATCCCCAGATGAATGCATTTGCCCAACTAAGGACAGCTAATCCAAAAATTAAATAAAATGATTACTTTTGAAAATAGCAGATCTATACCAGCTCACAATGCATCACATTCATTCATTAAAACTATGAACTCTGACTGCAGGGGGATATATAATGATCATTATAACAATGTGCAAGAACATATTTAAAAAGAAGGAAGAACTTTATATTTTGGACAATCAAAATATGTTTTTTTATTTTAATGTGGTGTCATTCAAATTAATCTGGATATGGCAGACTCACTATTTAGAAAATAAAAACATGGCACTTCATTTAAAATAGGTTACAGACCCCTGTTATATGCGCTTATTTTTATAGACCTATTTACTTGTTTCTATGAGACATGGCAGTTTTGCGTCTTTTTTAAAAAAATGTTGAGATTAGAAACGGCCATAATTCTTTCATTTCTCAACCTTAAAAATAAATAAAAACATCTCCATAATCCGTGGGAAATGTGCTTTCATATGCTGTATCACACCCGATTCAAGTCTTCTTCAATAAAATGCTACGAGCGAACTCAGCGAAGACCATACCATCGGGGCCACAGCATTACGCAGCACGCATTCAACTCATTCCTTCGTCGTGACTTGAATGAAATAAAATATAATAAACGTTATTTTACTGGTGTTTTTCAATAGAAACAAATAAAGAGCGTGTGTAGGCTACTGTGTGCAAGTGCAACAGTGCATATACATGCATGCACTAGGCTATATTTCTTCCGTGTCGGGATGGTGATTGAGCTCTTCAAGTTCACAGCCCGTTTGGTCTTTCATAAAAAAACGTTGATATTAACCTATAAACACTCATGGTTCTCTCATTTCTCAACCGTTTTATTAAATGTAAAAATCTCCATATTCCTTAGGAATCTTGCTTTCATTCGCTGTATGGTACATGGTTCTATCGTTATCGAATTAATTAATTACGCATGGATTGCCAATTTACCAATATGCTGCTATCTACTCGCAATTCCATTCCGATCTGAAAGGTGGGTCTGTTCTTTTGAGGCATAAAGGTGACAGCATGCAGTGCAATAGGAATAATTAACCCAAATGTGACAAAGGCATGTCATGTCTTCTATGGTGCCAGCCTGAAGAAATGTCATACCACGATCCCCAAAGTGCGCATTCCGTATGTGACATCAGCTGACTGGTAAAGAGAATAGTACGTTGATTGGGTACGTCTCAAACACGCCTTAAACACACCCATGACTAATTCAAGGCCATTTTGCGCACTCCGCGGGGTGTCAAAAGCGCTTCTTAACATGCCCAAAATTGCAATATGACATACTACACGCCCCCAGATCATAATACTGTAATTAGATTAGTAATATAGAAGTAAGTAAAATAGAAGTCCTAAATCGACCCCTAGGTGTTCTCGTGAGGTGTTTGAGTGAACTCGTGTTCTACTGTATTTTATGACCATTAATAAACACTTGGCATTTTATTATTACACACATGGTGTTTAGGTTAAACGTGTCACATGTTCCAGGGATTTACAGTGTTAAAATGTTATCTTTTTATCATGTCCAATGTATTTGGATTTAGTTCATAAAGTGAACATAACTATAATTAAATCGCATTTGAAAGGCATTTGAAATTTTCAGGATTCCAGTTCCAGAAATAGCAAAACATTAATTCAGGATTTCAATTCAAATAAAAGCAAAAGATAGCCGATCTACAAGCTCAAAATGGGTCGCAGTGCGACGCGTTTTGAGCTTGTAGATCTATTGTAGGCTATATTTTTTGGTACGACAGTAATATGCAATGCGGCCCTCTGGAGTGAGTGTGGGAAATATAGTGGCCCTCTCCATCGTCAAAGTTGCCCACCCCCTGACCTAGTCTTGACAAATGTTGCAGCATCATACAGTATGTACAGTATGTCGTGTGCTCTGTCCATATGCAGGTGAATGAGGGCCACTGGCACTGGGGGGACCACACCGTCCAGGTGAACAGTGCCTTCTTCACTGGGATCTATGGCATGTGGAACCTCTACGTCTTCGCCATCATGTTCCTCTATGCACCCTCGCACAAGCGCTACGGAGACGAGCAGTCCAGTGGTCAGTGCATCATTGGTAACTTAAGTATCTTATCTTCTCTCTGTGTGTTGTCTGACGTGATGATCTGTTTGTATTTTATTATCTTTTTGAGGGTGGCGCTCCTATGCCCAGCTTTGTGTGTTGTTTTTTTTTTTTTTTTACCACAGAACTTGTTTGATTTGTTTGGCTGAGCACGGAATGTGATGATATGATGATGAGAGCGCCCCTCACTTCAAGTGTGATGATTTTCTTTATTTTCTTTTTTTGTAGTGCTGTTTGTTAATTGTTCATTTTGTTTGTTATATTGTTGGCCGCTTTGAACCTGGCGTCCCATTTTGGGCATGTCATATAGGCAAAAACGTGAACAGATTTGCCAAAGAAACTGCATAAGTAGCCAATTTACAAGCTCACGACGGGTTGTTAACAGGCTTGGGTTGTGTGAGAGAGCTTTGTGGGTGTAATGACGGGGACACAAACACAGGTTATTCAATTCCCCTATAAGTGAACAGGGCATTTATTAAATCAAATACTGTTCAGGAAAAACAAAAAAACTACGTTTTTGTCCCTCTCTGGGAAATAAACGACGTCCTCTGTAGAGAGCTCCTGGTCGCTCTCAGGTCTGGAACACACACTCCAAACACTCCTTGGTATCAGAATGGGGCCAGGTGTGTGTGTGTGTGTGCCTCAGCCCATTTAGACATGTGGCCGCAAGATCTTTGAATATATATGTTTCTTATTATTTGCTTCTGGGGGGGGGGGGGGGGGGAGACCACGACGACAACAACAACATATTTTCAGATGGGGTTCTGCGGCCAAATACAGATAATTCTGGGGGTCCTTGACATGACAAAGGTTGAGCTACCACTGACATAGAAACATAGGTTTTTCAGAAAACTGTCATGATTTACAAGACATTTGTAGAATCTGTTGTCTGGTCTAAATGGGTTAGATTGGCAGTGGTTGGAGCCAACGAGAGGGCTCTATATCACCATGCCTCTCAGCATGTCCTCTGTGTCACATTGTGATGCTATTTCTGCCATTTCTGAACCAGGGCTTAAGTGGTTAAAGCTTTTAGTGCTTTGTACAAATAGTTTTGGACTTATATTATGGATAGAAGCATTTATGATGGATCAGTGCCCCCTGCTGGTGATGCAGGTGGATTCTCTTTGATTCCAAGTTATGGACTGTGTGTGTATGCGTGGGTTCCCAGAGGAAAGGAGGGTCTTTTGGCCCAAGAGGGTGTTTCTAATGGACACCAGGCTTCCTTCCGCAGAGAATAGTAGAGATAGAGAACAGTGTAGATGGAGGGGGGGGGGGGGGTTATAGTGAGGGAGCAAAAGTAATGAAAACCATCCATCTCCTGACCTCAGAGAGGGAGAGAGAAAGGGGAGGAGAGAGAGAGAGGTTTCTTTGATATGCCAGCCAGAGAGCGCCCGCCTCTATTCTTTCTCTCGGTCTCCCTCTTAACCCCGTTTCTTGTTTGTTTGTTTTTTCACTCCTGCCCCAGTAGATTTACTTTATCTGGACACCAAGTCTCGGTTCCGTTCCAAGCGGAGCTGTTATTTATCATCATCAGAAGGTCACCTACAATGAAAATATATACGTTTTAATGACAAATTGTTGTAAACACTGTAGAGCAGTGGTTTCCAAAACCTTTCAGCTCGAGACCCAAAAGAGAGATTAGACGTTTGCCCGGGACTAAAACTAGTGAGAATTGCAGATCTACAAGCTCACAACGCGGCACGAAGCTTGTAGATCTGCTATTTGCAATAGTACTTAAACATTTGTTTTCTAATTTATGGAATTTCTTAAATTTTTCTTTCATTTGAAATTAATTTACTGAAAAAAATGTTGTCATGACAAATGTTGATTTTCTTTTTTGGGAATGTTTTTTTGCAAAATGTTTTGAAATGTCCTACTAATGCTGATTAAACCAAAAAGTAGGAAACAAAAAATAGAGGGACCCAAAAAAGTGTGGCCGCGACACACAAATGGGTCCCGATCCAGTGTTTGGTAGAAAACAGTGCTGTAGATGATTTATAGTATACCGTCTGTGTCTGTCTGTGCAGGCGATAATGGAGCCAACAGTGGAGAGGACATCCAGCTTACGACGACCATCACCCACGTCGACGGACCCACTGAGATCTACAAGATGACTGGCAAAGAAGCCCAGGAGTAGACACTTGAGCCTAATTTATGCTTCGGCGGAAAAAAAGTCGGCGTGATATGTTGTTCCGAGGATAAACACCACCAATTTCAACTGCAAAAATGATTCCGTTTTTGTCGAGCGACATGTTGTGCTACACTTTCTTTCTCTTTTTTTTTTTTAACCGAAGCAGAAATTAGGCATTTATTTGGAGGTTCCTCTGCTTCTATCTACTGCCCCGACTCCCCTGCCCTACACTGTATTCTGGAAAGTCATTTGGCATCAGAGAAGCATATCCGTAGCCCTGCATCAGGCATCGGTATGCTGTGTTCCAATTCCCCAGTTAACTGCTGCCCCATGGCCTCTACACCAGTATCTGCTCTAAAGGGACATTCAGACGGCTGCAATGTTTCTCCGCAACGCTCCATCATGCGACGTTGTCACGTGCCGATAATGGTAGTCCTACAATAGTACAAGCTCGTGCCGCGCGCTCTGAGCTCGTCTGTCGGCTATTTTCGCCATGCGACACGTTGTACAACGAAGTATAAACGGGTACCGTCTCGTCGCAAATCTTGGGTCTGAACTAGCCTTGAAATACAACTCTGTCGAGTCCAACATGGCTCCTCGAGGTCCTAGTGTCATTTCATGATTTACTATATATTTTTCTTCAAGTTTGATACAGATATGTAGACGATTGGTCTTTGTATATATATATATACTGCTCTCTTAAAAGCAATAGGGTCAGGATGTGGAAAAGCTGTTTCTGAATCAGGGAAGCGGTTTGAGAGTAAAGAAATGCCATCTGGTCGTAGTGACAAATGAAGTGCACTGTGTACTTTGAAACCTTTTGTATGACTATCCTATAGGCTCTTAACCTTTGTATGAATATCCTCTTGATAAAGATGGACAAGAAGATTGTTATTTGACAAAATTGTGTTTTCGCTCTCAAGATAACGGTGTTTTCTCCTTTTGCCCTATAATAACTCTCTGTGTGCTCTCAGCTCTACATTACCACCGGAAGAATATTGGTCTACTATTGGTATTGTCCTGTTTGTCTGTAGTGTGGTTATGGGTTCCTCCTTACATTTTTTGGGAAACTGTACAGACCACCTAGCTATTATAGTGAATGCATACTGTAAGTTCATGTATGTTTCAACATAGATAATCTATTTTTTATAACGTGCTTATTTTCAACTTTATGAAATATTTCACTGTATCACTGTACATGGACAAAAAAACAAGGAGATTTGAAGTTGACTGTAGTCTATTACACATGGGTGTTAGTTATTTTGTGCTTTTATGGTAATTTAAATAAAACTTTTACTCTATCCTTTTGTTTTCTGGGCTGTTGTTGTTTTACCTGTTACGTATCCACTTTGTGCCTTGTGGCACATAAGGCCTTCACAGACAGAGCGCTTCCCCTTTTCACAGTCAGCTCTAGCCCCTTTCGGGACCCTCGGCTTACCTTTTCTGAATTTTGGACGGCGTTACCGCCGTCCAAAATTCAGAAAAGGTAACCGAGGTTCCCGAAAGGGCTAAGGGCCGATTCATACTCCTATTTTACCGTTGTAGTGCCGAAATGATTTTGGCTCGTCAGAAATTTTCAGTAGCACCGAAGAGCCGACTTTAGGACGGTACCCCGTCCGAACCTCAAATGACGTCACATTGTAGGCTCTACAAAGCCGAACCGACTTTTATTCGGCTCTAAAATCGGCCCTAAGTCAGCTGCTGCAGTCCTCACTTCAGACCCCGGATATCCATCCTGCATCTTTTCTTTCTTTGTCAACGGTACGCCTCCAGGTGGTCTTTGGTCTTCCTTTTCTTCTTTTCCTTGCTGGTGCCCATTGTCATTGCTATGTTGCTGTCGTCGTCGTGGTCCTGCCTGTCGTATGTGTCTAATCCTCCATAGCGGCTTCATCTCAGCTCTTTCAAGCAGGTCTTTAAGTACTGACATGATCCTGACAATGAATGCAGAGTATTCATCCCAGGCATATCTGTCTCCTTTGTTCATTTTCCACGTTTCACATCCATATAGCAATAGTATCACTATGGCGTCTTGTACAGTTTTAGCTTTGTTCTCCTTGTGATGCTGTTGAAGCTCCAGGTATTTTTTTAAAGTCTGATGAATGCACCGCTTGCTTTTGACACACTAGTCTAACGGTCCTCTTCATGATCTTGTCCATTCATCTGAATTCTTTACTGGTTTCTTTGCATTAATCTCATTGTTTTTGTCCTTTTTGTATGTTAATTATGTTTAGCCTACTCAACATATGGACAATATTTGCTTTCTTTAAATCTCTTTTTCTTTTTTTAAGAAAGAAGCCAAGTGTGTGTGTGTGTGTGTGTGTGTGTGTGTGTGTGTGTGTGTGTGTGTGTCAACGTATTACTTAAAACCTTTGATTCTAACATGTAAACAAAATTTAAGAAGGCTGCCTCTTACCGTATATATTGATTTTGGAAAGTTATGCAAATTCTGGCATATTTTCATATAATGCTCAGATTAGGAGCCCAAATTTGGAGCTCTGGCTCATGGACTTCCGACTTATTTTGGTATTGCCATTAACACCTGAATGCAGCCTGACTACTGACCAGTAAACCAACCAGAATTTCAACTGAGAATACATTATGTTCTGTTTCAAGCTCCGTCTATTTTGGCGATGCAGTTCAAACCTGTCACCCTGCACTGCAGAGCCACTATTACATAGACTTCATAGACAAGCACTTAACCTGTTGTTCTGTAGCTGCTGATGCCCTGTTAGGATGACCAGAATCAAATCCAAACTGTTCATTTGAGGGACAGAAGTATTTGTGTGGAACCGGGGGGACGGGGCGGCGTTAGCCACTTATTACTCAAATGTGTTGATGTCATATTCGACCATGGGCCTAATAATGCCTATAATTTTATTATTAAACCCCTCTGATCTCACATTTGGTTTTAAATGCAAATTTTGGTCATGGGTAGTGTGGCTGACTTGGTACCGTAGCCTAGGGGATATTTCTCATTGCGAACGCAGTGAGCCACTTACTATGACAGCAGGGGCTGAGTGTCTGTGTGTCACGCTGTGTGTGTGTGTCACGCTGTTACACCACCGGCCCGCCACCAGAGGGCGCAGCTGTGGCACGCACGCACGCACACACACACACACACACACACACACACACACACACACACACACACACACACACACACACACACACACACACACAGGGCGCAGCTGTAGCACACACACACACAACCACACACACACACGAGCTGCGTTCGCTTCACGCGTTTGCGCGTCTTACTTGTGTTATTGCGAACGCAGTGAGCCACTTACTATGACAGCAGGGGCTGAGTGTCTGTGTGTGTGTGTGTGTCACGCTGTGTGGTGTCACGCTGTTACACCACCGGCCCGCCACCAGAGGGCGCAGCTGTGGCACGCACGCACGCACGCACACACACACACACACACACACACACACACAGGGCGCAGCTGTAGCACACACACACACACAACCACACACACACGAGCTGCGTTCGCTTCACGCGTTTGCGCGTCTTACTTGTTTTAAAAGACTTAGCCAACTATTAGGGGACTATAGGGCATTTGAACACTGCTAGTCACAATGTGGGACATGGTCTCAATTTGTGGGACGCCTGAAAAGTCCTGTCAATGAGGGACTGTCCCACGCAAAGGGGGACATCTGCCGGTCACCCTGTGTGTGTGTGTGTGTGTACTCCAAATATTCAGAATAATAATTATGCGGGGATAGTATTAGTGCGCCTCATGAAGGCGACAGGAACGCGACATTGATGTTTTACTTTTTCTATTCCATCGTCCGCTAGCAGGCAGTGTTCCTCCAGCTCTGCTCAGTTCTAAAGGTTCTAAATTCCACACCCAACGAGAGAGAGAGAGAGAGAAGTTCGGCTGTTCCCGTCATGACGAAGCGCTCGAGAGGAGGAGTGAGCGGAGAGAGTGTGGAGTCAAAAAACGAAGAGGAGGGGAGGGTAAAACTAAAGTAAACGACCATTTAAATATCAACAACGTCAACCGGTGGCGACAGACAAGAGAAAGTGGCACGAATCGGCCGTTTTGAAAGTCCATCGTGTGACACTGACCGAATGTTGTTGTTTTGGTAGTGTAGTAAACAAATAGGCGTAGTGGTGGTGGTGACATTGCGCTCGGCGGGTCTCCTCCCTCCTCCCAGCAGCTTGTTGACGGATACAGATCGTCTCTCTCCGTCTGTCCAACACTATCCTGACCTGACCTGACTGTACATTAACCCCGTCCAGGTAAGTCAGTCCGCCATGTGTCCGATCTGTCTGTTTGCTTTTGCGTTCACAGCTGCTGACCATTAAGACAAATGATGCCATGCATGGATGAAGCTAAATGCAGTGGGCGCAGTGCCAGTACGCTGCTGTCAGTCAGCGGTGCAATGTTCATTCTGACATATACTGACCAGTGAAAACAGAAATGTAATTTATGTCTGTCCGCAACAGGTCTCATGTTGTTTTGTGCTTCTGCGTGGCATGCAATTAATGCAGAATATAGTAGCCTATAGGCTAGTAGCCTACTACGGTACGCAACAGGTGACCCGGCCGTGACAGACCAACCATAAGGCTGAATGGTTTTCATAAAACGCGTTTATGTTATGTTTTTATGCCTGCTGTCGAATTTATTTTCTTTCGGTAATTTAATCGCAAGAGAGTAGGGCCCCACAACAGGGACCTGTTGTGTTTTGTAGGCTCAAGTGGTAGAGCAGGTCGTCCAATGATCCATGGGTCGGCGGTTCGAATCCCGGCTCCTCCTGTCTACATGTCGAAGTGTCCTTGGGCAAGACACTGAAAATTGCTCCCGATGTGCTGGTTGGTAACTTGGTACCTTGCATGGCTTCCGCCGCAATCGGTGTATGAATGTGTGTGTGAATGGGTGAATGTAATGCACAATCTATATGTAAAGCGCCTTGGATAAAGGCACTATATAAATGCACCATTTACAATTTGAATAGCATGTTGTACTAAATCACACATTGTCATGTCTGTCTATGCACAGGGTTTAATATAGGACTGCAGCCCAAAACAATCATGAACCAATTGGACAGATTATTGCCCTCAAAGGGGACGCCCGACACACACAGCAGTGCCATATGCCATGTTGACATGAACCATCAACAGCTCTGTCCAATCCGTGTCCCTCGATCTGGCCATTAGGGGGACAGAAAGAATACAGACTGGCCATTGATGAGGCCAACTCATTAGTACTCCATTCACTGCCATCAAAGCTCTCCCCTCTACGCCCATTAAGATGAGTGGGCCCACCGCGTTGGGTGGTGATGGGGCTTCAACAGCCCTTCATCGCTGTAATGTCTCAGACAGACAGTGTTACATTTTAGAAGTCTGGCCTCATGTAACAGGTGGTAAAACACGCAACGATATGAGTAGAAAACCTCTTGATTGAGGCAGTCTGACACCGGCTCAGAGAAAACACACGGGTTCATTTACAGTGGAAAAATCACACTTGTGTGAAGTGAGGGGGGCTCTTATCATACATCGCATTCCGTGCTCACTGCTCAGCCAAATCAAATCATCACAAACGTCATTCCGGCCAATCAATTTTGGCGTCTTCACTTTTCTGCCCTCACCTTTTAATCCTCTATATACTTTGCTCAGCCAATCAAATCATCGTGTTTGTGTTCACACAAGCAGACAAAGCTGGGCATAGGAGCGGCTAGCGCCCCTCAGAAACACAAGTGTTAAAATGGACCTGTACGGATATCTTTTGTACTACCAGTCAGGGAAGGGAATGTGTCAAAATAACCTGAAATATGAGTACACACGTTATCTGCCACAGTGTGACTGTGCCTTTCTCAAACCCAGTAAGACCTGGGGGCGATTCAAATGCCTTCTAAATCACTAGTTCTCACACTTTCAAGATTTTAACCCAAATAGCAGATGTACTATTGCATTAAACCACGCTCGCAGCGTGGCACGAAGTGACAAGCTGAGAGCTTGTATACTTGTGCACGGAATGGAGCGATGCAGAATATTCTAAGGCAGTGGTTCCCAAACCTTTCCATGTCAAGGACCCCCAAATTAACACTATTAAATTAGCCCGCAGTCCCCCATGCTCTAGCAGTGATTCTCAACCTGTTTAATTTCAAGGACCCCCAGTTTGACATGCATTAGTCTAAGGACCCCCATTTAATGGCATTTCTATCTCTCGGACCCCCAATTCATATTGTAAAGTCAAAGTTAATCTCTGAGTGTACAAACTAGCCTCATTTTGCTGTGCGATAGCGTCCCATTCCTCAACCAGGTTTTGTCGCAAGTCAGCCAACGTGGTTCTGTTGGTCACTCTAGCTGCTAGCACATGTACAGCATGCCCAAGCTGATCCAACAAGTGTTCAATTGGGTTGAGGTTTGGACTCATGGCAAGCCATTCCGTCCTCTCCACTCCCAAATTCTGGAGGTAGGTAGCCTGAGCTAACGTGTTAGGTTTCTGGTCTAGAGGGGCGGGTCGCGGCTCAGATTTGCGCACGCCCTGATTGGATCTCATCGATCTGTCCGTCACCCCCGGCCCCTCCTCTCCCCCCTAGTGCAGCGCTACGTCACATCATTTGGAGCGACGCCCACCCGGAAGGGTTGACTCCCACTTTTAGACCAGAGCGGCCAATGCGTTCCTCCAGGCTTTCAATTTTTGCACCAACAAAAATGAAAGCCTGGTACCGAGGCTAGGAGGTAGGCTACTCTGATGATCCTGGCTCTGTGGGGTGCGAGCGTTGTCATCCTGGAGGATTGCGTTACGTCCCAGATTCTGAAGATCTGGGATTGCCACAGAATTGGCTCCAGAATCTCATCCAGATATCTCACTGCATTGAGATTGCCCTCAATGATGACGACTTCAAGTTCTGTCTTGCCTGTGAGACAGATAATGCCCCATAACATGCCAAGATGTTGTGACTGCATATGGATCTTCCAGACGCTACTTAACACTGAATTCCTTAACACTGAGTGTGACATTTATAAAAATGTTCATGTTTTTTTTTGTTTTTTTTCCCTTATTACTGTGGGAGAGTGCAATCATCCAATCCACTAAGCAACTCAAAGCAAGGGTTGAATACCAACCACTTGCCATTTTGGCAAATGTTTTGGAGGCGCTGCCCACACGTTTAGCTGTGTTACTCATTCCACGAAAGCCCGACCCTTACAATCTATACCTTGTTGTAAAGGTGACTAATCGAGGATTAAAATTATATAGAATACAAATTATACAATAGATTGGTATTATTTAAAGTGGAGAAATAATGGACCAAAGTTAAGTTTCCAAACTTTTGTTGCTGAGTTTATGTGATTTACTGAATATACTGTAATAGCAGACAACATAGATCAGTGGTTCTCAAACTTTTTCATGTCAAGGACCCCCACATTGACTACCACTAATTAGCCCACAGACGCCCCATTTGAAAAGATATGCCAGAAACCCCCATGAGAGAAGATTCTTATGGCTCTAGCAGTGATTCTCAACCCGTTTAGTTTCAAAGTCCCTCCAGTTTGACATGTATTAGTCTACGGACCCCCATTTAATGGCATTTCTATCTCTGGGACCCTCAATTTATATTCTAAAAGCAATGTTAATTTAAGTGTACAAATGTACACTCTCAGAGTTTTCAGACCCATAAGGGTCCATTTGGTTCCAAACTATCACTAAAGCTGCCTGGGGACCCCCTGGAACTACCTCAAGGACCCCTGGGGGTCCCCGGACCCCACTTTGGGAACCACTGACATAGATGTAACCAGAAAGGTACAACCTAATAGCCTCTCTGGAATGTGCCACTGCTCATCTCCTTAAGCCTGACACTTTGGAGGGCGACTGTGTCGTGCGCTGCCTAGAAATGGCCGATTTACAAGCTCACAATGCGTTGCGGACGTGATGTGATGTGGACTTGTAGATTGGCTATTTTCGACGTGCGGCAAGATAAGCATTTGGCGGTAATAGACAGTCGGAGAATGCTACTAGACTGGATCTGCCTCCATGTGTCTTTGAGCTCAGATAAACAGCCTGTGTGTCTGCACAAGGAAGACGTGATGCAGTAGCTTCTGCTGGTGGATTAGCCCTGGGGGGGGGAGATGTGTGTGTGTGAGAGAAAGAGAGTGTCAGTGTACTTTAATAATGTGTGAGTATGTATGTAGTGATAAAATGTGAATTACTGAGCCAAAGGAAGCTTACAAAACAATGGAGACATGTTCTCTCTCACACACACACACACACACACACACACACACACACACACACACACACACACACACACACACTTCCAGTGCATCACCAGATAATGTTTTCTGGCCCCTACAGTATGTGATCATTAACTTTGTGAATGATGAAATGACAGACACACACACACACACACACACACACACACACACAGAGCCCGTATCTCTCACAGATGCACTCTCTTCCTATCCATTAGTGTCTCTAGTAATCATTCAGAGCAGAGGACATGACTGTCAGCCTCTGACGTTAATAGTCACATATGTGTCTGGCAGAACATAACAAATAACTGACCACCGTTAAACCTCGTGTCATTTCTATTTCTAGGAGAGTCACAAACACTGGCATCATAAGAACAAGTTGGGATAATTGGAGCTGTGTGTGATGTATCAATGACAAAAGACCTGTTGTTTTGATTTCATTGTAATTATCAAGATATACATTCCTGCCCTATTCGTACACTCTTGTGGTCGCATCACGACGTGATGCTTTGTGAACTATCTTTTGGCAAAGAGATTTGGTGTAGATGAGAAAAAGAGATCCAAGTACAGTTACAGTAACTTAACTCAAGTCCATTTCTCTAGAGGATTTAAGAGTGGTTAAGCGATATCACCCATGCATACTTGTGTTGTTGTGGTTGTTGTGTGTATTAGTTGGTAGCAGCGAGTTCATGCAGAATTTGATCCCCTGCTCCTGAGAGCACATGTGCGAGCATGACACTGATGACATCACATTCACATCCAACACATGATTTAGCAAACAACACTTTAAGGAAATACTATCCTACCTACACTTTCTCTCTCTCTCTCTCTCTCTCTCTCTCTCTCTCTCTCTCTCTCTCTCTCCCTCTCCTTTGTTTTGTTTCGCTTAAAACCCACCAAATTCATTGCAGGTCAGGAACGCCTATATCTTCATGCCGCAGCGGTTGCACAAAGACCTCCCCCTGCAGCACTGTTTAATGCAATTTATTTGTGCATATTTTTTGTTGAATTACTGATGACAAAGTAGTAAAAGTCAACAGTATGTATATCTTTTTTTTAATTTCTTTTAAATAAAAAACAGTGCTGCGTTGGTGGTGGGGGCGCAACCGCTGCGCAACCGCTGCGCAACCGCTGCGCAACCGCTGCGCAACCTCCCCTTCCCCCATTTGATAGAGTTGATAGACCGAGAAGGAAGTGGTGAAGATAAAGCAGTTGTACCTCAGCTGGCTCCAGGAAGTACTGGCTCTGGACGCTTGCATTTATTTGTGTTTATAATCGGGTTCTAATCAACCTCAGATGTACGAGTTCACTCAATGCAGGAAGTGTTGTCCTATAGCAACTATCTCTGTTTGGTTCAGAAAGAAAAATGGTGGCTCAGCGGCCATACAATGTTTGTTTTTCTTCCCCCTCTTACATTTTTATCTGACGTGGCTCATAAGCATCATCATCATTCACTGTTACACTCACCTATTCCTCTGCCTTCCTCATTCTTGCTTTGTCTCTAATCTACCATTACATTTCTCAGGCTGTCTCGTCATAGATATAGATTGATATATCCTTCTGGCAAATATGCATTTAAAAAAAAAAATATTTTTTACTTTTTAGTACCAGTATAATTAAGCGCTGTTGAAAAAAAGAAGAAAGCTAATGGCCTATTTTTTTGTTGAATATTTGTCATTGGACCAAAAATCCGCCATGGGTTTTGGCAATGGGTAATATACAGTAATAGTACAGGAAATCTATGGAAAATACAGGATCAACCTCAAACTAATTGCAAAAAAAACAAACTCAGCTGATTTTGTATCTTCAATATATCCTGAATAACAGAAAAAAGGCTGCCTGGAATTGTCTGAGGGGAAAGTGTTGAAAATGGCCTGTACAGTATGGCCACCATTGACATCCTATATAAGGCACATTGTTTCTAGATAGGGAGACACTAGAAAAACATGGGAAATGTATTCGTCAGTTCAGAGGCACAGGATCATTTATTGAAGAAGTAACCAAATAAGTTAGAAGTGTAAATAATGTAAACAAAAATAAATTGAAACACTTAACTTTTTAGCCCTGAGACAGCAGTTAAAAATGAGCATGGCTTAATCTGGCACATGTACTGTAGTACAGGGGTTCTCAAAGTGGGGGGCCTTGAGTGGGTTCCAGGGGGTCACCCACCAGATAAATGATGGATACGGTATTTAGGAATAGGAACCAAATGGACACTGATGTGGCTGTAACTCTGAGAGTGTAGGCTACAAATGGACCCTAAGTTATGACTTATGGTGGTATATAGTCTTGTAGGCAGACAACTATTCCACAATCTCCGAATGCTATATACTGTAGAGTCTGGAACTACACCTCCCGAAATCCGAGTAAGGAAGCTGCCAATATTTTAAAATATCTTTACATTTTATCATTTCTTATTTCCTTTAGCAGCTAAGCAGCAAGCTATTTATGCTTAGATGATTTCTATTTACACATAATTAATTCAGGGGTCCTTGACATGGACATGGTTTGAGAACCACTGCTGTAGTGGTAAGAGTGAGAGTATTTATTGTATTTTTATCCCTACTGAATAAATTAAAATCAAACGAATGCATTTTATATATCTGAAGGAAGCCTGTAAATTATTCCAGGGTGCAAACTGCAAAGCGTCTTGTCTAATCTTGTTCTGCTGGAGTGAACACCCTTCCTCTCACTCTCAGTGAGAAAAGAAAAGGAAAGTGACATCTCCACCCCACCTAGCCCTGAAACAGCGCAGGCACACCTTAGTGCACAGCCACAGACAGACGAAGCTGACGCCCGACGTCATTCCGGCTTTCTAGACAGCTGGTGGATGGAAAAGAAGCTCCACCCCCGCGGCTGACTGACGCGGAGGAGAGCGTTTCCGGGAATCTGTCCGTCGCGTCAGTCAGCCGCGGAGGTGGAGCTACATGATAGTCATAATTATGACAGTCATAACGCAACTGAAGCCAGTTTTACGCGATCGCTACATTTACACTGAAAACGTGTACATAAACATTCAGTCGCCACGTGTGCCACAAATTTGCTGGGACAGCGTTCTTTATACTAGAAATCTGAATGTTTATATACACGTTTGCTCTGTAAATGTAGCGATCGCGTAAAACAGCCATGACGCTCGTGAAGTACATTTTAGAAGTGCAACATTGATTATTTACTTTTTGCATTTCTCTAGACTTCTCTAGTCCTATTGACTCTGAGCATGTCTTTTAAGAAATATACTTGCTTTGTCTTTAGTTTATTCACACCAGTGACCTTTTAATTTCAAGGACTCCAAGTTTGTGATTTGATTTCATACATACAGTACATACAAAGAAGACGTGTTCATTTAACTCTGAGAAATGGAACACTGGAAAGGAATTGTGGAGCCAAAATGGGTCCATTTTATGTGTACAGACCCATAAGGGTCCATTTGGTTCCTTCCTAACTATTAATCATTTATGTGGGGGCCCACTGGAACCCCCTCAAAGACCTCTGGTGGTCCCCATGTTGAGAACCAGTGGCCTCTATAGTACCCACTTAGGGCTGCAACGATTCATCGATTAATCGTAATCGAATCGATTATTCAATTAGTTGTCAACTAATTTAGTACTCGATTAATCGAATCGGCAACTAATCGCTAGAGTTTTTTGCAATTCATCATAGGTGATTTCCCACTTAACCATAGTTTTTCCAGTGTTAAGTGTAACTAAACTAACCTATTTGAGTTCAGAAGAGTACAGTTCCAGGGTTCCTTCTAGACTGACACATGTGTAGCTATTCTTTAATCAAATGTATGCAGTCAGAATAAGCCTAAAGACACCATGAGTTGCTTTAATTAATTTTAATGTAGTTTGTCTTTTATTTGAATAGCTGCCCATCAGCAGCTAATCAAATTAATTTTTGAATGAATTATAGTTAGAACATGTCTAAAATAACCTAAAATACATTTTTAAGGTGATAGCAAAAGAAGTGTCGTAATCCGATTAATCGATTAATCGTTTAAATAATCGGTAGATCAATCGATTTTTAAATAATCGTTAGTTGCAGCCCAGCCACCTCTCCACCACTCTGAGATGGCAAATAATCATGTTAGATAATAGTAAATTGGTGATGCATGATGTTTGGTAAATGATAGACCCCAAAAACATGTACATTGTACAACCTTGTGCCTTTCATGTTGAGCCTTGGCCTGAGTTTGGCATGTATCTGAGGCGGTGCATCCTCGCTGGCTGATTGGACAGAAAGTAGGAAGCAGATAAGATGGGCGTGTTTTAGAGTATATGTAAACCTTAGAGTATATATATGAATAGAGAAGGCACCCAGAGGAAATCTTGAGGCGAAATGGACATAGTGGCCGAATGAAGGTATTGCAGCCTGGCCCCAAACACATGAACGCGCTGTCCGTTGACTAACATTGTACACGTTCATGACGGACGACGCTCGTGCGCGTTCAACGGCAGCGCGTTCATGTGTTTGGGGCCACTCACCATTGCAATCCGTCCCAGAATGCACTCTGTTCCTACCAGGAAGGAGGAGTGAATCCGCCTCATGCGCTTTTGAGCAACTTAATGCAAGTGGATGGGAGGAGAACTCGGGTGTCTTCTCTATAGATATATAACTCTATGATGTAAACCTATGAACAAGGGTGTCGACAGTGATCCGAGGTTAGTTTTGTAACAAGTTGCTACTAACTGTAAAAGATTACGATTTTGTAACCCAGTTTTATTTTCACCCAGTGCCAATTATCTAATGTAATCCTGGGCGCTACACTTCCTCTGCCAACCTGGGGGGGGGCAGCGGACTGACCTCATGCCCCCTTCTATGCATGAGGAGTCCAAGCTGCTTCTTTGAGGTTTGTTTCTAACCCATGTTATGCTTGGACCATAGCAGTTTGGGGAGGGGCTTAGCTATACAGTAGGTCAATTGGTCATAGACATCATGCAAATATTCTTGAATGTCCCACATGATGAGTTCCATAGGCTCCGTCATTTATATAGAAAGGTTCTTGTGTTCCAGTGTACTCACTGTACTGTAGCCTTAACCCATTCTGGGTGGGAATTTACCATTTACCCCTTTTGGTGTTTTAAGCATTCTGTTCTACTTTAGCTATTGAAAAAATAGCAGATCTACAAGCAATGTTTAATTTTTTTTGAAAAATAATTAACTAAAATATTGGCTTCTGGGGGGGGTCCCTGGAACTACATATTTTTAAATGGGGGTCCGTGGCCCAATAGAGATAATTCTGGGGGTCCTTGACGTGAAAAAGGTTGAGCACCACTGACATAGAAACATGGGTTTTTCAGAACATTTTTAGAAGCCTTTTTTTTTTATCGACCTCAGTCCAACCAGAAACCTAAATGTCTCCCTTGGACAAGAGGGGATTATTCCCCTTTGAAGAGCGCTGGATGTTTGTTTTCCCTTTGGAGGGGACCATGATTTGAATCCAGGTGGTAATACTTGTACACAAATGTTTTATAATGTAGTAAGAGTAAAAAAAAAAGAAAGAACATAATTGATTTATAAAGCTTTTAGAGTCCAATTCTAAAACTACTCCCTAAAGTTGTAGATGCTGTCTAAATACAATCTTCTACACAAAAACAAAGTGTAGATGAACTCCAAATACATGTCATTGTGTAAAAATAGTCGTATATCATACTTTAATTCAGACGGGTCTGATTTTAGAGGTTGTTGTGGTTTATATTTTGTCTTAGTTTGTCCTAGATTTTGTGTTAGATTGACAACCTTTTTTTGTTTTTGGCGAATATAAATTATCTTTTCTCTATCCTCGGCTACTAACTCACTTTGTACAGTGTGTAGCACTGTAGGAATTCAAAAACATAAAAAAATTGTTTGAGAATAAATTAAAACTGTGGGTGAAATCCAGTTTAGAATGCCTTGAGGTGAAATTCCTCTTTATGTTATCACCCTCTGCTTCCTCCCTGTGGTGACATGGTGAAACTGCAGGATGTTTAGCAGGCGTTCCACATCAACCCAATAACACTGTTCTAGATCTAGAGAGAGTCTAGAGCACTCTTTATCTACTGGAGATGTGGTGTATATACGACATGGATTTCTAAACAAATTTGTTCAACGCAAAATACTGTGTTCCAAGTTCAGGAGACTTCGGGGGAAAAAAAGCTATTCTCCTGAAAGCTGCCTTACGGCATGTCATGGAAGGAAAGGAGTGGCATTTGCGCTTCTTTATAGCGCAAATTCACCATAGTGAATGCTGCATTCGTGGTCTGGGGAGGGCAGTTGTTTTACAGACGGGTAAAAGGGGCAGGGGCTGAAGCCCCCTTTGATGTCTATGTGTGTACGCCCCTGGTTGGTGCCATTAACCCAATAGTCTGTGTTTTACTTGGTATCTCCCTCTCTACTCTCAGCAGACTTCTTTCTCCTTCTCTCTCTCCCTTGCTGTCTCAATTCTCATTTTAGCCATTACAAACAGACTGGTGCTCAAACCTTTTCATGTCAAGGACCGCACAAATTATATGCATTTGGCCGCCGACCCCAATCTGAAAATATGTTGTTCCAGTGACCCCCCCCCCCCATTCAGAAGCAAAGATTTGAGTTAAAAACGTTTGCTGCGAAATAATATATATTCAAAGAATTTCACACGTTTTCACGATTAAAAAAACAAATAGCAGATCTACAAGCTTGTAGCTAAAGTTTAAAATAATGGTTAAAGGACAACTTTAGTTTTTTTCAACCAAGTTTCATGTTTTAGGTTGTTATTAGAGAAAGTAAAATATGAGTGTTATTTATTTATTTTTTCATTTGCTGCTTTCTTTCGTTTTAGCGATTTTTGACAGGGGGGCGGGGGCATTCGAACATGGGGATAAATATGTATTATGTTTACAACATTTTATAGCGATTTTTTATTTATTATTTACTATAGTCCTACTAGATCCCAGGAAATTACATCTGGTCACAAAAGATCACTGATTGTGAACTAAGGGGGTGACAAACTGACCTGTTGAGCTATACAACACAGTATGGCAGCCCCATAGAGTAGCCTACCCCCTTCACATTCAGTAGATCCTGTGATCCTTTGTGGTCAGATGTAATTTCCTGGGGTCTAGTAGGACTATAGTAAATAATAAAATAAGTAAATTGCTATAACATTGTGTAAAAAAATACATATTTACTATTTAGCCCCATGTTCGAATGCCCCCGCCCCCCTGTCAAAAATAGCTCATCTTTTACTTACTCTAACAACCTAAAACATGAACCTTGGTTGGAAAAAAAAACTAAAGTTGTCCTTTAAGAACTGGACACCAGATTTGACCAAATGTCTTCCAAATCCTGACAGTTTTCTGAAAAACGTATCAGTGGTGCTCAAACATTTTCATGTCAAGGACCCCACAAATTATATGTATTTGGCCGCCGCCCGCCACCGACCCCAATCTGAAAATATGTTGTTCCAGTTAAAAACGGTGAAAAGAATATATATTCAAAGAATTTCACACGTTTTCACGATTAAAAAAACCAAATAGCAGATCTACAAGAGTGCCGCGCTATACGAGCTTGTATGCTCAGATACTATGATGCGATACTATAATGTTTGTGTAAGGCGAAAACCTACACTAATATAGGAGAGGCTAGCGCCCCTCAAAAGAAAAAGAAAGATGCCACCTAGGTGCTTGCCATAAAAATATGGCAATATTAGAACAATATGCAATACTTGCTTCAGCCACACAGTGGTGCACTCCACCAACATTCTGACACTACTTCACTACCTGCGTTGTTATCTAACCATGTCTTATGTTTGCAAAACCTTGATTCCTGCTCTGTAAGGCAACAATAATCTCTCAAGAGTTTTAGCAAATATTTAAAAGGACAAGATGTTCCCCTAAATGGGGACGTTCTGTTGTTGTTCATGTTCTGCATGTTCTGGTGTGCCTTTGGGATTACACTCATAAATCTGCCAAAAAATCACACTTATCATCATACATCATCATAATCTCATTCTGGCCAGTCACAATTTCCGTCCTCACTTTTGTCTTGCCCGGGACCCAAAACGAATGCAAATATTTTCACTACATCTTAAACATTTTGTTTTCTGACTTTTCTGAATTCCTTAGATCTTTATTTCTTCACGAAAGAAAAATATTTTTACACAAACACTTTTTCTTTTTGAAATAATAACAATTAAAAACTAAGTTTTAGGAAACAAAAAAGCACACCCGTGTGAATTGAGGGGCGCTAATATATGAATGTCTAACTCATGTTGATCAGGTGATGAAAAACAAACGGTGCAAACACAAACATTCAATTCTCTTTATTGTTAATGGCATTTGTGTTAGGGACAAGATGACGTACATTTTCCCTTCATTGTCAATGGTGTTTTTAAAACAAACATCGAACTAAAAACAAACATTAAACCTGTGTATATATATATATATATATATATATATATATATATATATGTATGTATAAAAATAAAGAGACCCATAAACATGTGTCCGCGACGACCCACACATGAGTTTGGGAAACGGTGCTCTAGTCGAGGGCAGAGGTTCCCAAGTAGCCCCCCTCTGGTTCACAGAGGAGTCGCCCAAAAAAAGGGGAAAGACATTATATTACTTTAAATTTATATAAATTATATATTATATTACTACAGGTAGTTCTTCTGACCAAGCAATTGATTGAAATAGGCCACCCAGCCGTGCTGAAATGAGCACGACCGCACACCTAGCAGTTAATAGAATGTTTGAGAACGGATTAATCACATTAGAAATATCAGCAGCTGTGCTGATTAGTGATTTAGACAAGAGTTTTGTCAGAGCAGCAGCATTATTGGCTTATGGGAATGGAACAAAAAGGACATACGCTCCTGTATTTTAACATCAGTTATTATGGTGGTACTTGGAGAGCCAAATATTTTCTGAGGTGGTACTTCAGTATAAGAAGGTTGGGAACCGTGTGCTCTAGAGGTATAGTACAACATGGCATGAGGGTTCAAAGGTTACAACTCTGACTGCAGGTTACCGTGGCGACGGTTACAACCTGTTCTGTCTATGTGGATGCTAGACCTGTCTGTGTTCATTGATGAATGAATGTACTCTATTCTTCTGTCTGTCCACGCACACACACACGCACACACACGCACACGTACAGTACACACAGTCACACACATAAGCAAACACCATCTGCCATGCTGCCTTTGCCAGGTGGTCTAAAGATAGGCTTTGCTAAACTCATCCATTACTAATTTCCAATTTCACTCGTGGAGTGATATGTAAGTGTGTTGTGTGAGCTAACTGTGGTGTGTGTGTGTGACTGTGTGTGTGTGTGTGTGTGTGTGTGCGTGTGTGTGTGTGCGTGTGTGCGTGTGCGTGTGTGTTGTCTTCCACGTGTATTTCAATTGTACATCACAGAGTTAGTGTGTGTGCGTGCGGGTGCATGTGTGTGCAACTGTGCATGTGTAGTTGTGTTCGCGCGTGCATGCGTGTGCGTGTGCGTGGTTTTGCTCAACCCATAGTAGGACACTTGTAGCTGTACAAACAGTGTCATAAAATCACCATGGCAGTATAGGCACTAGGCAACAGTACACGTTTCAGCTTAGTTTTGAAGCTTTAAAATATATAAAATGATTAAAAAGCATTTTTTTTTATCTCAAATCTTTGCTCCTGGGGGTCCCTGGAACAAAATATTTTGAGATGGGGGGAGGGGGAGGGGGGGGGTGTCCGCATTCAGATAATTATAATATTGGGGGTCCTTGACATGCAAAATTTTGAGAACCGGCGCTGATATAGAAACATACGGTTTTTCTGAAAGCATTTGTAGAATCTTAATGGGTTATTATCAGATCAGTGACATCAAGTCACATGTAAGGTCTTCCCGGGCACTTTGTGCTAAATGCCGGGAAGGTTCTCCCACTCACAGGAAAGACACACCTTTCAGGAGAAATGCACTCTGGCACTGTGCTCTCATTGAGTCCAATACCTTTGGCTTACACTGTATCATAACCCTCCTGCCGGGCCCAATATGGGCATAATTTCCTGTAAAGAAAAGAAAAGAAAGTAGGTTAGATTTCAAGCTGCATTCACCGGCATTCCTGTCAGACAGGTAAGGAAGCATGTCATTTAGATATGACTTCCTTCTTGGCAGAATATATGGCAACACGAAACATTGCTATGATAATAATAAGTTGTTGACGCGCTGCCCGGGCCGTGTTTACCTTTCAAACTGACAGTGGATAAGACTCCTGAGTGTGCAACAAAGATATACCTCATGACTGAAGGCTCTCAATGGCTCATCAGATATACCACAGTGCATGCATATAATGCCCCTTCTGTAGTCTGTGTGTGTGTGTGTGTGTGTGTGTGTGTGTGTGTGTGTGTGTGTGTGTGTGTGTGTGTGTGTGTGTGTGTGTGTGTGTGTGTGTGTGTGCGCGCGTGCGTTCGAGGTCAGTGTATCAGTGTCAGTTTGATGAATCATTTAATTTCTTTGGAACAAGCCTTTTACGAGTCTACAGGAAAGTCTTCTGGCCTCACAATGGCGTGTGTGTGTGTGTGTGCGTGTGCGTGTGTGTGTGTGTTTCTTCGTCAGTGCCTTTGTAGGGGCCCCATGCTTCTGTATGTTGTGTGAACAGGGAAATGAAGTGAACACCTGTGGCTGTGTGCGAGTGCCTAGAGGCGTACCAATGTGCGAACGTGTGTCAGCGTGTGCACATGTATGTGTATGCGGCCATCGGGGTGTGCGTTTTACCGAGTGCAGTAGTGCACACACACATGCAAATCTGCTTTTGTGCACATTTGTGAGAAGCAGTGCCACCTCTTTATGCCCATTTAAATACTTGGGGGCCCCCAAAGTTGTTGCCCTTTGAATGCAACTGCTTCAGAGTCGGAGGACAGACACACAGGTGTCCAAGAGATGGCACAAATGTAGTCTGTGTCCTCCCCCCCCATTAAGTCTTCGAAGATCAGGTGTTGCATTCACATTTCACACCCTGTCAAATGCATTCATTGTCCACGAATGAATTGCCTCTGTGCACCATTTGATTTATAGTGTGTAATTGATGCTTATGTGTAGCACAGCGGGAACAACGCCTTCCATTTTCTCAGACAAAAAAGGGGTGTTAATGTTATGCACATGCACACTGGTTCCTTCTTCTGTCACCTGTGTTGTGCACTGTTTCATCGCACCTTCTTCTGTCACCTTAACAACAGGCAACAGGAGAGCAGATTGTCTGAGACTATCTTCGGTTTTGTGTTGAAGCCATGCCACTTCCTTAAGTTCCTTGTAACTGTCTACTACACAAGCTTTTTGAGCCATAGGCATATGAAGTAATATTCTGGATTGACTGCAGCATATAGTATACACTTAGGGCCGATTCATACTCCTATTTTACCGCTGTCAGAGATTTTCAGTAGCACCGAAGAGCCGACTTTAGGACGGTACCCCCCCCCCCCCCCCCCCGGACCTCAAATGACGTCAAATTGTAGGCTCTAGTCTACAGAGCCAAACCGACTTTTATTCGGCTCTAAAATAGGAGTATAATAGGCCCTTATACAGTATATTTTGTCTTCATGCATAACCTGCTATATACTTTACTTGTGCTTGCTGTGTCTTTGCACGTTTCTGTATCTGTGTCATATTGGCTTTGATATATCTGTACTTGGTCTATTTTTCCCCCTCACACCATATGACTTGGTTTTTTTGCAATGAAGTGCAATTTTGTAGCTTCATTTCTTAACACATTATTTGCCACACGCGAAAATTAGGTTGAGAGCCCAGGATTACATTAGATAATTGACACAGGGGTGAAAAATGTATTACACAATCGTGGGATAAAAATTATATATATATAAAAATAAATAAAACATGCTATGATGACCAAGGCAGACAAAAGCCAGAAAACCTTTTTTTTTTTTATAGATTTAGAATGAACTCCAGCTGCTTTCATTTGTTATAATGCACATGCACATGCACGGCTGCACCGTCTACTGTGTAAACAAGTAGATCTTGACCTCATGACACCGGAGTTGACCTGTTGTTTGTGCCGAGAAGTGCTTACTGCTGCTGCTGCTGCTGCTGCTGCTGATGGGGAAGGGATGAATGTGGGAGAGAGAGAAGGAGGAGGAGGGAGGGGTGGAATGTATTAGGGGAAGCAGGCCTGCTCTGCATGTCGAGGAAGTGGCCTCGGTTTGACCCAACGACCACGTCAGCCTTAGCTCTCCACGTTCCTCTGAAATGCCTTTAGCTCGGATGGATGAGGTCTTAAGCAGGCACGTGCAGAGAGTGTTCGAGAGGAGGGCACTTTTGGCCCCAAATAGCGAAAATAGCAGATCTACAAGTAGTAGATCAGCTATTTTCGGGGCGCGACCCTGCACTCTTTATCTACTGGAGATGCGGTGTGTACGACATGGATTTAGAAACAAATTAGTTCAATGCCAAAACGCTGCGTTCAAGTTCAGGAGACTTTGGAGAAAAAAAACCCAATTCTCCTGCCTGAATGCTGCTTTCCGGTATGGCATGGAAAGGAGAGGAGGTGCATTTTGCATTTCTTTCACCATAGTAAACGCTGCATTCGTGGTCTGGAGAGGGCAGTTGTTTTACAGACGGGTAAAAGGGCAGGGGCTGAAGCCCCCTTTGATATCTATGTGTGCACGTCCCTGTACTTGCGCACTTCAAAATGTACTTGAGTAAAAGTACAAAAGTATTGGAATCAAAATGTGCTTAAAAGTGCAAAAGTAAAAGTTTTCATTATGCAGAATGTCCCATTTGACACGTTTTCAAATGTATACAAATCATTTGAAAATAGCAGATCTGCAAGCTCACGATGCGTCACAAGCTATTTTCAACATGGACGAAATGTGTGGGTGAAGTGGGTAATAATCCAAATCTACAAAGTAACTAGTAACTAAAGTTTTCAACTAATTGTAATGGAGTAAAAGTACAATATTTGACGTAAAACTATATATAATATATAAAATTGGAAATACTCAAGTACAAATACCTCAAAAGTGTACTTTCCACCACTGTTTAGAATGGATGAGGTCACAAATCACAATGGTGGAGAGAGTATGTATCCTATGGTGGAGAGAGAGGCACCGGCCAGTCATCTGGATGCTAATGTACAGTATACAACGACTGCTGCTGTGTGCATGTGTGCGCGTTCATTTTGTATGTGTCAATTGGTCATATTTTGTGTTGTGTGTGTTTGATTCTACTACAGTAGTGTATTATCTCTCCCTTTCTGCCCCTTTTAGAGATATTCTGCTTTTATGTCTGTGGATATTGTGATTAGGAATGCACTTATCAATAGATGATTGATTTCTTGGAATGTGAACCGTTTGCAACATCACTAGCATTCTCCACGGTCCGTTTCCCTGCTGTCGGTCGTCGTGTTGTTTTACTCTTTTACTAGAAACAAAAACAAAAGTCAAGTTGGAATGACGGGCATTTCCTTCTCTCTTCCTCCAGTGAATGTAAACAGTGCAGGATCATCATAACAAGGGGTTATTTTCTGTGCTGATTATTTATAGTTTCATTCAGTTTTGAATGGATGCTGATCTCAGCATGATGAGACCTGGATGATATAGTATTTTTACAGTATCTTTTACGATTTGTACAAGGTGGGGATGCTAAAGTGCAGACAATCACACGCATTCTTTCCTTAACTCGGATGCTTGTGATTATTCGGTAGTATCGGTATTTATACCGTACCCAACACTGGCCTAAATTATCCCAGACAAAGGTTCTCATCTCCAGTCCAGTATTGAAGACACCGAGTATCGCTGGTTTTCATTCAGGGTTTTCTAAATAATTAATTTGCAATTTTCTACCTGGGAAGTGGGAACTAGCAGCATTCTGGGTCTCCAGAAAGTCCACTGGGGTAAGTTGACCACTTAAACCCTATATATACTTAGTTGGGCCCCTGTATTTTCTTATTGTTTTTCTCTTGTTCTACACCAAATCAGTTCGCTGAAAAGTGCAGATCTACAAGCTTGCTGATCAGCTATTCTTGCAGACCGACACTAGGGTTCATGTGCTTGAAGAATAGAAGCGGGTTACATCATATAGTGGGCAGTGCGTCAACCAGCCAGCGTCGGCAGCACAACTGCATGGTGTCCAGTAAGGATGGGTCCGATTAATCGATTTGCGGTAATTGTTAATAGGATGAATTGCATTTTTATATCGCTTTTCCAAGGGGGTGCGTTTGGGGACCGCTGAGGATATAGCTAAGGATACCATTTATTTTGTTAGCTTAAGGCCCCAGGTGGCTTGAGTCTAGGCAACAGCCCTGTTTTCTACTATCCTTTCTAAATACAGCCAACTCTGTCCAAAGTAACATCATAAAAAACGGATACATAGCAAAATGACTCTGGGTGTCCTTGACACCGAGTTCAACATTTTCCCAGTGATGACATCGGTTTGCCGTCATCCACCCTAACATCATCCTGTCTGTCATTGCCCGACCCTGTTTTGTTCCACACGCTGTCATAAAAAGGCCTCATAAATCTACGGTGCAGGCCTGTGGAATGGCAGCGCTGACTCTCTCTCGCTAACGTAAGTTCACTGTGGGAACGCAATCTCCAACCTGATAGCGTAGTTTGGTCCTGATAGCAAGCCTTAATCACCAAGCAGCTATTAAACTTGAAGATTGGTTTCCCTATTTGCACTGGCGTCAAACCCACCAGATAACACAGCAGCAGTTTGTAACTATATCCTCTGGTTCATCTTTGTGTATATTTCAACGTGCGAGTGTGTGTGTGTGTGTGTGTGTGTGAGTGTGTGCGTGCGTGCGTGCGTGCATGCGTGCGTGCGTGCGTGCGTGTGTGTGAGTGTGCGTGCGTGTGTGTGCGTGAGACAAAGTTGTACACAATACAATTGACAGTGTAAATGTGGCCATTTGTAACTGTATAACTGACACATTGTACAGTAAGTCACTCTAGATGAGAACATCAGCTAAATGTGTCAAGTTGTTATTGCTTGCCCAGGCCGTAGCGTAACGGTCTGGGCACCGGACTGGTGATCCAGGCGCGGTGTGCCGCGGGTTCGACTCCCGAACCCGACACGGCCTTTACCGCATGTCATCCCCCCATCTCTCTCCCGTTTCCTGTCAGCCTACTATCTGTCCCTTAAAAAATCAATAAAAGGCGTAAGCCGCAAAAAAAATATCTAAAAAAAAAAAAAAAAGTTGTTATTGCTTTCACTTCAGCGTATTGGTGGCCGGGTCGTGCGTTCCATATTGCGTGCATGTGAGGCTGATTCTTATGTTGACAGAAGCCAAACGTATAGTCTGAAAGTATGACAGAAATAGACACAAATTGATCCTTACAGGCACATTTTTGCACTGCAGTTTAACTCCCCTTAGTGTTTTTGGTGGAATCAAATGCAATCTGTCAAGTAGAGCTGCACAGCTTGCGTTGGGTTATATCGTGGCGTATTATTGGGCTACAACAGTCTCACATGCTATGTCTGGGGAAACGTTGAATTGGAAACCAGTACGTCGCTTGCAGTGCATCGTCGTGGGTGGCTTTAGCTCCAAAGGGATGAATGGAGGCTGACGGGCGCGCGTGTGGTGCAGCTTGTAGGTCTAGTAACTTTTCTTATAGTCACCCCCCCCTCCGACCCCACAACACACACACACACACACTAACTAACACCACGCCCACTCGCGTCTACTGCGGGCCGACTTCTGATATCCACTCTGCTGTGTGATCCTTTTTTATAAGTGCCACCCTCTGTGCCAACGCACAGACGGTCCTGTAAAGGCCTCACTCACACCTAAGACACACTTGTGTCCTCCTGTGTGTTCTGTGTGTCATGGCCGCCTCAATGCATTTCCAATGGGAGTCACATGGTTTGAAGACAACCTTGTTGCATGGGGGGGGGGGGGGGGTGGAGGGCAGAAGACAGCCATGTTGTGTCTTAAGTTCCAACCGTGTGACTCCCATTGGAAATGCATTGAGGCGGCCATGACACACAGAAACACACAGGAGGACACAAGTGTGTCTTATAGGTGTGAGCGAGGCCTTAAGAAACACTGACTTCTCCGTTTCCCTCGTACGAGGGAAGAGACCGAACCGGATACCTGCCTCAGCCAGGCTAACCCGGCTCAACTTTGACCCCCACCGAGGATAAAAGGGCTGCAGTCTGTTGTAGACAAATGAGTCTCATGCACCCCAGAGTGACACACACACACACACACACACACACACACACACACACACACACACACACACAAGTGCACGTCACTTCTCATATATCCAGTAGATTTAATGGTTTACGGTCACGTCCGCTCAACGTTTATAGAGGGTCTACTATATTGCAGGGTGCGTCAGTGAGCACTTGTACACACGGACGCAGGCATGTGTTCTGTTTGTAGATTATGTACAAACATTTGCGCGTGTGCGCATGCACGCACGCACGCGCACACACACACACACACACACACACACACACACACACACAATGGGGGAAAAGACGTGCCCTAGATTTGTTTTAAATAATCACTCTGGCCTGGTTTATAGGATTATTAGCTGACTTATTGGCATCTCATTTTTACCGACGGTGTAATATGGCTTTGCTGTAATTTAAGATTTGATTTGATTAGATTTTTATTAAGGATCCCCATTAGCTGGTGCCATAGCAACCAGCTAGTCTTCCTGGGGTCCACATAAGAATAAACATTACAGTAGACTAGACATACAATTACAAATACACAAGATAAGTGGACTATATGGACTGGAGCAGCATTTTAGCATTGCATATTAGCATGGCATTTTGTACTGTATTTTCACTATTTGACTGTATTTTTGAGTGACTTATGATAATGTTTGTTTTGTTTACTTAAATGTGAAAAATAAATCACACCCGTGTGAACTGAGTGGTGCAACCCCCCCCCCCCCCCCCCCCCCCTCTCCTCTCTCTCTCTCATATTAGCAGGCAACAGTGCAGCACTAATACTATCTCTCTCTCTCTGTTTCTGGCACAACAGCGCCCCTACTGGTACTCATAGTCATATACTGGTGCTCATGGCCACATAGGTATGTGAACACGGACATTGCTGTTCCTTGGAGTGGTTGCACCACTCAAAAACCACAGAAGTTGCTACTGTTTTTGGTACAGTTAACAGCAAAAGTAGACAACTTTGGGTTTAATGATGGGATATTTGCACGTCATTCACTCATGGAAGCTAGATTTATAATACTGCTGCTTGGATCCTGTCCTGATCTGTCACTTCCCCCAAAACACAAATAATCATATACATGTGAGTTGTGAGGACATCAGAATTATACTTTTAAGGCCCTAACTTTAACCTAAAAAATCCCTGAACTTTCCCGATTTTGAGGTTAACTTTAACCTAAAAAATCCCTGAACTAAAATGAATCTCCTTTTCCTTTCCTCTTATTTAAATGCCCAATCGTGACTTAAATCTGAATCCTTCTATAATGATAATCAGGAGGAGGACCAGGATTAATCGCTCGCAATGTGGATTGTGGATTTGTCAAATCCTACAGTACATGAGGGCTTTTGGTAACGAGAACACACACACACACACACACACACACACACACACACACACACACACACACACACACACACACAGACAGACAGTGCATACTGTTCAGCTCTTTGCTCCAATCAGGTTCACCTTCTTCCCCACTAATCCTATTTCCTGTGGACCTGGATAACAAGCTCTCATTTTACGACCTTTCGTTTGCCGTGTCTGATGCACGGCGTGACGTCCGAGCCGTCG
This sequence comes from Protomyctophum parallelum, assembly GCF_964188405.1. Classification (NCBI taxonomy): domain Eukaryota; kingdom Metazoa; phylum Chordata; class Actinopteri; order Myctophiformes; family Myctophidae; genus Protomyctophum; species Protomyctophum parallelum. Next base: position 13,683,636 of record NC_139709.1, read on the forward strand.
TTCTATTAATTATTCCACCACCGCCACCCGTGCACATACGTACTGTACTGTTCACGTGTTTTCTTTTTCCCCTCTCTGTCTCTCCACACACCACTGGCACCACACCCACAGCCAACAAACACAGCCCTGCCTACATTATTCCATTTAGACCTGAGCTCGGTTCGGGGTGCAGTACTTTTTTGGTTTAGACTAGTCATTTGGTTAGACCAGTCATTAGTCCTAACAACTACAACCTATCTCAAACCCTCACCCTAAACCTAACCTCCCACGGGGCAGCACACCTAAACCTAACCTTAACCCATGTCTAACCAATGACTAGTCTAAACTAAGTATGCACCCCGCTTGATTCTACAAAAAAAAACATACGCTCTGAAAGAATACACATTCAAAGATTCACGCCACGTTTTCAAGGTTTAAAAAAAAACTGCAGACCTACAAGCTCATAGCTTGTAGGTCCTGAATGGGTTATTCAGTTATTCGGTTATTCCATCCATGCACCCCCCCCCCCCCCCCCCCCCACACACACACACCTCACCCCAAGAGACACACAACACACACACGCGCGCACACGCACACACAAACTCTTTATCTTTCTCTTCGCAGTCCAGCTACAGGCGGAAAGAAGTGAGATATGTGGGCAGACTAACATGCGCATGTACACACACACACACACACACACACATATGCATGCACAGTTACGCGTGCACACGCACGCACGCACACACAGAGACACACACACACACACACACTTCAGCCTTCGGAATCCCCACCTACTGCTGGAGCGTCCTTCATGTGAGGAGAGGGAGCGCTTGCTCAATGCAGGCCAGCTCCGGGGGGCTCCGAGGCTGGAGAGAAACCCAGTGCATTTGGTTGATTGTTCCACAATAGGCAGGCCAGTGTTGGAGCCAGAGATGGGGATCCGTGTTCAATTGTATAGTATCTCTCCGGGCTGCCCTGTGCCATGAATAGAGGCATTGATAGGGTTGGGGAGGCGAGAGGCAGACAGGACCAGCACAATAGCTTTAAGTTTTATGAGGCTACTGTCGCCAGCAGCAGAGTTTTTTGGCGCACGACCAACAGCAACATACTGCACAGCTGCAGCGCTTGCTTTTTCTCTCCGCCTGAACTCTCTTCTCTCTCGTTCTCTCTCGTTCTCTCTCTCTCTCTCTCTCTCTCTCTCTCTCTCTCTCTCTCTCTCGCGTAACTCGTATTATACAGTATGTTGTGTCTGACACTGACACGGCAGAAAAGTCACCAGAAAAGGTTTTCGACATGAATTGAAACACATGCATCGATGCATTGATTTCTTTCTCTTTTTCTTTTTCCTTTTTTTTCTCTTTTTCCAATCGTGTGATTGTACGATGACATAAAATAGGCTTCAGGCCAACATAACGTCCCCCCACACCACCCATCCCTCCCTCCCTGCATGCGTCCATCTCCAACATACTCCAATCAGTCTCTCCCTCTCTCTCTCTCCCCATCCCCATGAGCTGTCCTTTTGTGTCGTTCTCCTCGCAAAACAATGCCGTTTGTTTTCCGAAAGGCAGGGGAGGGGGGGAGGCTCAGAGCGGTGGCTGACTCGCTTCCTGGCCTTCCTGCCCCTGGTCAGCCGTGGCTCCATATGCATATATATATATATATATATATATATATATATATGTCACCTTCCCTCCCGTTTGCAGTGACGTGCGAGGGCGCATTATCTGCCAGTGGCCTCTTGTTTGTGTTGGGCTGCCATGGAGCTTGATATAATGGGCCCATTACTGGGTTATAGCCTCCCACCGGGCAGCACTTCAGTGGAAACTGGAAAGACCCGGCTGCACATGCAAGCTATCTGAATTACCACCCCAGCTGGCAGTCAAGTTTAGCTACCGTAGCATTTAGCTGTCAGCTAAAACCAACAACGGTAGCCGGCGGCAACCGAGGCCCGGCCTATAGGTGTCTATTTTTAGTGCAAGCTCTCGCTCCGGAGGCTGCCGGTGATGTCATGTCAAACTGTGTCTATTCACCCGCGCTCCGCGCCGCGCCGCGTCCGCCCCGTGTACACGTCACGGTTTCGGGGCCGGATGCCTGACATCCTGTGTGTGTGTGTGTGTGTGTGTGTGTGTGTGTGTGTGTGTGTGTGTGTGTGTGTGTGTAAACTTAAGCTGTTTGGGAAGCAAGAATGTGTTGTTGTGTGTCACTAATTGTTAATCTGTGTCTTTCATCATGCACACCCTCCTTTCCCTCCTATGGAAAGAATGTTGAGATATTCGTTTCAATTGAAATGTGGGTGGACGTTCGACGTCATTCCTTCTCTCCTTGTGCATGTCAGCACCTGTTCTTTCACCCCTATATGCACATCTGTCACCTTCTCTCTCTCTCCCGCCTCTCTCCTTTTTTTTTAAATATATTTTTTATCCCACGATTTTGTAACCCATTTTCACCCCTGTGTCAATCATCTAATGTGATCCTGGGCTCTACACACCCTCCGCCAACCTGGGGAGAGCAACGGACTTAACTCATGCTTCCTTCATGCTTGAGTGTCCAAGTTGCTCCTTTACACCTGACAGGGGGGAGTTTCCCTGGTTGGATGTAGCGCGTGGAAGGAACACGTTATTCCAACCAGTTCCTTTCCCCTCCATCAGGCGCCCCGGCTGGCCAGGGGGAGGCAGTTTAGAGACCAGGATTACTGCATGTTTTTTGTGAGGCTCTCTCCTGACTGAAACAATATAGCTGGCGTGGCCGGCCTGTTGCACGTTAGGAAACTGAATGCTGCTATTGTGCAAGCATCAGGTGATGCAATCTCCATGCAATTTTAGACTCTTTTTCTCCCGTGGATCAAGTTGATAGTACATTTCCACCCTTCCCTGCACTGCTGCTGCCTGAATCAGAACACAGAAATGCTGCTACTACTACTTCAGAATTCCCCCCTCCTTGTGCGCTGTGAGTTGTTCCAGCGAAGAGAGTTCTGACTCATTTACCAATGTGCATGGTTCGGATGTGCTACTGGACACTTGCTGAAAATAGCAGATCTGATATTTTCAGCAAGTGTAAAAATCAGCCATTACGACAGCATCAAGGCCCGCCAAAATACATTTTCGATGACTAAATCAACTGTAGATTCAGTCGACAAAAATATTATGATATTTAGTCGACTAAAACATTTCAGATGACTAAATGTGACTAAAACTAAATGAAAACGTTTCAAGAGACTATGGCTAAAACTAAAATAGACATTTTCTGCCAAAAACAACACTGCCAGGTATACAAACGTTCTAGAGGAACGATATAAGGTAGTTGAGTATAAGTAATGTTGGTGGGGCCACCGTGTGACGTTACCCCACCTCCGTCACAGATGTTTGAAAAGATAATATTAGGCACATCACGACATGGGTCAGGGCGGTTCGAAAAGTACATTTTGGCATCCCAGAACAACCCCCTCTATATACCTGGCACTGGGTACTTATTAGAACTACGTACACTACACTACACTTAACGCCACGCTGCACACTAGTCTACACTTACCCTCAAACCACAACATCACAACCAATCATTTCCAATTCTCATCAGCAATAAGCTAACGAGAGACAGCTGAATCTGCTATAGCTTAAAATGGCCCAGTCAGCAGGTCGCTATACCTGTGTCCCTGAGTGTCTGCAAGTCCGCACAAAGTCTTAATCTAAGACTTCTAGTTATTATTATTATTCAAAACATTGCCATTTCACGGCCCGGCCCACCAAAACGGGCCGGGCCCGGGCCGACTTTGTCACTGCCCAACGGGCCCAGGGCCGGGCGGGCTCACGCGCCGTTATATTAATTTTCCGATGTGAATTTCACCCAGACTGGACTTGCTTCAGCAGCGCGGCAGCATGCTCCATAGTGACGTGACAATAACCCCTCCGCAGTGTCCGCACACACACAAGCCACAAGGCAAGCACACTAAAATCTGGTCAAAACTATAAAGACTTTGAAACAACGTGTTTTACATTCTATCTCTGTACACACACACACACACACACACACACGCACACACACACCGAGTAGGCTACTAAGTAAGTAGCCTATAGGCTACGGCTCTAAAAACATTAAATACTGCGGGAGCATTATTACCACACTAAACAAAGTTGGATTTGTACATTGCAGAAACTGCAGATACATAACGTAAGTGTTCTTATTATTGTCCGTCTACTCTGGGTTTTATAATGCAGCGTGAGTCCGCGATAGCCGATCTGCAAGCTCACAACGCGTTGCGCTGATTGACAGTGCACGTGCAGCAGCTACTGTATAAAATTATATTTAAGTAGGCTACTTTTTAGTGTGACGTCTGTCACGTCTGTGTGTTATTGACTTCTTGTTCCTTAATGTGGGTTTATCAGAGCGATATAGTGCAGCTGTGAGACTTGTGAGTCAGTAGCTGCTGCTGCTGCGTCCGTGCACCAATAGAGCGACCGCGGTGGCGGCACGCATGCTTGAAATATTAAATAAAAATATGTCGGGCTTCCGGGCCGGGCCCGGGCCGTTTGTGGACTGTACCTACTTAAGTACCATTTTGAGGTATTTGTACTTTACTTGAGTATTTCCAGTACTTCTACTCCGCTAGATCTCAGAGGCAACATTTGCACTTTTACTCCACTGCAATTATTTGAAAACTTTAGTTACTAGCTACTTTGGAGATTTTAATTTTGATTAGAAAACATTAACCATTAACCACTTGTACATTTCGGCCATTTTGGCATTTTTAACTTGTAAATTGGGACATTCTGCACAATGAGTACTTTTACTTTTAGTATTTTAAGTACATGTTGATGCTGATACTTTTGTACTTTTGCTCAAGCACATTTTCAATTCCGCATTTTTGCTTGTAACGAAGTAGTTCTAAATTGCAGTATTGGTACTACTTTCACTTAAAGTAAAACAATTGAGTACTTTTTCCAACACTGGTTGGTGTGCTGTAGTGTTTTCAGTGGCTCGTGTGACCTGGATAATGTCACAGTGTCATTACATGGATTCCCCTTAACTTCGTCATGCTTAATCCACACATACAGTATACCACAGGGACGGTTCTTATGTCCCCCAGAGTTATCAGACTATTATCTGTTGTTATGTCAGCCAGAGTGTCTCCCTGACACACTGTGCGTTCCACCTCACCTCTGTACCACCCACCACCACCACCACAACTATATGTGCAGCAGCAGCAGCACGGTCGCTAATCTTTTCCAAGTATTGTCAAGTTAATATAGGCCTGACTAACTAACATGCTATCTAAGAGATGCACATAGCTCACTGTCTAATCAACGTCCATTTAGGAGATGTGGTGGTGGTGGGAGAGAGGGGGTTGAATTATGCTTGAGCAGGAACCACCGTAGCAGGACGTGTACTGAATTACGTCTTGCCAGCCAGTCTGCAATTTTTTTTGTTGTGGGAAAACAAGGTCCTCATTCATAGATTGTCTGGACAGGAATGAGCCGGCCCTCCAGTAATTCTGTGTGAATTGACAATATGGGGAAATGGTGTAAAATTATTTAAGTCTAGTCTCGAGTCTAGACAGTGTGTTGCTGTGTTTTACACTATGACCTTCTACTGTACATAGCTGTTTTTGGTTTTTTTTCCTTCTCCCTGCTGGGCCACAGAAAAGCAATCCTGCAGAATTGTACACTGGCCTCATTGAGAACCTATGTGTTTAAGTTTTAACAACAGGGTTGAGGTTTTTGGTGTGAGAAAGTAACATTACAGCACAATGGAAGGGTTGCAGAACCACCCATCGGGTGTTAAATGTCATGAACACCATTGCACGGTCCCCTGTTTGTCACAGGAAAGTTTGCACAAAAGCACCTTTTGGGTAATCAAAAACAAGCTTTCACATAGCTCCTCCTGGCATGGTTCTCAATGCGGGTTCTCCACCATGACAAAATCCTTCGTGTTAAAACCACGACGAGATCTCAATATAATAAACCAGTAAGACGCCCTGAGGGCGAGAAGCGTGCACGCATCCCCCTGGGTGACGGCAGACTGCTGGGCGAGCGCTGGCGCTTTGGCATCAGATCAACATATGGAATTTATTCTGTACTGGCCATATATGGAGCGTGTCTTGAGTATACAAGGTTTTGATGAGGTCAGTCAACATATGGAGTGTCAGAACAGGTCAGCTCCATATATGGAGATCTAAGGGGGGGCAGTGTCTTGAGTGTACAGGGTTTGATGAGGTCTGGCCATATATGGAGCGTGTCTTGAGTGACACGCTCCGAGGGCATGTGCATGCATAAAGTGAGTGGCAAATCGAGTGGAAAAGTGTGTTTAACGTAGTTTAATGCCATTTATCGCAATCAGTTAGGACTTTTCTGTTAGGCTGTATCAAGGCCAGAAAGTATACCGTAGTTTAATTTGCCACTCATAAGTCGTTGTGCCTGCATGTGTCTCTCTGGCCCACGTACTGGTTAAGAAACATTGCTATAAAGAACATGACATTTCCCATAGTTTTCTCTCAGTGTGTGGACCATATCGACAGCCACCAGGGGAGTGGTCGGCCAGGCTCAGTTATCTCTGAGGCCATACCTTCCATGCTGGGGTGGTGCCGTCTCCTCATATCCCCAGGTTAGAACCATGACTCTTTCTTCTCGTCTATGGCTGCCTTTTCACTGAAGCTTGTACGTCATGTGCAGTGAATTAAGCTAGAGCTGAAGGTACTGGAAATCCTTCTGGGTGTGTAACTTACTGCGCCACCATTTTTTTTTTAAGCAACCTGACCTGTTGTTCCACAAGGAGCACTTGTTCTAGTTTTTTATTTTATTTTATTAAATGTATTTAATATACTCTTTCAAAACATAGCCACTGAATACACACCAGAGTAAGTAATAGTGGATTTTTGGTTTAATAATTAATTAAACTTCATAGAAACTTCAAGTGCTGGAAGAACTACCTTGAATGTCCTTGAATTTCCCTTGAAAACCTGCACGAATACTTTATATTGCATTTGTTCACATGCCGACATGCATTAGACATGATGTCATGACTTGTTTTGTGGCATGGCTACCAGTGTTGTTTTTGTCGACTAAAACCAAGACGAAAAATTTTCTTTTTTTCACTGCCGAAAACGAAATGGAAACTAAATGAAAACTAAGCTAAATATTGACAATTTCGTCAACAGATAGAAACTAGAAAAAGTGCCCTTCTGGGCACAGGTCTCCACCAGAAGGATAGGAGTGTGTGTGATGTTTGGCAAAATGTTTAGGAGTAATATAAACATGTTTCTTTGTTTGTTTGTTTCTTGCAACAATTTTCTTCATTTTGTTGAGGAAATGCAGAGACAGATCACTCATAGCATCTCTGAGGATAGAATTCTGGATGAGCAGGACATTTTGTACAAAACGGGCTACTCCTGAAAACTTTGGAAGGCAATCTTAGCTAATCAGTGTAGAATCTGAGAAATCCAACAGGCTCGTCTTGATCACATGACTACAGAGATCATGTGTACCGATTTGCTTGAGATTTGGATGAAATCTGTGCGACTAACATAAACAATGTGTTTTGCAGAAATCGCCCTCATGGTGGCGCTATAACCGGCAGATGTGGCGGGATGCAGGGAAAATGTTTTCCATGGCCTCTAGGGAGTGTGTATACATAAGTTGTCGATGCAGTTATAGGTAAAAACAGGGTTTGGCCTGTTATAGCACCACCGTGAGGCTGATTTGGGAAAGAAATTGTGGCATGTCATCCTCGGCCTAGTGGAAATGTGCGTGTATAATTTCATGGAAATTGGACACTGTGTTTGTGATTTGTGGCATTCTGTTCGAAACGGACCAATCATGTGAGCTTTGGAAGCCAATCTTAGCCAATCAGGATGGAAGATGGGAAATTGTGCAGATCTGTGTTGATCACATGACTATGGAGATAGTGTATACCTAATTGTGTGATGTATGGATAAAATGTGTACGAGTTATCTACAGAAATGTGTTTTGCCTAAATTGGCCTCATGGTGGCGCTATAACAGGCTGTTGAGGAATCTTTTTGGCATGGATCGGGCCAACGGTGCCGGAGATTAGCTGATAACGGACGGACGGAAGGACGGAAGGACACACACGGAGTGCAAAACATACTCTCTCCCCATACCTTCGGCCTGGTGGAGACAAACTAGACTAAAATGTTAGGAAGGGACTAGTGGACAAGAGATCCAGTATAAGTCATTTTACACTTGGTTGCATGCTGAAAATAAGCCGATCTACGTACAAGCTCAAGCGCTGCGACGCGTTGTGAGCTTGAGCTATTTATATACAGATATATAGATTTATATAGATCGGCTATTTTCAGCAAGTGTAAAATCAGTAATTACGATGGCATCAAGGCCCGCCAAAATACATTTTAGTCGACTAAATCACCTTTTTTTTTGTAGACTAAAATCTTATAATATTTTTTTAACACTAAAACATTCTGGGTGACTAAAATGTGACTAAAACTAAATGAAAACTTAAACTATTCAAGAGACTATACGACCAAAAACTAAAATAGAAATGTGCTGCCAAAAACAACACTGATGGCTACCGTGGCTCACCTCCTGAACATGCACACTGCAATTAGGTCAGCTGAGGTGTTCGTCCATCTCAATCAGCGGTCAACCGTGGCAGCACCACACACACACACACACACAGGTGGCCTGTCGGTCTATTAATGACTCACTTTAGTGTAATTTTGGAAATAAACAACTATTTTCTCCCCTCTGCGTCGTCGCCGCAGGAGAAAATAAACTCGATGACCTAAGGCTGGCCATGGGACTTGGTTTACACAGAAAATCCCGCAGTTACTTGTGGACGCACGATAATCATGCTCCGTTGTTTAGTATAGATGAATAGTTGTTTTATGTACTTGTCCCCACACTACTCTTCTTGGCAATAAAGTAGCCTCCTCAAAAACCGGCATGCTTCCAATTTCCCCCCCCCTGTTTTAACAAAACTGTCATGATGGTTGGCGTGGCAACGGTAGCCTGGGAAACATGAGGGCTAACAATTATCTTAGAGTATAGATAGAGCCCTTGTTTCTCTGGTGGGAACAAAGTGATGTCACCCGTACTTTCTGTCTACACCACGACTACGATGTTTCTCACAGTTCAGGGAGCAACATCAGCTCATCAGCAACTTCTTCTCAGCCTCTCCCTGTTCAACCCCAATCTCACCCCCTTCTCTGGACTCTCCCCCTCTCGCTCTTTTCTTCCGCAGATGACAGAAAAACCAGCAAACCGTTTGTCATCTTGCCATCTATCTCACGCCTATATCTGTCTTCCACCGGCTCGTAAAAAAAACGTGATCCCACTTTATTCAGCAGAAGGAGGTGATGACAGGGGTGGTTATGCTCTCTAGCCCCCCGGGGACCAAGACGAGAGAGTGTCAGTGTTTACAGTAAACTAAGCTAACAGGGTTTGTCCTGGTCTGGTCTTGGGTGATATCTAAGAATCACAGCAGAACTATAGCAGCAGCGTGCAGGGGTCATGTTGTAGTTGTAGACGCAGCTGGAGAGACCGTTTCTGATTCAGCAGGGAAAAGTGCTGACTGCTGCCTGGGAGAGAGACGAGAGAGAGAGAGAGAGAGGACAGGGCTACTTTTAGCTGTGCCTGCAGACTTGGGGAAACTCCTGTCTACACTCTGCACACACTGAGAGTAGGAGAAGGGAGGGGTGCGGTGGGAATGTGTGTGTGAACATGAGAGAAAGTGTGCGCATGCACGCACGAACATACGCATGAACACAGCAAACATGCATTTATGTCATGTTATGTGTGAGACAAGCGAGTATGCATGAATTTGGTGTGTGCACAAACATGTACATTTGCGCGTGTGTGAGGGGGGAGAGAGAGACTGAGAGAGAGGGGAGGGGGGGGGGGGGGAGAAGAAAAATAAAGTTTTCAAGAGAGAACCACCAGCATTCTGGCTTGTGGCTGAGAGGCTCTAGTCTTTTGAACTCGGTGGTGCTCTGTAGTTCAAAGCAACAGGCGCCTGTCTAGACACCAAATATCGCCTTTCCCTGCTGACTGAATCACTCTTTCCATGTGAAAGAGGAGAGACTGTGGCATCATCTCTCTGCTGGCACCAAGTAATGCTGATGCAGCCTGCATGTACAGTATATTTGTATGTACCGGTATTTACATTTCTCATTAGTAGTAGTACAAGTGCATTGCCAGAGGTAACAGTATAGTCTTTGACAAGGCTCAACACTGCACATTCAAAACACTGACAAGACATGTCTAAAGTGCGTGTGCATCTACTGTACTAGATGCTTGGGAAACTCAACAACATGTGTTTTCGATCTCAGTTCACCTCCAAGCACCGTCTCGACTGCCAACTGTCACAGACATTGAACAGAATGTATCCAATGCCTTAGGTCTTGGCTTGGGCATTCTTGCAATCCGCAGGCCTCTCACAAGCACCTTTTGGACATTACAGAGGCTTCCAAATATAAACACAAGCAAGTTACATTTTTGTACCCAAGCTGTGTAATAGCATCCTTAAGATGCCGGTACTTTAGCACCTTGCTAACGAATGCCTCTTCCAGGCTGTGGTCAAATGTACATCCCACTTCTAGAATGGTCACACACACACACACACACACACACACACACACACACACACCCACCCACCCACCCACACACACACACACACACACACACACACACACACACACACACACACACACACACACACACACACACACACACACATACACACACACACACACACACACACATCGTTAAAGGGCCACTTTTCAACCTATTTTCATATAATAGGTCCTCACTAATGATAAAATGGCACGATTTTTTTCTACTCAGTCTGTGTCTCATAGGAGGGCTGTGGGCAGTTTAAAAACCGTCTTCCAGTGACATCATCATTAGGCAGATTATGTTTTGATAATAATATTTAAATTTTTTAATCTTTAATTACAAAAATGTTTAGATTTTCATTATCGTGAGAACGATGGCTTCCATTTTGTATTGCAACTTTTCAGGACTAGAAAGCCTGCAGTTTCTATTAGCTTGTATTCCCCATCGATGATGTCACTGGAAGACGGTTTCTGAACTGCGCCATTTTTTTCATGATTATTAGTGAGGACCTATTATATGAAGAAAAGTGCAGGTGAAGTGGTCCTTTAACAGGTCCGAATATAGTGCCTATTTCAATTTGTTCCGAGTGATGATCACACATGGAACTAAACATTATTGCAATAGGATCACACCTCTCAATCTGCACTATAGTTACTGAGAAATGTCCGCTGATAGCTTGTTAGCAAGTTGTAGCATTGCTGACAATGGATATACCAATGCTATCAGCTAGCCAGTGTCCGGTGACCACCTGTTTCCAATGCCATTGCTCGGCTTGGCCTTCATTGCGATCAACTGTAGAGTTTCACGGCTGCATGTTCCGCAGTTCTGATTGCGGTGACAACATCTGTCCGCAAGCAAAACAACACAACACCACAGACTCAAGGTGACAACAATACCAGCCACAAAGTCACTCACAGCTGGTGATAAAATATTTGTGGTAAAAAAACAAAAGAAAATTGGGTCAGTGGGACCTTGTAGTGTCGACCTGATTAGCAATGAAGCGATGAACAATGAGCTCTAACACAGAAAGGCTATAGGTAGGTGGAGGGGGCGAGTATCGGTCCTGCTTTATCACTGTGAACTATTTTGCACAGAGCCATGCCGTACTACAAGTGCAATAACCAGTGTTGTTTTTGGCAGCACATTTTGATTTTAGTTTTTGTCACATTTTAGTCACCTGAAATGTGTGTTAGTGTTAGTATGGTTTTATTCAACTAAATGTCATAAGATTTTAGTCGACTAAATCTACAGTTGATTTAGTCGACTAAAATGTATTTTGGCGGGCCTTGATGGCACGTCGTAATGGCTGATTTTACACTTGCTGAAAGCCGATCTATAAGCATGCAACCAAGTGTAAAATGACTTGTCTTTTACTTATACTGGATGTCTTGTTCACTAGTCCCTCCCTAACATTAGTCTAGTTTTTATTTCTTAACAAAATTGTCTTAGTTTTAGTCATCAAAATCAACACTGACAATAACAAACTGATATGGCTTTACACCCAGCCAAATGCCTTAGAGATCTTTAAGTGACATTGCACTTTAGTAATATGTATTCATGATAATTAATTATCCACCCAAATAATGACGGCTTGATTTGACCTTTGATAAATCATTAATGGCCATAAATATAGTTGTTGTAGGCTACTAGGCTTTATAGGGCAGCCATGCAAATCTGACATTTTTGACTGGTCAATGAGTGTTGGGAAAGAATGTTCAACTTTGGGCATTTAGGTGAGCGTTTTAAGAGAGGGCAACCCCCCTCTCGTTTTCAGCCTGGAAAGGATCACTTGGTGGACTTTCTGCTTAACTCTCAACACTACATAAACCGTTCTATCTGGGAAATGTCATTTTAGATTCTAGTTAACATTTTTCGTAGTGTTTTTCTAGCCCCTCCTATGCCCAGCTTTGTGTATGCATAGTATCCATAGCGATGATTTGATTGGCTGAGCACCCCATAGTGATGATTTGATTGGCTGAGCAATGTTACGTACGTATTGTGGACAGAAAAGTGAGGATGCCAATTGGGATTGGCCGGAATGTGAAGATGCATGATGTGATTGTTTAGAAAACGGGGGGCACGGTGGCACAGTTGGCAGTGCTGTCGCCTCACAGCTAGAAGGTGGCTGTGGGCGTGCTCCCTCCTCCGCGTCATCAGTGCCCATACCCGAGGCGGGGTTGGCGAAAGGGCCCTTCTGTGTGGAGTTTGCATGTTCTCCCCGTGTCCCCTATAGGGTAGGTACCCCCACATGTTCTGCCCGTGTCCCCTAGGGTAGGTACCCCCACATGTTCTCCCCGTGTCCCCTATAGGGTAGGTACCCCCACATGTTCTGCCCGTGTCCCCTAGGGTAGGTACCCCCACATGTTCTCCCCGTGTCCCCTAGGGTATAGGTACCTACAAGAATTCTGAGTTATAGAATATAGAGATTTACTCGAGCAGGAGACAGACTACACAAACCTGTATCATGTATGGAAAACCCAGTCTGACTCCTCGAGTCTCAACAACCGACAGCCTTTATAGCCCTCCTCTTCTCCCACAGACAACCCCCAACATATAGCCACAAGGCATGACCATGTGGGGACAGTGACGTCATAAACCAGCACAGGGCTGTAACTTGGAGTATTCTACATGTTTATATATAGATTTCCACGACATACCCCCACATGTTCTCCCCGTGTCCCCTAGGGTAGGTAATCCTAAAGTAAAGTCCGGCCGGGGAAACTCTCCCCCTGTCAGGTAAAAAGAAGCAGCTTGGACTCCTCATGCATAGAAGGAAGGTCAGTCTGTTGCTCTCCCCAGGTTGGCAGAGGAAGTGTAGCACCCAGGATTACATTAGATAATTGACACTGGGTGAAAAAATGGGTTGCAAAATCGTGGGATAAAAAAGATAAGAAAATAAAACTGTTCTAAATGCCTTAAATGCCATGCATGTCTAACCTTATCCCCTACCTAAACCTATGGAGTTCTAACTTCTAACCCATAACCCTAAATATAGATACTTGAAAACTAAGGACTGTCGATGCTTAAAATGGCTTCACTTTCTACAATTTTCAAGGACATTTGGTAGAAATTCAGTACATGGGGGACACACATAAACCCTACGCACACACACACACACACACACACACACACACACATGCACACACACACACACACACACGCGCACACACGCACACACACACACACACACACACACACACACACACACTACACACACACTTTTCATCTGAGTGCAAGTGTTAAGTGTTAAATGCATTGACTCATATAACGGTTGGCCCTTTCATCAGTGCTTAATGAATGGCATGTGTGTGTGGGTGGGTTTGTGTGCATAATGGGGAAGGTACAGTAAAGCCATGGAGGCCACGCTATTCTGTGCTGTAGGTGGTCTTGTTGAGGTTGCAGTATATAGGCTGGTGTGTGTGCATGCGCGTGTGTGTGTGACGTGATATAGGGTGGGCTGTATAGGGGTGGTCTTTCTCAGATCCTTGGAGTTCAAGTCTCCTATGGCTTTGTCTATTGCTCCCCACAACACACACACACACACACACACACACACACACTCAGGAATAGAAGGTGTGCCTGTGGCTGTGCCCTCCCACACATCTCATTTAGCCCTGCACGGCTGCTGGTAGCTGGCATCACATCACACACACACACGCACACACGCACGCACACGCACACAGCTAGTATAGTTTGAGTGAGGTGACTCACTTGGGGTGGGCTATTTGAAAGCCAGTGAGCACTCCCCTGCAGTGCTGCTCGCTTCTACTGTAGACACATGCACACACACACACGCACGCACACACACACACACACACACACACACACACACACAGGGACGTTCACGCCCCTGTCTGCCATAATTTTTATAAACCACCACATGTCTCAGATGTGGATGATTTATTTAGCCTATTCCACGTGCATGGTGCTGCTGCAACATGAAGGGCTACAATCTGTTGCTCAGCTCGTTTAGATTCCAAATTGCCTACATGAGGTGTAGTATAGTGCCCCTAACATAGAGCGTGTTCCCTACACTACAGTTACAGTGTGTGTTCTGTTGTTATAAAGTGTAAACGAGTCTACCTTAAATGGTAAATGGTGCATTTGGCTTTATAGAAGTGTATATAAATATATACACACATATATATACATTTAGAGACGTACACATTTGTACGTCTCTAAATGTTTTGATGAATTTAACAAGGTGGACCCTCTTGTAAACAAGTGTATAATGCTTTATTGGGTCGTCCACTCACAGTTAACAGTCTTTGTATTAAGTTGTGCTTGAATTGTACTGTAATTCTGCAAACTTTGAATAAATACTTCAATCAATCAATCAAAATGCACCCATTCAAACACACAGTCACACACCGATGGCGGCGGAAGCCATGCAAGGCAGGCACCAACCAGCACATCGGGAGCAATTAGGGGTTCAGTGTCTTGCTCAAGGGCACTTTGACACTATAGCTCTGGGGGAGCCCGGGTTCGAGCTGGCAACCTTGCGGTTTCCATCCAGCCACTCTACCCCTGAGCAACCGCCGCCGCCCTTTACCTTACCTCGTATTAGATTAGAAATTCCGGAAGATGAAAATGTTGGCCGTAATCATATTTATTTGGACAAATCATTTGTTTACTTTAAACCTAACGCTCATGTTGTTTTTCACAAGTCTAAAACTCTATCTCCACCGCCTCACACTATATAGTGAATGGAAAGACACAATCCTAATTACATAACTCAGCTGAATGGCCTGTCGTCACACAGCTGTCTGTGAGCTTGTGTAAGTTCTTTTCACTGTGTGTGATCCCTATGGCATTGGCAATGCTGTTGTTTACGTAACTCGGCCACCCTCAGACTCTTTGAGGTCAGGTGCACTATGTCTCTGGAAGAAGGGCTAGTGTTTCACCATATCCACGAGGCATTGTAGTTATTCTCGTATGCCTCCTCCTTTCTTTTTTGTGAGAACCCATTTCCCTCTGTCCCTGCAAGAAATGAAGTAACAACTTTTAAGATAAGGCAGAAGGAAGTGGTTTTCCCATTATGTTTCTTCTTTTTTCTACTTTTTTCTACTTTTTTCTACTACTGCTGGCTGCAAAAATCATTGTTCTTTTTTCTATAAACGATGTTGCCACTCACTTTGTTACCTCCTTTTTTCCACCGTGCAGATTTGCTTTGTCTAGTTTCTTTATTGTCAATAGGTTCTGGGAATCCACACGTATGATTTGGTTTCCTTTGTGGTTTTAGTACTGCAACTAAAGGGATGGGAAGTCTTTTTTTTTCCTTCTTCTAAATGATAGCACAGTAGTAGTAATAGCCCCAGTAATAGTTCCAGTGTGATCATAATCATTGAATTGTTGCTCAAGCCAAGGACATTGAATCAAGTGCATTGTCGTTAGAATACTGTATGCTGCCTGTTTGCTTATAATTACTTACAAACGACCTCAGAAGGAATGTTGTGATTGTTATCACAGGATCATTTATGTGCAGTCTGCACAGCATAGGCCGACTCTGAATAATAATAATGGCCGTTGAGCTCATTTTTGGTCGGCCCGCCTCTCGCCTTGTTTTTGCAAACCCTATTTTTGGGTGTAAAAAGTCTTTAATCAGCCACTTCCAAAGTTGGAAAGTAGGGAGCTCCCCTTCCTTCCTTGTCCCGCCCACCACCCCCCCTGTCTGCCTCCATCGCTCTGTCTCTCTTTCTCTGCGCCTCTTCTGGAAACAGACGGGGAGTAGAGCTGTATGGAGCTCTCGCTGTAGCATCAAAGCACCGCGGGATGAAGGGCTCACATCCTCCCGCTGTGGTAAATGGAGTCCAACAACACAAGCCCACACAATTAAACATGTATTTATTTTTAGACGTAAGTTATGTCTCTGTTTGTGCTCTTCTCCGATGCATATTGCAAAACAAAGCTGTTTGCAGCTCAGCTGACCCCCCTTTCTTTTTTCTTACTCTTTTTTTCCAACGTTATTTACAGGCTGGGGGGGCTTGAGCCTGTGACCTTTTACATTTCTCTGCTGTCGGGAAGAAACCTCTTAACTCCAAAATGTTCATTTTTCAGGAAATGAAGAAAACCGTATATATTTTCAAAACAAAGCACTACTGCCTCTTCAAAGTTGGTGTTGTGACTTTATATATGGTCAATTACAGTTTGAGGGTCCAATGGAGTTAAGAGGTTTTGTCCAAAGTGTTTTTTAGCACTGATTTATGCCAAAAAGAAATAATCAAAAACCTCAAAAATGGAGTTATGAGGTTTCCTCCCGACAGCAACGCAATCTAACTTGACCTGAAACACCTCTGCTAAATTGAGTGAAAGAAACCATAGATTAAAAAAAAAACATTCTGTACATAATCATGTGTGCATGGAGGCCATAATGATAATTATATAATTTCATACATTTATATAATGGGCAACTCAAGCAAGCATTTTTAAAGGGTTTTTTTTTTTTTTGCACTGAGCTGCACGTTCAGTAATTCATTACACAAGTTCAGAGAAACAGTGCTTGCAAGTTCCTCTTTCTGGCTGTTGTTGGACAACAACATTTCTGGTCAAACAGTTAAGAGTGTGTGTAGTGTGTGTGTGTGTGTGTGTGTGTGTGTGTGTGTGTGTGTGTGTGTGTGTGTGTGTGTGTGTGTGTGTGTGTGTGTGTGTGTGTGTGAGAGAGAGAAAGAGGGAAAGAGAAACTGAGCGGAATCAAGAGAGCGGCGCGGGGTAGAGACACTGTAACCATGCTCTGAGAAAGTTCAGGGGTGTAATAGGATGTGTCCGGTCATGTTCCCTGCAACAACGCGCCTGTAAATGATTACCAGGAGGCCGTGGAACTGTAACTCTGGCGTTGGAACCACCACCACCACCACCACCAACTGACTGACTGACTGGCAGACTTCAATCGCTCCCAACCTCTCTTGTCCAACCAGCAGCGTCTGAGTCATTGCACACTGCCCTGAGTTCTGTTGCCATGCAGTCACTGCCAGCAGGCAAAGCTTGCCAGGCAAGAAAAAAAAAAAAGTTTTCATGATCTCTCGGGGAAATCTCTTGGATCTCTTGCTTCAGTTTGAATAATCACATCCTGTAACGTGAGAGGGGGGTGGGGGAAGGATCTCTCTAACCTCTTTAGTCACAGATTAGCACGGTGGTTCTCAACTACCGGTTTGCTACAGGGAGGTGAAATTATAGCTTTAAACAAACAATATGGAACAATATTTGAAATATCAATATTTCCCTATTGAGCCATTCTGTATACGGGAACCCCTTTGGTGTTTTAAGCATTATGTTATACTTTAGCTATTGAAAATAGCAGATCTACAAGCTCTAAGCTTGTAGGTCTGCTATTTTGAAAAATCGTGAAAACATTTTTAACTCAAATCTTTGCTTCTGGGGGGGGGGGGGAGGGGTCCCTGGAACTACATATTTTAAGATGGGGGACCGCGGCAAATTACATATATTTTTTGGTGGTCCATGACGTGAAAATGTTTGAGAATCACTGACATAGAAACATGAGGTTTCTCAGAAAACTGTCAGGGTTTAGAAGACATTGTGTAGAATCGTGACGTCCTTCAGGTCTAAATGATTTAATGTTCTGGGACTGTACAGTGCTTGGGCCTCCGGAACCAAACTAGCCCATTGCTGACCTGTTAAAAACCCTGCCCCGAAGGCTTCTTCCTGTGTGCCTCCCCTATACACAGTCTTCCGCTCACGATTCCCACTGTCTGGAATTTAAAATAAATATATCTTTATCTGTGACTCTGTCAGAACATTGTTTTTCGTCGTCATTGTAATTCCCAACAGCTGGGTGAGAAACACAGGTTACTTATAAGTGTACAGTACTGTATATCCCCATGCAGTACTCAGCCAGTGCTCAAACAGCATGGTACTGTAAAGGTCCCTTCACACAGAACGCGTTTTTTCTGATTTTTGACTGCGTTTCTCCATCAGTTTTCCGAAAAACGTGTCCAGTAGTGCAACCACTATGGCTGCAGGGCCAATTACAATTTACAATTACAATTTAGGTATTTAGCAGACGCTCTTAATCCAGAGCGATTTACATTAAGCAAGAACAAAAAAGCATGGTAATACATCACATAAAAAGCATTTATCATGAAACATGCGTAAGCTAATAATAACGTAACAGTTCACTGGCTGCAGAACAGGCATTATACCAATAACTAGTCTCATTATGTTGTTGCCTGTTGCATGTTTAAATTCCCCCTTTCATGGAATGATTTACAACCAGGATGTCACAGCTAGGACACACAGAAAACCATTGTAAAAGAGTCTCTTTCACAAGCTGTGCAGGAACGTGTTTGCAGAGGCCCCACATCCCCGTCGGTGTTTTCTCCCCGTTCTTTAAAATGACAGTAGAGGAGATTGTTGAGAATGCAGAGGAGGAAGCTTTGTGGTGGGTTTTGATCTCTGGACACCACAGAAACATTTCATGCCATTGTGATAAAAAAAAGGAAAAAAAGCACTTCCTTGTGTGATTCATATCTAGTTGCCCGGCTATGTCAGCAATGCATACGCCAGTTATTCTATGCGCGCGCACGTACGCACGCACGCACACACAGCTCATATGTCTTGTCTTCATGATCCTGTGGAACTGCACTCCTCAAGTGCTGTTCTGCACCTGACTCATAACCTCTCATGGAACAAACTATTCTCTGTATAACATTCTGATATTGTTAAGTAAGCATTTTGTAATCTCTATTGATTATAATTATAATGTTGCACTCAGACTTAGATGTAGGCTTTTTAGGCTATATTATGACCTTTTTTGACGGTAACAGCAAAGTCCTCAGTGACGATCCTGGTGCCCGTTTGGTCTTGGGAGGTATTTAGGCTACTATACCACCCAAGATTTTTTCTTTTTTTGTCAAATATGTTTTTATTGAACAGATTATAAATTGTTACAAACATTATGGTATGAAATAAAAAAAAATTATGAAACAAAATGAAAGAAAAAATAAACAAGACAAAAAAAGAGAAAGAAATCCCTTAACCCTCCCACCCATACTGCTCAGTGACACTGCATACTATATAATAAGATGATAGAAAGCTCATGGAAAACATCTGAAAAGAAAATGGCGTACAGTCAACCATATCAATGGTATCCTGTCTATTAATTGTTTCTACTCAGGTAATGGACAAGGGGCAGCCAAACCTTATCAAACTGTCTCTCCCTGTTTCTCAGGAAATACCTTATTCTCTCAGGATGAAGTGTACTAGTCATTTCATTTAACCAGTGCTTAAATGCAGGAGCCTCCTCCTTCTTCCAGTGTGTCAGAATTAGTTTTTTCGCTGTAATCAGACCATATGAGAAGAGTTGTTTCTGTGCTCTCGTCAACATAGGCATGGAGTCTGACATACCCAGAATAATGAGTACAGGATCGGGGTCAATATGAATACTCAAAATATCAGAGAGCGTCCAAGATTCTTTAATAAAGACTCACAGCCAATTACCAGTATTTCAACCTTTCCTTTATGCTTTATGCTTCCAGAATGACATTAAACCGGAGCATTTTAATCCGTTTGGATGATTTTACAAGTTTAATGTCCTTCAGACGCCGAGGACTGCAGTTGTTTTTCTGAGTGAATCAGAATCAAGAATCACAATCAGAATCAATCTTTATTGTCACACAGTAAGTAACGTGGGTGAAATCCTTGGTGGTGCAGGCTCATCATTGCAGTTAATGTAATGTTTTGCTTTGTTTTCTTTTTATTATTATTTGTAGTTTTTTTTTATGGGGGGTAATAATCCCTGGTTGAATGCTTTCTTGGCCAGGGTTCCCTTGCGACGACAAGAGACATCAGTACTTCACCTAGTTAACCAAAATATATTTACAATACATTTTTCAATGGAGAAACCACCATGCATGCATGTGTCAATTAGCTGTTTGTACTTTGTGCAACTCACCTCTGGTCTTCTGCGTACCAGCAGGGCCTGGAGGGAACTCTTGTGACATCACCGTGGTGGGGAACAACTGTGCGAAAGTCGAGGAAGTACTGTGGGAGGGGGGGGGGGGGGGGGGTTGTCCATGAGCCAAGCACACCTGCCCATTGTTTCCTGATCAACCAGGTGCACTGCTGCTGGCTGTGTACAGGCTGCGTCGTGGCCTGTACGATACAGAATAAAACATGTTCTCTCATGACAGGAAGAACAGTGTGACTATAAAGGCTTGGGACGTTCAGTGTGTTCCGACCTATACAGTGTTGACACGGCGTCCTCTCACTACTTCCCTCGCTTCCCTCGACCGAGTCACATACTTGAGTGATATCACTTGGGGAGTGGACTCTTCTATAGGTCCATTTATAGTCTCTCACTGGCTCGAAATGATCACAAAGTATATGTCACAACTGTGTTCACATCAGCTTTGGGTTTTGTGAATTTGTTTTGTTATGACAAGCACGTTTGGGGCGATTTGCCAAACGGCCGGGGCAGAGTGTCATCATTGTCCCTCGTCATCCGCTTCCTACTCTTTGACAGAAGTGTGGTTCTGAAACGATGCCCTGCGTGACGAGCAGGATCTTATAGTGTGTTGCTGCTGCTGCAAGCCTCCGAGCAGCATGTCGCTGCTACTGAGTTTGAATGTTCTCTGCTCTTGTTTCGACAGGACCGTCTCACACTCCCACACGGCTTGACCCGAGAACTGCATGATAAATAAGGTGAATGGAACTGCAGAATAGCAAAAGAACAACGGCAAATTATTTTTTAAATATTTGATCTGAATATCAGACCTAGTATACTGTATGTTCTTGTCTGTTAGTTTGTTAGTTAGTTAGTTTAATAGTTAGTTGGTTAGTTGTTCCTCCCAATAGAACCCAGTCACCTTTCCGCTGTCACGTATTGCTTGTTTTGGCACTTGTGCTTTGTTTACTAGCATAACTTCAGTTTGACAGATTTGACAGAGTTGTTTTCTTTACATGGCATGACACACACGACCAAATTCTCATTTTTTTTGCTTTCGTCTTAACAGACGATTGACATTTTCCTCTTCCTAAATGCAGCCTTTTATTGACCAGGAGGATGTCTTCGAAGACGCCCAGTGCCAACAACATAGCCCACGCCAAGAGGACGGTGCAGCAGCTCCGGGTAGAGGCCAGCATCGAGAGGATAAAGGTGCGTGAAGGAGAAAGACCACACCGAAAGAATATTGCATGTCATTACAGTCATGTGGCAAATATGACAGGGACGTGCACACATAGACATCAAAGGGGGCTTCAGCCCCTGCCCTTTTACCCGTCTGTAAAACAACTGCCCTTTCCAGACCACGAATGCAGCGTTTACTACATGGTGAAAGAAATGCAAATGGAACTCCTTTCCATGCCATACCGGAAGACAGCATTCAGGAGAATTGCTTTTTTTCCCTGAAGTCTCCTGAACTTCAACACAGTATTTTGCGTTGAACAAATTTGTTTAGAAACCCCGTTACATCGCATCTCCACTAGCTAAAGAGTGTGCTGGGTTGTGCCCCGAAAATAGCTGATCTACAAGCTGTGTGCTGTGTGCTTGTAGATCTGCTATTTTCGCAATTTTTTTGTCCAAAAGTGCCCTGATCTACAAGCTGTGTGCTGTGTGCTTGTAGATCTGCTATTTTCGCTATTTTTTGTCCAAAAGTGCCCTAGGGATTTCAGCCCCTGCCCCTCTGACGCTCTCTGCACGTCCCTGCATTATGACACGTGTCTGTGTGTCGACCACATGAACCCTATATAGCATCCCTATTCTGGCCCCATGTCATAACGGGCAAACATTTGATGAAACTATAGCAGAACTATAAAGCTCGCAACGTTGTCGCAATGTGTTTTGAGCTTGTACAGTAGAGGCGGCTATTTTTGGCCAAGATACTTGTAATGGGAAATAAGGAGGTGACCAATTGACAGAACCCCTGGTAGACTATATATTTTTTTTTTTTTTCCATTTCTTTATTGGCACACGAAAGGAACGCGTTGTGCCAATAAAGAAATGGAAATGTGAGTACTTTGTCCGCCATTTATTTCACTTTTGGATGTGCTACCTTTTTGGAATTTTTTTATTCCTATTTTTCTTTTATATATATACTGGATTTGGGTTTTGCACTACACTGAAACCCATTGCGGATGCACAACCTCTTTTTTTCATATAGGATAGAAGTGGTTAAACCTGCCAAAGTTCCAAGCCAATATACAGGCATGTCAGTATCATGTCCAATAAATGATGACGATGTCTCTATTATTAGTATACCGATTACATAAGTCACTATGGGAAAGGTGTGTGTGTGTGTGTGTGTGTGTGTGTGTGTGTGTGTGTGTGTGTGTGTGTGTGTGTGTGTGTGTGCGTGTGCGTGTGCGTGTTCATTCAAGTTTTATTTATTCTCGAAATTACACTGAGTAATCAAACTCATTTTCAGTGTCGTCGAGTAATACAATATCATAGAAAAACATCACAATACATCAGAAGATCAAAAAAAAAAGGTATACAATGTGAATTACATAGGTTTACAAATAAAAAGCTAAAACAAATTTAAAACGTATCTAAAAACAGTTGCTCATTGTGGGGGTGTGTATGCTCACCAAGGTTTTAAAACGATGCAAGGGTATCAATGTGGTCAATTTTAATGTCTTTTGTAGGTCGTTCCATGTATTAGTATTAGGCGTGTGCGTGCGGTTGCGCGTGCGTGTGCGTGTGTGTTTGTGTTCACCCTCCTGTCCTGTGTTTGTACTGCAGGTGTCCAAGGCTTCAGCAGACCTCATGAATTACTGTGCCGAGCACGCCAAGTACGACCCTCTGCTCATGGGTATCCCCACTTCAGAAAACCCCTTCAAGGACAAGAAACCCTGCGCTATATTGTAGTCGATGCCATTTAGCCTTTTACATGTCCGTTGTTTTGCTTATTAATGTGGCTGTATTCTTTTTTTCTATTTTATTTTTTTCTTTCTTTTTCATTTTTTTTGTTGGGAGGGATTAGGAGGGTGTGTAGGTGTGGGGGTTGGGAGATAGGACTATATCAGTCTTTCTCAAACATTTTCATGTTTCAAGGACCCCCAAAAATATATGTAATTGACCGCCGACCCCTATCTGAAAATATGTTGTTCCAGGGACCGGGGGGGGGGGGGGGGGGGGGGGCAACGATCTGAGTTAAAAACGTTCACTGTGAAAAATATATATTCAAAGATTTGCGCCACATTTTAACGATTTTCTTCAAAAAATAGCAGATCTACAAGCTCGTAGTGCCGCGCTATGAGCTTGTAGATCTGCTATTTTTTCAACCGCAAAAGTATAACATAATGCTTAAAACACCAAAAGGGGTCTCCCCGTCTAGAATTGGTTGAAAAGAATATCACTATAATAGTCTTGATTTCTGTGATGATTTGACCTAGAATTGATTACAATCAGCCAAGTACGTGTGCCGTGGCCACCCTGTCTCCTTCTATTAATGGTTCACCACTAAACAGGTCGGTAAAATGCTACAATGCTACTACTTAAAGGCACTGGAGGATGTGCGTCAGGCAGCAATGCCCAGCAGGAATACCATCACCTGTATCTGATATGTTTATTGATAATGGAAAAGTGATTGTCATCTGACTAACTGAAGCAGCCCCTATCACTGGGACTATGGACTGGGTGTGACTGCATCTGTCTACTTTACTCTGTGTATATGTATGTGTATATATATATAGCCAGTGGTGGAAAGTACATTTACTTAAGTAGGTATTTGTACTTTACTTGAGTATTTCCAATTTTCAATACTTTTACTTCTACTCCACGACATCTCAGATCCAAATATTGTACTTTTACTCCACCTACATTTATTTGAAAACTTTAGTTGCTAGTTACCGTGTAGATTTTTGATTATTATTACAAAACCTGCATTAACCACTTCCGCCCTATGGAAGCCATCGTTCTCACGATAATAAAAAGTATATATAAAATAAAATAAATCTTATTTAAAAGAAACCTGCCACTGCTGGACAGGTGTCTGAACTGCCCACAGCCCTCCTATGAGACACAGACTGAGTAGAGATGAATGGTGGTATTTCATCATGAACATTAGGGAGGACCAATTTAGTTTTGGGTCTTTTTATGCCTTTATTGATAGCGAACAGTGGCTTGGCAGCCTATAGGTGCCCAGACGGTTGAGCTAACCGCCCGGGCCGTGAGGACCATGTCTATGAAGACAGGTTGAAAAGTGGTGAAATGGAGTAACACATTTTTTTGTGGCTTTCTCCTTTTTATTATTTTCTATAGGGATAGAATCACAGTAGACCATGGAAATGGGGAGAGAGATGGGGGGGGGGTGTGACATGCAGTAAAGGCCGTCGGGATCGGGAGTCGAACCCGCGCTGCACACTGCCAGACTGGATTACCAGCCAAGGTGCCTGGACCGCTGAGCCACGGCGCCAGGCCTGGAGTAACAAAATTGAGTACTTTTTCCACCACTGGTTTCCTTCCTGGCCTTTTGGCCACGTACCTGTTCATCAAATCATTGTATCTGCTGCCTAGTGTGTCTTACAGCCATCACCACCATTATGGGTTGGAATTCACTGTAACAAAAAAAAGAAAACAGGGTCAGAGTGTATAATAAGCTTGGTAAAACGTTAGTCAAATCTGGGATGTTCGTTTAACTCTTGATATTGTGAAAATATACTTGTCAGGGTTAAAAATGGAGACTGGTTGTTACTGTGTGATAACAATGAATGTGACAGTTTTGTGTTCTGCTGAAATTGATGCCATCACGTTTTTTTTTTTTTTTTCTTATCTTTTTTTCCTGTTTTACTTCCTCACAGTATTGTAAAGCAGTGCGATCAACATTAACTAATTTTAGGAACCTTTGTTCAGTAATCTAAAATGTGTATGGTTCAGATTTAAGGTACGTAATACTGTATATGCGATGGGTTTTGTATTAACATTGTATTAAGATTAAGAATATAATAATGTTATTGTATATTATTAATAATATTTAAAAACTAAAGTTCATCGGATTGTACTCTTTAGGTGCAGATCGATCCCTCTGAAAAGTGCATTAGACATCAGGGCTGTATTTTGCGTGTCTTAAGTACCAGGTCTTATTCCCTAACTTGAGTAAACTAAAGACCTGGAGGCGTGATCAATGCTCTTTGGCCACTCAGAATAGCCAAATGGCATTGATCACGCCTCCAGGTCTTTAGTTTACTCAAGTTAGGGAATAAGACCTGGTACTTAAGACACGCAAAATACAGCCCTGGTGTCAGGTTGAACAGTGGTTCTCAGCTGGTTGGATTGAAACCCGGATTGCCGAAATGAAGCCAAGGTTAATTAAATAAGGTTAGGAAGTGAAGACCGTACGGTGGACTCCATGCTGCTCCCTGGAAGGAAAGAAACATGCGCAATGGGCCTATATGCAGCCAACACAGCTTCCTTGGTCTCAATTGCGCATGTTTCTTTCCTTCCAGGGAGAAACATGGAGTCCACCGTACGGTCTTCTCTTCCTAAACCTTATTTAATTAACCTTGAATGAAGCCAGGAAACAATTCACTAACTGACTAACACATACAGTACAATATTACACACTTTCATCTCAGAAGATGGGTCCCAAACCAGCGATTGAGAACCACTGCCTTGCAGTGTTGTTGTTTTGGGCAGCAAATTTAGATTTTAGTTTTAGTCATATAGTCTCTTGAATAGTTTTCATTTAGTTTTAGTCACATTTTAGTCACCTGGAATGTTTGGTAGTGTTAGTCTAGTTTTAGTCGACTAAATATCATAAGATTTTAGTTGACTAAATCTACAGTTGGTTTAGTCGAACAAAATGTATTTTGGCGGGCCTTGATGCCGTCGTAATGAGTTTTTTTTTTCACTTGCTGAAAATAGCCGATCTACATGCCCACAACGCGTTGCAGCGCGACGCATTGTGAGCTTGTAGATCGGCTATTTTCAGCATGCAACTAATTGTAAAATGACTTATACTGGATCTCTTGTCCACTATTCCCTTTAGTCTAGTTTTTACTTGTTGACGAAATTGTCAGTATATTTAGTCTTAGTTTTACTCATCATAGCTTAGTTTCCATTTAGTTTTCGTCTGTGGAAAAAGGTAGTCGACGAACATTTTCTGTCTTAGTTTTAGTCGACGAAATCAACACTGCTGCCTTGGACAACTACTGTAGTGTGTTGAACTCTGGTGTCCTGCACACATCTCATGTATCCAGCGTTTTGTTTTGACAACAAGGTTTTATGACCCTGCGTGACCAAGCCAAGCCTTCATAACTCATGAAGTAGTAATATATTGCAAACCTGTCACATGATTGTGATAAGTCACCACTCACCAGGTTTACTTTATCGGTAAAAATGGTTTAGCTTTACATTTGGAAATACGTGGCGACCCCGCCCCGGTTATTGGAACTGCTTTTTACACAACAGTGAGCCATGTTGCCTTGCAGATACAAGAAAGATATCTTAGGCAACTCGATGTAAACACTTGTGTCTTAAAATAGAGTCTTGGCACACGTAATGTTGGCACAAGCGCGGTACAGTGGGTAGTATCCAACTATCTGTTAATGTAACCCGTTGACCCGTTATGGGGCAGCGGTGGCCGAACAGTTTGCGGAGCGGTCTTGATATCTGAAGGTCGCTAGTTCGTATCCCACGTTAAAATTACCACCGCTGAAGTGCCCTTGAGCAAGGCATTGAACCCCTACCATGAAATGTTCTATGAGCAGGGCCTGGCTGTAAACAAGTTATTGAGCTTAGTCCAGTTACCCTGGGTAAACATGGTAACTTTGCTTTGCTTTGCTTTGACGCACCTGCCCCTGGATGGCTCTGATTGTCTCTTGTACATGTACACTACGGCAGCATTGACTCGTGTTGACATGTACGATTAGATTAGCAAGCTGTTTAGCTACTGGAGGCTGGAGCGTGTTCTGGGGGCAGATGTGATAACAAAAAGCAGACTTAGATAAAATATTCGTTCTTGCACACAAAAGCCTTAAGTCCAGTTTATGCATCATTCAAAGTATAAATTGAGCGTTGCCTGTATGCCTATGTATTATGAACAGTCTTGGGAGTATTTTCTTTTAACAGCAAAAGATATTTCTATCTAATATTTCTAGCTCTGTGATGAAAGTGATTTGTAACTATTTTGTGCCATTGTTTTTTTGTTGTTTTGTTTTGTGTCTACATGTTGTCATTAACAAGAGCTGTTGGATTATATTTGACTACCCGGTGCTACAGATTTCAGCATTGGTATTGTTGCCTTCTCCAAAGGGTAGTTTATAAAGTTTTGAAAACAGCAAGACCAATTGTGTGTTTTTTTTTAAATACAGTTTCCTCAATTAATGAATTATTATCAGAACAGTTCAATCAATATACAGTATGCCACTTAAAAATGCACATAGAATTATCACGATATAGTTTCCATACATTGAGTCACCCAGCAATGGCTTTACTGCAGCCTTACTACAGACTTTAATTTGATCATTTACATGTTTAAATGTGTTTAATTGACTATCTTCACTGACACATTGACCATTGTATGGAGAACATGTGACGATGAACATGCAGCACTCAATTCGGTGTAATACTGCACTAATTTCTGAATGAAAAGTCAGAATAAACAGTCATGTTAACCCATGGTTTGACCTGTTATTGTGGCTTTTAAATTACTTTGATTGGATTTATTAGACGTCATGGTTAAAAGAAAAAGACATGCTTCTCACAGAAACGTCACAGATAAAAAAGAAAGTCAGTGACTTATTTCCAGTGTGGTCATTGCCCTGAGACAAACAGAACATAGCAATATAAAACAGGAAATGCAACAATAAATAAAATAAAACACTGACGGTGGCAAATGTACTGTACTCTGTCTTTTCTATGCAGTTTAATTTGATAATGGGTTCTGGTTTGGACCATACTTAGGAGGCAGCAATGAAAGGATTTGTCCACATGTAAAATAATCACATTTGAACTTCAGTAGTTTCAAATCAAGCTAAATCTGCTGCTGTTAATAAACACGTGACCAAGGGTTTATTGTAAGACTTGCTTGCTCTTCTCACACGTATTATTAGATAGATTGATACCTTATCAATTCAACACGTATTATTAGATAGATTGATACCTTATCAATTCAACACGTATTATTAGATAGATTGATACCTTATCAATTCAACACGTATTATTAGATAGATTGATACCTTATCAATTCAACACGTATTATTAGATAGATTGATACCTTATCAATTCAACACGTATTATTAGATAGATTGATACCTTATCAATTCCCCGTGGGTGAAATTGTGGGCATTAACTGGGGCACACAAGAAAGCTGTTTGTATTTCCTTGAACTATAAAATATGCTATTATCATGTAACCTACAGCATGAGTATAGATTATACAGCGGCTATTTGAAACTAGCCGATCTGACTGAGCAATGATTGATCAGCTATTTTCAACAATTATTCAGACTTTTAAACTCAGTCAAATACATTTCAAAATCATATGAAATAAAACATTGGTAGGGTCTATATATATATAGATCTATAGGTAGGTCTATAATATAGACCCTACCAATGTTTTATTTCATATGATTTTGAAATATGAAAGTGTTTACTATATAGACTCTATATAGTAAACACTGATCACTGAGATACATAGTCCTATGAGTTATTATTAGTCGTCTGTTGATTGCTATGCAGCGTTCATCCCCATACAGTAACAGTCAGCCCAGTACAGTATTAACAAATCCCTGAATGATCTAAAAACAAATCCACTATCACCAAATCACCAAGACAGCTCGAAGCATTAAACGTTTCCTTTGGAATGTCAGAAAGTGATCTATAATATAACGTGCAAAAGAAAAAGAAAAAAATCCGCCAATTTATACACACTATGGTATGTTCAGTTACACTATAGCTCTGGTCCATAGAGCTATGACATCAGAGCTATGTTTATGTTGATTGATTGAAATATTTATTAACAGTTTGTAGAATGACAGTACATTTCAAGCACAAACTCAATACAAAGACTGTTAAATGTGAGCGGACGACCCAATTAAGCATTATACACTTGTTTACGACAGGGTCCACATTGTTCAATTCATCAAAACATTTAGAAACATACAAATAGACACTTCTATATTTAGTCACATTGGAATCACCTGGAATGTTCTAGTCTAGTGTTTAGTCTAGTTTTAGTCGACTATAAATGTCATACGATTTTAGTCGACTAAATCTACAGTTGATTTAGTCGACTAAAATGTGATTTGACAGGCCTTGATGTCGTTGTAATGACATATTTTACACTTAGCAGATATACAATCTCACAACGCGTCGCGCTGCGACGCGTTGTGAGATTGTATATCTGCTATTTTCAGCATGCAACCCAGCATAAAACTGGATCTCTTGTCCACTAGTCCCTTACTAACATTTTAGTCTAGTTTTTATTTGTTGACGAAATTGTCAGTATATTTAGTCTTAGTTTTAGTCATCATAGATTCGTTTTTATTTAGTTTTTATTTAGTTTTAGTCAGTGAAAAAGGGTAGTCGACGAACATTTTCCGTCTTAGTTTTAGTCGACGAAAACAACACTGATCCATAGCCTGATTACTGATCCATAGCCTGATTATCAGACTGTAGCTCTCTTGAAGACTACAATATGACGGCATAGAATCGCGGCAAAAAACTCGCGGGCGTGGCCTCACGTCACACCGGAAGGAAGTAACCCCCCCCCTCAAATACGGAAGAGACGCGTGGTGGGGGGTTTGCTCACTCAGTGTTGTTTTGATTTTGCCACGTCACCATGTCCGCCGTCGCCCGTCGTCGTGTCCGCAGCAGGTACGTTAAATGTTATTTAATACTTAACGTTGTTGTTGTTCAAACATCCGTGATCACTTTATATGTTAACTTGTTGTGATGTTTATATATTATGTTCGTGCCGCTCTGTAAAACCGTGTTCCAGTAGCCTAATGGTTAGTGTCGACGCTTAGTAGACAACAGGGCCCGGGTTCAAGTCCCCATCGAGGACTGAGAGTTAGCTTAATTCTTACCAAACTTAACACAATTGTTTTAGCTTTTCTCGTCGAGGTCCATTATTCATTCAGTATTTGAGCCTACAAATGGTGGTCCCGTGGCTCAGATACTGAATAAATAAAGGACCTCGACTTGATGCAAACAAACAGTTGTGTTTGTTAAGAAGAAAAGATACTCGGTCATCGACTGGGAAGTGAACCCGGGCCCGGATGTTCACATACCATCGACATAACCATTCGGCTACTGGGTCATGGTTTTATAAAGTAGTAGAAACATATATGAACACAACACAGTAGGAACAGAGCATTCTGGGATGCACGCTAGTTCGTTAGCTAGCTAGCTAGCGTGCTGCCGTCATGAACGTGCACAATGATAGTCAACGGACCAGCGCGTTCATGTGTTGTTTGGGGCCAGGCTGCAATACCTTCATTCGGCCACTATGTCCATTTCTCCTCAGGGTTTCCTCTGGGTGCCTTCTCTATTCATAATAATTATACTCTATGCTCACAATGGTGGTCAGTGGCTCAAATGGGTCTGAGAGGCTAAATGGCCTCAAATGGTGGTCCGTGGCTGAATAAATAATCGACTAGAGGTGAACAGAGTAGTGTTTAGATGGTTCTGTTATGACTGCATGCTGTAGTGTTTAGATGGTTCTGTTATGACTGCATGTTGTAGTATTTAGATGGTTCTGTTATGACTTCTCCTCTGCATGTTGTAGTGTTTAGATGGTTCTGTTATGACTTCTCCTCTGCACGCTGTAGTGTTTAGATGGTTCTGTTATGACTACTCCTCTGCATGTTGTAGTGTTTAGATGGTTCTGTTATGACTTCTCCTCTGCATGCTGTAGTGTTTAGATGGTTCTGTTATGACTTCTCCTCTGCATGCTGTAGTGTTTAGATGGTTCTGTTATGACTTCTCCTCTGCATGCTGTAGTGTTTAGATGGTTCTGTTATGACTGCATGTTGTAGTATTTAGATGGTTCTGTTATGACTTCCCCTCTGCATGTTGTAGTGTTTAGATGGTTCTGTTATGACTTATCCTCTGCATGCTGTAGTGTTTAGATGGTTCTGTTATGACTTCTCCTCTGCATGCTGTAGTGTTTAGATGGTTCTGTTATGACTGCATGTTGTAGTATTTAGATGGTTCTGTTATGACTTCCCCTCTGCATGTTGTAGTGTTTAGATGGTTCTGTTATGACTTATCCTCTGCATGCTGTAGTGTTTAGATGGTTCTGTTATGACTTCTCCTCTGCATGCTGTAGTGTTTAGATGGTTCTGTTATGACTGCATGTTGTAGTATTTAGATGGTTCTGTTATGACTTCCCCTCTGCATGCTGTAGTGTTTAGATGGTTCTGTTATGACTTCTCCTCTGCATGCTGTAGTGTTTAGATGGTTCTGTTATGACTTCTCCTCTGCATGCTGTAGTGTTTAGATGGTTCTGTTATGACTTCTCCTCTGCATGTTGTAGTGTTTAGATGGTTCTGTTATGACTTCTCCTCTGCATGTTGTAGTGTTTAGATGTTCTGTTATGACTTCTCCTCTGCATGCTGTAGTGTTTAGATGGTTCTGTTATGACTTCTCCTCTGCATGTTGTAGTGTTTAGATGGTTCTGTTATGACTTCTCCTCTGCATGCTGTAGTGTTTAGATGGTTCTGTTATGACTTATCCTCTGCATGTTGTAGTGTAGATGGTTCTGTTATGACTTCTCCTCTGCATGTTGTAGTGTTTAGAATGGGGGTGGGCAATTTTGACGATAGAGACTATATTTCCACTATATTTCCACTCTCACTCCAGCCACGTTGCATATTACTGTTGTAGCAAAAATAGCCGATGTACAAGCTCAAAACGCGTCGCAGTGCAACGCGTTTGGGGCTTATTGATCAGCTATTTTTTCCCCCCCAAGACGGTGGATTGTGGCCCATGCCTTCCTGCTGTTATTTGTCATGTTGGTGTTCTCTATATCTTTTCGTCCTGGGCATGACGTTAAACTGTTCCGTTCGAGAGGACCGCCGACCCTCGAATGTAAACAGCCACGAAAGGAAACTATGTGTGTGTGTGAGGTGTTCTCTATCATTTCATTCCAGTACTACTACTTTGGGTAGTGGCTGGACGTTTGTGTAGATATTGAAAAGGAGGGGGCGAGCAGGCTACCTTGTGGTAGGCCGTTCTTTTGGGCTTTCCATTTACTCCTCTGGTCATTTAACTGGACATAGAAGCACCTGTTGTTGAGGAGGCTTTTCCTGACCATTGTGCGGTGTTGGACAGTGTCGTAGGCAGCAGAGAGATCTCTGAATGCTGCTCCAGTTATTTGTTTTCCCTCAAACCCATCCTCAATGTGTTGGGTGAGGTTGAGCTCTGTCCAGCACAGGAGCGGCCGGGACAGAAACCAGCTTGGTCTTTAGTCAGCGTGGTGTCTATGAGTGGCATGAGGCGTTGGAGTAGCAGCCTCTCTTGTAGGTGATGCAGAGGAGGGAAATGGGTCGGTAGCTCTTTGGGGATGATGGGTCTTTGCCAGGTTTGGGGATTGCAACCACTTTGGCCTTTCTCCAGACAGAAGGGATGGTTTTCTGTGCCATGCATTTATTCAGTATCCCCACGAGCCAGGTCTTTGCGTTAGGTCCCAGGTGCTGTATCATTTCTGCCAGTATGTCATCAATCCCTGCTGCTTTTCCGGGTTTCAACTTTCCCATTGCAGTTTCGAGTTCTTCTAGGTCGAAGGGTTTGGTTTGAGGGCTGGCTGATTGAGGTTGGTCTGATACCACTGTGTGATGGTATTCTCCTGTGGGTCGGTGGCGGTGTTGGTCACAACTGGTGGCCAACAGTCGTAACCAACACCGCCACCGACCCACATAGAATACCATCGCACAGTGGTATCAGACCAACCACAATCAGCCAGTCCTCAAACCAAACCCTTCGACCTAGAAGAACTTGAAACTGCAATGGGAAAGTTGAAACCCGGAAAAGCAGCAGGGATTGATGACATGCTGGAAGAAATGATACAGCACCTGGGACCTAGCGCAAAGACCTGGCTTGTGGGGATGCTGAACACGTGCATGGCACAGAAAACCATCCCTTCTGTCTGGAGAAAGGCCAAAGTGGTTGCAATCCCTAAACCTGGCAAAGACCCATTATCCCCGAAGAGCTACCGACCCATTTCCTTCCTCTGCATCACCTACAAGCTCTATGAGAGGCACTAACATTTCTGAACAGACTATATTTACATCAATATGTCTGGGTCCCCACCTACTCACTCAGGGTTGACGTGTCACACCTGCAGTGATGGGAGGGGCACCAAAATGTGGTGTTTTGATTGGTTGATGGGGGCACTCCCTTAGTATAAAAGTATATGTTTTGTGTACACATGACCTGATGAAGATCAAATAGATCGAAACGTTGGCAGTATTTCAATACAGAACGTTTTTTTTACACCTGTGATGTGCGGGCTCCATCCAATACCTACACCAGTTGTGTTGCAACAGAGTTTGCTGTGACCGTTGTGAATTATGGGTGGTGTGGTCTTTGCCAAGATGGTGGATTGTGGCTCATGCCTTCCTGCTGTTATTTGTCATGTTGGTGTTCTCTATATCTTTTCGTCCTGGGCATGACGTTAAACTGTTCCGTTCGAGAGGACCGGCAACCCTCGAATGTAAACAGGAGTAGCAGCCTCTCTTGTAGGTGATGCAGAGGAGGGAAATGGGTCGGTAGCTCTTTGGGGATGATGGGTCTTTGCCAGGTTTGGGGATTGCAACCACTTTGGCCTTTCTCCAGACAGAAGGGATGGTTTTCTGTGCCATGCATGTATTCAGTATCCCCACGAGCCAGGTCTTTGCGCTAGGTCCCAGGTGCTGTATCATTTCTGCCAGTATGTCATCAATCCCTGCTGCTTTTCCGGGTTTCAACTTTCCCATTGCAGTTTCGAGTTCTTCTAGGTCGAAGGGTTTGGTTTGAGGGCTGGCTGATTGAGGTTGGTCTGATACCACTGTGCGATAGTATTCTCCTGTGGGTCGGTGGCGGTTTTTCGCGTCTCGGTTCCTCAGGTGCAAGCTGCATAGTTGGGTTTGTGTGTGTCTTTCTTTTTCTGTCTTTCTTTCTTAGGACGGAGATCAAGGTAGACGCCGTTGGAAGGCTCAACACAAGCCGATGCCCCTAGAGATCCATCCCAAAGCTTCCCTCAGGGAGTTCAGCAAGCCAGCTAGCCAGCAAGCCTGCCCAGTCAGCGAACGCAGCCAGTCAGCTCCGCCAGTCAGCCAGTGTAGAAAGTCAGGCTGCCAAGCCAGAGCATATCAGCCCTTGCAGTCAGCCACTGCAGCCATACCAGCCTTGCTCAGTCAGCTCAGCCAGGCCTCTCTCGAGGCCTGGCTCTCTGTCTGCCTGGCCCGGTCTGCCCTGCCCTGCCTTGCAGCAACAGAACCAGCCTTTCTGGCAAGCCAGCCATCTCAGAATGCGAGCTGAGCAAGCCAGTGCAGCAGCAAGCCCAGACTAGGTTACCGCAGCCTTACTGTGCAGCCACAGCCACTCAGCCAAGACCAGCAGGAGCTGGCCAGGCTCCAACCCTTGCAGCGCAGCCTTAGGCCGGATAGTCCCCCTGCCTGCACTTTGTTGCCTTCCTGGCCTGTCTGCCTGCCTAGGCGCCTCGGTCTTCCTGTCTGTCTGCCTTGGCCTGCCTGTCTGAAACTGGTTTAGACTAACTGCGTGCTTGCCAGCTGCGTTGGCTTGCTGAGCTCGTATTCTGAGCTGGCTGGCTTGCTAGCAAGGCTGGTTCTGTTGCTGCAAGGCAGGGCAGGGCAGACTGGGCCAGGCAGACAGAGAGCCAGGCCTCGAGAGAGGCCTGGCTGAGCTGACTGAGCAAGGCTGGTATGGCTGCAATGGCGGACTGCAAGGGCTGATATGCTCTGGCTTGTCAGCCTGACTTTCTACACTGGCTGACTGGCGGAGCTGGCTGGCTGCGTTGGCTGACTGGGCGGGCTTGCTGGCTAGCTGGCTTGCTGGGCTCCCTGAGGGAAGCTTTGGGATGGATCTCTAGGGGCATCGGCTTGTGTTGAGCCTTCCAACGGCGTCTACCTTGATCTTCATCCTAAGAAAGACAGACAGAAAAAGAAAGACACACACAAAGTCAACTATGCAGCTTCCACATGAGGAAGGCAGGCAGGCACGCAGGCAGGCACAAGCTGCCTGCGTGTTTGCTTCGCCCTCCAGTTGCTGCTCCAGTTATTTGTTTTCCCTCAAACCCATCCTCAATGTGTTGGGTGAGGTTGAGCTCTGTCCAGCACAGGACGGGACGGAAACCAGCTTGGTCTTTAGTCAGCTTGGTGTCTATGAGTGGTATGAGGCGTTGGAGTAGCAGCCTCTCTTGTAGGTGATGCAGAGGAGGGAAATGGGTCGGTAGCTCTTTGAGGATGATGGGTCTTTGCCAGGTTTGGGGATTGCAACCACTTTGGCCTTTCTCCAGACAGAAGGGATGGTTTTCTGTGCCATGCATGTGTTCAGCATCCCCACGAGCCAGGTCTTTGCGTTAGGTTCCAGGTGCTGTATAATTTCTGCCAGTATGTCATCAATCCCTGCTGCTTTTCCGGGTTTCAACTTTCCCATTGCAGTTTCGAGTTCTTCTAGGTCGAAGGGTTTGGTTTGAGGGCTGGCTGATTGTGGTTGGTCTGATACCACTGTGCGATGGTATTCTCCTGTGGGTCGGCGGCGGTGTTGGTTACGACTGTTGGCCACCAGTTGTGATGCAACAGAGTTCGCTGTCACCGTTGTGAATTATGGGTGGCTCCCTGAGGTCCTTGATCCCCATGGGGTCCAACAGTGGTCATTGAAGCGTGCACACACACATGCACACATGCACCTACACACGCACAGGCGCACATGCGTATGCACACCTGGACCTTTAAATGAACAACAACACAAAAACTAAGGCACTGGTGTCGGACTTCTGGTTTACCGGAACGGGGTTCAACTCCCTGCAGTGCCCTGCTCAATGTGTTGTATTTCATTCATTGGTCCATGGTCTCAGGTCATTGAGCGGCGCGCTATAGTGCGCGATTCTTCATCATTGTTGAGGATTTTTTAAAGGTGAAAATCAAGGAAAAGCAAAAGGCTATAGTCCATGGTCACGGACCGCATACTGGTCAAGGTCATTTATACTGGTGAAGATCATTTACTAGTCTTATAAAGGTCATTTATACTGGTCAAGGTCATTTACTAGTCTCATGAAGGTCATGTATACTGGTCAGTCATATACTGGTCACGGTCATTTCTACTGGTGAAGGTCATTTATACTGGTCAAGGTCATTTGTACTTGTCAAGGTCATTTATACTGGTCAAGGTCATTTACTAGTCTTATTGAAGGTCATTGATATTGGTCAAGGTCATTAAGTGGCACGCTATAGTGCACGATTCTTCATCATTGTTGAGGATTTGAAAAAAGGTTAAATCGCAGAAAAGCGAAAGGCTAAAGTCCATGGTCACGGAGGGCATACTATAGTATGTTGTTTTTCTTTTTTTGGTGGTGTGCGGGCTCCATCCAATAACTACACCAGTTGTGATGCAATAGAGTTTGCTGTGACCGTTGTGAATTATGGGTGGTGTGGTCTTTGCCAAGACGGTGGATTGTGGCCCATGCCTTCCTGCTGTTATTTGTCATGTTGGTGTTCTCTATATCTTTTCGTCCTGGGCATGACGTTAAACTGTTCCGTTCGAGAGGACCGGCGACCCTCGAATGTAAACAGCCACGAAAGGAAACTATGTGTGTGTGAGGTGTTCTCTATCATTTCATTCCAGTACTACTACTTTGGGTAGTGGCTGGACGTTTGTGTAGATATTGAAAAGGAGGGGGCGAGCAGGCTACCTTGTGGTAGGCCGTTCTTTTGGGCTTTCCATTTACTCCTCTGGTCATTTAACTGGACATAGAAGCGCCTGTTGTTGAGGAGGCTTTTCCTGACCATTGTGCGGTGTTGGACAGTGTCGTAGGCAGCAGAAAGATCTCTGAATGCTGTTCCAGTTATTTGTTTTCCCTCAAACCCATCCTCAATGTGTTGGGTGAGGTTGAGCTCTGTCCAGCACAGGACTGGACGGAAACCAGCTTGGTCTTTAGTCAGCTTGGTGTCTATGAGTGGTATGAGGCGTTGGAGTAGCAGCCTCTCTTGTAGGTGATGCAGAGGAGGGAAATGGGTCGGTAGCTCTTTGGGGGTGATGGGTCTTTGCCAGGTTTGGGGATTGCAACCACTTTGGCCTTTCTCCAGACAGAAGGGATGGTTTTCTGTGCCATGCATTTATTCAGTATCCCCACGAGCCAGGTCTTTGCGTTAGGTCCCAGGTGCTGTATCATTTCTGCCAGTATGTCATCAATCCCTGCTGCTTTTCCGGGTTTCAACTTTCCCATTGCAGTTTCGAGTTCTTCTAGGTCGAAGGGTTTGGTTTGAGGGCTGGCTGATTGAGGTTGGTCTGATACCACTGTGTGATGGTATTCTCCTGTGGGTCGGTGGCGGTGTTGGTCACAACTGGTGGCCAACAGTCGTAACCAACACCGCCACCGACCCACATAGAATACCATCGCACAGTGGTATCAGACCAACCACAATCAGCCAGTCCTCAAACCAAACCCTTCGACCTAGAAGAACTTGAAACTGCAATGGGAAAGTTGAAACCCGTAAAAGCAGCAGGGATTGATGACATGCTGGAAGAAATGATACAGCACCTGGGACCTAGCGCAAAGACCTGGCTTGTGGGGATGCTGAACACGTGCATGGCACAGAAAACCATCCCTTCTGTCTGGAGAAAGGCCAAAGTGGTTGCAATCCCTAAACCTGGCAAAGACCCATTATCCCCGAAGAGCTACCGACCCATTTCCTTCCTCTGCATCACCTACAAGCTCTATGAGAGGCACTAACATTTCTGAACAGACTATATTTACATCAATATGTCTGGGTCCCCACCTACTCACTCAGGGTTGACGTGTCACACCTGCAGTGATGGGAGGGGCACCAAAATGTGGTGTTTTGATTGGTTGATGGGGGCACTCCCTTAGTATAAAAGTGTATGTTTTGTGTACACATGACCTGATGAAGATCAAATAGATCGAAACGTTGGCAGTATTTCAATACAGAACGTTTTTTTTACACCTGTGATGTGCGGGCTCCATCCAATACCTACACCAGTTGTGTTGCAACAGAGTTTGCTGTGACCGTTGTGAATTATGGGTGGTGTGGTCTTTGCCAAGACGGTGGATTGTGGCTCATGCCTTCCTGCTGTTATTTGTCATGTTGGTGTTCTCTATATCTTTTCGTCCTGGGCATGACGTTAAACTGTTCCGTTCGAGAGGACCGGCAACCCTCGAATGTAAACAGGAGTAGCAGCCTCTCTTGTAGGTGATGCAGAGGAGGGAAATGGGTCGGTAGCTCTTTGGGGATGATGGGTCTTTGCCAGGTTTGGGGATTTCAACCACTTTGGCCTTTCTCCAGACAGAAGGGATGGTTTTCTGTGCCATGCATGTATTCAGTATCCCCACGAGCCAGGTCTTTGCGCTAGGTCCCAGGTGCTGTATCATTTCTGCCAGTATGTCATCAATCCCTGCTGCTTTTCCGGGTTTCAACTTTCCCATTGCAGTTTCGAGTTCTTCTAGGTCGAAGGGTTTGGTTTGAGGGCTGGCTGATTGAGGTTGGTCTGATACCACTGTGCGATAGTATTCTCCTGTGGGTCGGTGGCGGTTTTTCGCGTCTCGGTTCCTCAGGTGCAAGCTGCATAGTTGGGTTTGTGTGTGTCTTTCTTTTTCTGTCTTTCTTTCTTAGGACGGAGATCAAGGTAGACGCCGTTGGAAGGCTCAACACAAGCCGATGCCCCTAGAGATCCATCCCAAAGCTTCCCTCAGGGAGTTCAGCAAGCCAGCTAGCCAGCAAGCCTGCCCAGTCAGCGAACGCAGCCAGTCAGCTCCGCCAGTCAGCCAGTGTAGAAAGTCAGGCTGCCAAGCCAGAGCATATCAGCCCTTGCAGTCAGCCACTGCAGCCATACCAGCCTTGCTCAGTCAGCTCAGCCAGGCCTCTCTCGAGGCCTGGCTCTCTGTCTGCCTGGCCCGGTCTGCCCTGCCCTGCCTTGCAGCAACAGAACCAGCCTTTCTGGCAAGCCAGCCATCTCAGAATGCGAGCTGAGCAAGCCAGTGCAGCAGCAAGCCCAGACTAGGTTACCGCAGCCTTACTGTGCAGCCACAGCCACTCAGCCAAGACCAGCAGGAGCTGGCCAGGCTCCAACCCTTGCAGCGCAGCCTTAGGCCGGATAGTCCCCCTGCCTGCACTTTGTTGCCTTCCTGGCCTGTCTGCCTGCCTAGGCGCCTCGGTCTTCCTGTCTGTCTGCCTTGGCCTGCCTGTCTGAAACTGGTTTAGACTAACTGCGTGCTTGCCAGCTGCGTTGGCTTGCTGAGCTCGTATTCTGAGCTGGCTGGCTTGCTAGCAAGGCTGGTTCTGTTGCTGCAAGGCAGGGCAGGGCAGACTGGGCCAGGCAGACAGAGAGCCAGGCCTCGAGAGAGGCCTGGCTGAGCTGACTGAGCAAGGCTGGTATGGCTGCAATGGCGGACTGCAAGGGCTGATATGCTCTGGCTTGTCAGCCTGACTTTCTACACTGGCTGACTGGCGGAGCTGGCTGGCTGCGTTGGCTGACTGGGCGGGCTTGCTGGCTAGCTGGCTTGCTGGGCTCCCTGAGGGAAGCTTTGGGATGGATCTCTAGGGGCATCG
Organism: Protomyctophum parallelum; assembly: GCF_964188405.1. NCBI lineage: Eukaryota > Metazoa > Chordata > Actinopteri > Myctophiformes > Myctophidae > Protomyctophum > Protomyctophum parallelum. Next base: position 13,723,881 of record NC_139709.1, read on the forward strand.
GCTTGTGTTGAGCCTTCCAACGGCGTCTACCTTGATCTTCATCCTAAGAAAGACAGACAGAAAAAGAAAGACACACACAAAGTCAACTATGCAGCTTCCACATGAGGAAGGCAGGCAGGCACGCAGGCAGGCACAAGCTGCCTGCGTGCTTGCTTCGCCCTCCAGTTGCTGCTCCAGTTATTTGTTTTCCCTCAAACCCATCCTCAATGTGTTGGGTGAGGTTGAGCTCTGTCCAGCACAGGACGGGACGGAAACCAGCTTGGTCTTTAGTCAGCTTGGTGTCTATGAGTGGTATGAGGCGTTGGAGTTGCAGCCTCTCTTGTAGGTGATGCAGAGGAGGGAAATGGGTCGGTAGCTCTTTGAGGATGATGGGTCTTTGCCAGGTTTGGGGATTGCAACCACTTTGGCCTTTCTCCAGACAGAAGGGATGGTTTTCTGTGCCATGCATGTGTTCAGCATCCCCACGAGCCAGGTCTTTGCGTTAGGTTCCAGGTGCTGTATAATTTCTGCCAGTATGTCATCAATCCCTGCTGCTTTTCCGGGTTTCAACTTTCCCATTGCAGTTTCGAGTTCTTCTAGGTCGAAGGGTTTGGTTTGAGGGCTGGCTGATTGTGGTTGGTCTGATACCACTGTGCGATGGTATTCTCCTGTGGGTCGGCGGCGGTGTTGGTTACGACTGTTGGCCACCAGTTGTGATGCAACAGAGTTCGCTGTCACCGTTGTGAATTATGGGTGGCTCCCTGAGGTCCTTGATCCCCATGGGGTCCAACAGTGGTCATTGAAGCGTGCACACACACATGCACACATGCACCTACACACGCACAGGCGCACATGCGTATGCACACCTGGACCTTTAAATGAACAACAACACAAAAACTAAGGCACTGGTGTCGGACTTCTGGTTTACCGGAACGGGGTTCAACTCCCTGCAGTGCCCTGCTCAATGTGTTGTATTTCATTCATTGGTCCATGGTCTCAGGTCATTGAGCGGCGCGCTATAGTGCGCGATTCTTCATCATTGTTGAGGATTTTTTAAAGGTGAAAATCAAGGAAAAGCAAAAGGCTATAGTCCATGGTCACGGACCGCATACTGGTCAAGGTCATTTATACTGGTGAAGATCATTTACTAGTCTTATAAAGGTCATTTATACTGGTCAAGGTCATTTACTAGTCTCATGAAGGTCATGTATACTGGTCACAGTCATATACTGGTCACGGTCATTTCTACTGGTGAAGGTCATTTATACTGGTCAAGGTCATTTGTACTTGTCAAGGTCATTTATACTGGTCAAGGTCATTTACTAGTCTTATTGAAGGTCATTGATATTGGTCAAGGTCATTAAGTGGCACGCTATAGTGCACGATTCTTCATCATTGTTGAGGATTTGAAAAAAGGTTAAATCGCAGAAAAGCGAAAGGCTAAAGTCCATGGTCACGGAGGGCATACTATAGTATGTTGTTTTTCTTTTTTTGGTGGTGTGCGGGCTCCATCCAATAACTACACCAGTTGTGATGCAATAGAGTTTGCTGTGACCGTTGTGAATTATGGGTGGTGTGGTCTTTGCCAAGACGGTGGATTGTGGCCCATGCCTTCCTGCTGTTATTTGTCATGTTGGTGTTCTCTATATCTTTTCGTCCTGGGCATGACGTTAAACTGTTCCGTTCGAGAGGACCGGCGACCCTCGAATGTAAACAGCCACGAAAGGAAACTATGTGTGTGTGAGGTGTTCTCTATCATTTCATTCCAGTACTACTACTTTGGGTAGTGGCTGGACGTTTGTGTAGATATTGAAAAGGAGGGGGCGAGCAGGCTACCTTGTGGTAGGCCGTTCTTTTGGGCTTTCCATTTACTCCTCTGGTCATTTAACTGGACATAGAAGCGCCTGTTGTTGAGGAGGCTTTTCCTGACCATTGTGCGGTGTTGGACAGTGTCGTAGGCAGCAGAGAGATCTCTGAATGCTGCTCCAGTTATTTGTTTTCCCTCAAACCCACCCTCAACGGGACGGAAACCAGCTTGGTCTTTAGTCAGCTTGGTGTCTATGAGTGGTATGAGACGTTGGAGTAGCAGCCTCTCTTGTAGGTGATGCAGAGGAGGGAAATGGGTCGGTAGCTCTTTGGGGATAATGGGTCTTTGCCAGGTTTGGGGATTGCAACCACTTTGGCCTTTTTCCAGACAGAAGGGATGGTTTTCTGTGCTATGCATGTGTTCAGCATCCCCACAAGCCAGGTCTTTGCGTTAGGTCCCAGGTGCTGCATAATTTCTGCCAGTATGTCATCAATCCCTGCTGCTTTTCCGGGTTTCAACTTTCCCATTGCAGTTTCGAGTTCTTCTAGGTCGAAGGGTTTGGTTTGAGGGCTGGCTGATTGTGGTTGGTCTGATACCACTGTGCGATGGTATTCTCCTGTGGGTCGGTGGCGGTGTTTGTTACGACTGTTGGCCACCAGTTGTGATGCAACAGAGTTCACTGTGACCGTTGTGAATTATGGGTGGCTCCCTGAGGTCCTTGATCGCCATTGGGTCCAACAGTGGTCATTGAAGCATGCACACACACACATGCACCTACACACGCACAGGCGCACATGCGTATGCACACCTGGACCTTTAAATGAACAACAACACAAAAACTAAGGCACTGGTGTCGGACTTCTGGTTTACCGGAACGGGGTTCAACTCCCTGCAGTGCCCTGCTCAATGTGTTGTATTTCATTCATTGGTCCATGGTCTCAGAGGTCATTGAGCGGCGCGCTATAGTGCGCGATTCTTCATCATTGTTGAGGATTTTAAAAAAAGGTGAAAATCAAGGAAAAGCGAAAGGCTATAGTCCAGGGGTGTCAAACTCATTTTGGGGCAAGGGCCACATTGCGCGAAAGGTGACTTGATGAGGGCGTTTTTTGAATTTTTGATTCTTTTTTTTATCCTGGTTTTTCATCATTTTTGACCATGGGCTATAGCCCATACCGTACGGCATATATAGCACGCCGTTTTTCATCATTTTTGAGGATTTGAAAGAAAATAAAAACGATGGGTTATAGCCCATCGTTTTTTGATTTTTTGACTTTTTTTTATATCCTCCTTTTTCATGATTTTTGACCATCCCACTGAGCAATAGTCGGCTATTAGACGTGCGTCTAAAAATGGGATAAAAATGTCTAAAAATAGACGTCTAAAACACGTGTATTTTTAGACGTGTTTTAGACGTCTATTTTTAGACGTTTTTTATCCCATTTTTAAACGCTCGTCTAATAGCCCATATCATACGGCATACTGTAGCACGCCGTTTTTCATCATTTTTGAGGATTTTAATTTTTTTTTAAACGATGGGTTATAGCCCATCGTTGTTTGATTTTTTGATATTTTTTTGAATCCTCGTTTTTCATCATTTTTGACCATCCCACTGAGCAAAAGCCGGCTATTAGACATGCGTCTAAAAATGGGATAAAAAACGTCTAAAAATAGACGACGAAAAACGTCAAAAAATAGACGTCTAAAACACGTCTATTTTTAGACGTGTTTTAGACGTCTATTTTTTGACGTTTTTTATCCCATTTTTAGACGCTCGTCTAATAGCCCATATCATACGGCATACGGCAGCACGCCGTTTTTCATCATTTTTGAGGATTTGAATTTTCTTTTTTAAACCGATGGGTTATAGCCCATGGTTTTTAGATTTTTTGAAAAAAAATTGAATCCTCGTTTTTCATCATTTTTGACCATCCCACTGAGCAATAGCCGGCTATTAGACGTGCATCTAAAAATGGGATAAAAACGTCTAAAAATAGACGTCTAAAACGGCATACTATAGCACGCCGTTTTTCATCATTTTTGAGGATTTGAAAAAAATGGGAACAAAAACGATGGGTTATAGCCCATCGTTTTTTGAATTTTTTCAAGGATTTGAAAGAAATGATTATAGCCCGTCGTTTTTTTTAATCCTCGTTTTTCATCATTTTGACCATCCCACTGAGCAATAGCCGGCTATTAGACGTGTGTCTAAAAATGGGATAAAAAACGTCTAAAAATATACGTCTAAAAAACGTCTAAAAATAGACGTCTAAAACACGTCTATTTTTAGACTTGTTTTAGACGTTTATAAACAGAACATTCAGGGTTCAAATCTCCTGAAGAACATTTTCATTGTCCATCTAAATTCTAAACGGCTGGTTAAATATAAGTTCCCGATTGTACCTTACATGCCAGTGTGGCTCAAAAGATAAATCTGAGGTTCTTAATCCAAAGGTTACTGGTTCAAAACTCAAACAAAACTAATACTCAACTAAAGCTGCAGTAATTTGAAATTTTCAAGGCTAGAATAGAAAATAAAAACTCAAAAGCACCAGGAGACATCTGCTGAATGCCCCAAGGTGCCTTGGCTCAATGGTCTGGAGCGCTTGACCCGTTGCCTCTGCTACAGACAGTTGGCAGGTTCAAGTTCCATGTCATCAAGGTGCTGGGAAGGACCATCGGGAGACGGTGCTCTCTCCCCCTGTTTCCTGAAAAGTAACAGTTGGGGGTTATGTTTGAAAGAACCCTGTCCACCTAACATTTTACAGATAAGAATTAGGTCTTAGGTCAAACGTTTACAAATAAAATAGCAATGCATTTTGGCCCATCATCTGACAGAATAGTCTGTGCATTTGCATACTGGGCCCCGATTATAATCGTCGACAATGGCAATGTCATTTTTCTTGACTTTGACAATGAAAAAACTACACACTATAGTATATTTGTTTAATAATCGTCGCAAAAACCATGAACTATAGTTCATGATTTTGGCCCATCATCTGACAGAATAGGTTGTGTATTTGCATACTGGGCCCTGATTGGTGGCCCAAAACTTGGTTGGAAAGTCCCTCTTTTATGTCTGGCTTCCAGGCCAGTTGGAAAAGGGCACACTGAGAGGTGGTAAGAGTATGTTAAATTGGACATTTTCATGGTAAAAGGTTAGCTGGACAGGGTTCTTTCAGACATAAGCCCCAACTGTTACATCTCAGGAAACAGGGGGAGAGAGCACCGTCTCCCGATGGTCCTCCAGCACCTTGATGTCATGACATGGGACTTGAACCTGCCAACTGTCTGTAGCAGAGGCAACGGGTCAAGCGCTCCACACCATTGAGCCAAGGCACCTTTGGGCATTCAGCTGATGTCTCCTGGTGCTTTTGAGTTTTTATTTTTTATTCAAGCCTTGAATGTCTGTACTGAAAGCCTGATGATTAGACCACTGCACCATCAGTCAGACACTCTCAGGCAAAGTCTCCTTGTAATTTTGAAGTGATCTTTTGTGCGTTAGCCTTCAGTAAAGTTTAAATAACACAGAATCATATTAATCAGATGTTTCTTAGCGCTGTTGAGGTCTTCTTTTGTATGATAGTGTAACAGCCGGGAATCGAACCCTGGTCTCCCACGTGGAAAGCCAACATCTTAACCACTACGACAATTAGAGTTTTGAGGTAGTCAGGCTGAGGCTGTGAGCCACTGCTAGAATAGCAGTAAATGAAGCTCAATAACTCTAGCATTAAACTTTAGGAAGAGTGGGATTTGAACATGAACTCTCTGTGCTGAATAGCCCCTACTACACCATCACTCAGTAACATCTGCCTCTTTGTACTGTTGAAGCGATCTTTTGTATGTTAGCCTTCAGATAGTAAAGTTGAAAGAATCAAGAGTTGAACATAGACTCATGTTCATCAGAGTGTAACACCCAGGAATCGAACACAGGTCCCCTGCACTGAAGGCCAACATCTTAACCACTAAGCCAAAGCAACTGCCTATGGCTCAGGGGAGATATGAGACTTTTGAGGTTATCAGGCTGAGGCTGTGAGCCTTCAGTTAATACACCTCTAAATGTTCAAATCCCTGTTCTCCTATAGCTTAATGCTGGAGTGTTTCAACTTCACTAACTGAGGGCTAACACACACAATTACCAGGAGATGTTCACTGTGTGTTTGACTGATGGTGCAATGGTCTAATGATCAGTCTCTCTGTACGGACATTCCATGTTCAAGTCCCATTGCTCCTATATAGCACAATGCTAATGTTTCTCATCCTCCGCAACACCCATTCTCATACACCGCTATACTTTTAAGTACTGTATGTTGCGGTAGAGAGAACGTCATCATTTTGGACCATGGGCTATAGCCCATATCGTACGGCATACTATAGCACGCCGTTTTTCATCATTTTTGAGGATTTGAAAAAAATTCAAAAATTCAAAAAACGATGGGTTATAGGCCATCGTTTTTTGAATTTTTGAAGAAAAAAAGAATCCTCGTTTTTAATCATTTTTGACCATGGGCTATAGCCCATACCGTACGGCATACTATAGCGAGCCGTTTTTCATAATTTTTGAGGATTTGAAAAAAATGAAAGAAAAAAAAAACATGGGTTATAGCCCATCGTTTTTTGAAATTTTGGAAAAAATAATTAACCTCGTTTTTCATCATTTTGGACCATGGGCTATAGCCCATACCGTAAGGCATACTATAGCACGCCGTTTTTCATCATTTTTGAGGATTTGAAAAAAATGAAAAAAAAACAAAACATGGGTTATAGCCCATCGTCATTTTTGAATTTTTGATTTTTTTTTATCCTCGTTTTTCATCATTTTGGACCATGGGCTATAGCACATATCGTACGGCATACTATAGCACGCCGTTTTTCATCATTTTTGAGGATTTGAAAAAAATGAAAAAATGAAAAAAACGATGGGTTATAGCCCATAGTTTTTTGAATATTTGAAGAAAAAAAGAATCCTTGTTTTTAATCATTTTTGACCATGGGCTATAGCCCATACCGTACGGCATACTATAGCGAGCCGTTTTTCATAATTTTTGAGGATTTGAAAAAAATGAAAGAAAGAAAAAACATGGGTTATAGCCCATCGTTTTTTGAAATTTTGGAAAAAATAATTAACCTAGTTTTTCATCATTTTGGACCATGGGCTATATCCCATACCGTAAAGGCATACTATAGCACGCCGTTTTTCATCATTTTTGAGGATTAAAAAAAAAAAAAAAAAAAAAAAACATGGGTTATAGCCCATCGTTTTTTGAAATTTTGGCGAAAAAAAATTAACCTTGTTTTTCATCATTTTGGACCATGGGCTATAGCCCATACTGTAAGGCATACTATAGCACGCCGTTTTTCATCATTTTTGAGGATTTGAAAAAAATGAAAAAAGAATAAACATGGGTTATAGCCCATCATTTTTTTAATTTTTGGAGAAAAAGAATTAACCTTGTTTTTCATCATTTTGGACCATGGGCTATAGCCCATACCGTAAGGCATACTATAGCACGCCGTTTTTCATCATGTTTGAGGATTAAAAAAAAAAAAAAAAAAAAAAAAAAAAACATGGGTTATAGCCCATCATTTTTTTTCTTTTTGGAAAAAAAATTAACCTCGTTTTTCATCATTTTTGAACATGGTCTATAGCCCATACCGTACGGCATACTATAGCACGCCGTTTTTCATCATTTTTGAGGATTTGAAAAAATGTTAAAAAAAAAAGAAAATCCCACTGAGAAATAGCCGGCTATTAGACGTGCGTCTAAAAATGGGATAAAAAACGTCTAAAAATAGACGACTAAAACACGTCTATTTTTAGACGTGTTTTAGACGTCTATTTTTAGACGTTTTTTATCCCATTTTTAGACGCTCGTCTAATAGCCCATACCGTACGGCATACTATAGCACGCCGTTTTTCATCATTTTTGAGGATTTGAAAAAAATGAAAAAAAAAAAAAAACATGGGTTATAGCCCATCGTTTTTTAAAATTTTGGGAAAAATAATTAACCTCGTTTTTCATCATTTTGGACCATGGGCTATAGCCCATACCGTAAGGCATACTATAGCACGCCGTTTTTCATCATTTTTGAGGATTTGAAAAAAATGAAAAAAAATGAAAAAAAAATGAAAAAAACATGGGTTATAGCCCATCATTTTTTTAATTTTTGGAAAAAAAATTAACCTAGTTTTTCATCATTTTTTAACATGGTCTATAGCCCATACCGTACGGCATACTATAGCACGCCGTTTTTCATCATTTTTGAGGATTTAAAAAAAATGAAAAAAAAAAAAACATGGGTTATAGCCCATCGTTTTTTGAAATTTTGGAAAAAAAAATTAACCTCGTTTTTCATCATTTTGGACCATGGGCTATAGCCCATACCTAAGGCATACTATAGCACGCCTTTTTCATCATTTTTGAGGATTAAAAAAAAAAAAAACATGGGTTATAGCCCATCGTTTTTTGAAAATTTGGAAAAAAATGTAACCTCGTTTTTCATCATTTTGGACCATGGGCTATAGCCCATACCGTAAGGCATACTATAGCACGCCGTTTTTCATCATTTTTGAGGATTAAAAAAAAAATAAAAAAAAATAAAAACATGGGTTATAGCCCATCGTTTTTTGAAATTTTGGAAAAAAAAAATTACCTCGTTTTTCATCATTTTGGACCATGGGCTATAGCCCATACCGTAAGGCATACTATAGCACGCTGTTTTTCATCATTTTTGAGGATTTGAAAAAAATGAAAAAAATAAAAACATGGGTTATAGCCCATCGTTTTTTGAAAATTTGGGAAAAAAAATTAACCTAGTTTTTCATCATTTTGGACCATGGGCTATAGCCCATACCGTAAGGCATACTATAGCACGCCGTTTTTCATCATTTTTGAGGATTTGAAAAAAATGAAAAAAAAAAAAACATGGGTTATAGCCCATTGTTTTTTGAAAATTTGGAGAAAAAACATTACCTCGTTTTTCATCATTTTGGACCATGGGCTATAGCCCATACCCTAAGGCATACTATAGCACGCCTTTTTCATCATTTTTGAGGATTTGAAGAAAAAAAAAACATGGGTTATAGCCCATCGTTTTTTGAAATTTTGGAAAAAAATTTAACCTCGTTTTTCATCATTTTGGACCATGGGCTATAGCCCATACCGTAAGGCATACTATAGCACGCCTTTTTCATCATTTTTGAGGATTTGAAAAAAAAAAAACATGGGTTATAGCCCATCGTTTTTTGAAATTTTGGAAAAAAATTTAACCTCGTTTTTCATCATTTTGGACCATGGGCTATAGCCCATACCGTAAGGCATACTATAGCACGCCGTTTTTCATCATTTTTGAGGATAAAAAAAAAAAAAAACAAAAAACAAACATGGGTTATAGCCCATCGTTTTTTGAAATTTTGGAAAAAAGAATTTACCTCGTTTTTCATCATTTTGGACCATGGGCTATAGCCCATACCGTAAGGCATACTATAGCACGCTGTTTTTCATCATATTTGAGGATTTGAAAAAAATGAAAAAAAAAAAAACATGGGTTATAGCCCATTGTTTTTTGAAAATTTGGAGAAAAAACATTACCTCGTTTTTCATCATTTTGGACCATGGGCTATAGCCCATACCCTAAGGCATACTATAGCACGCCTTTTTCATCATTTTTGAGGATTTGAAGAAAAAAAAAACATGGGTTATAGCCCATCGTTTTTTGAAATTTTGGAAAAAAATGTAACCTCGTTTTTCATCATTTTGGACCATGGGCTATAGCCCATACCGTAAGGCATACTATAGCACGCCGTTTTTCATCATTTTTGAGGATAAAAAAAAAAAAAAAAAAAAAAAAACATGGGTTATAGCCCATCGTTTTTTGAAATTTTGGAAAAGAAATTTTACCTCGTTTTTCATCATTTTGGACCATGGGCTATAGCCCATACCGTAAGGCATACTATAGCACGCTGTTTTTCATCATTTTTGAGGATTTGAAAAAAATGGAAAAAAAAAAAACATGGGTTATAGCCCATCGTTTTTTGAAAATTTGGGAAAAAAAATTAACCTCGTTTTTCATCATTTTGGACCATGGGCTATAGCCCATACCGTAAGGCATACTATAGCACGCCGTTTTTCATCATTTTTGAGGATTTGAAAAAAATGAAAAAAAAAAAACATGGGTTATAGCCCATTGTTTTTTGAAAATTTGGAGAAAAAAAATTACCTCGTTTTTCATCATTTTGGACCATGGGCTATAGCCCATACCCTAAGGCATACTATAGCACGCCTTTTTCATCATTTTTGAGGATTTGAAGAAAAAAAAAACATGGGTTATAGCCCATCGTTTTTTGAAATTTTGGAAAAAAATGTAACCTCGTTTTTCATCATTTTGGACCATGGGCTATAGCCCATACCGTAAGGCATACTATAGCACGCCGTTTTTCATCATTTTTGAGGATTAAAAAAAAAAAAAAAAAAAAAAAACATGGGTTATAGCCCATCGTTTTTTGAAATTTTGGAAAAAAAAATTAACCTAGTTTTTCATCATTTTTTAACATGGTCTATAGCCCATACCGTACGGCATACTATAGCACGCCGTTTTTCATCATTTTTGAGGATTTAAAAAAAATGAAAAAAAAAAAAACATGGGTTATAGCCCATCGTTTTTTGAAATTTTGGAAAAAAAAATTAACCTCGTTTTTCATCATTTTGGACCATGGGCTATAGCCCATACCTAAGGCATACTATAGCACGCCTTTTTCATCATTTTTGAGGATTTAAAAAAAAAAAAACATGGGTTATAGCCCATCGTTTTTTGAAATTTTGGAAAAAAATGTAACCTCGTTTTTCATCATTTTGGACCATGGGCTATAGCCCATACCGTAAGGCATACTATAGCACGCCGTTTTTCATCATTTTTGAGGATTAAAAAAAAAAAAAAAAAAAAAAAAACATGGGTTATAGCCCATCGTTTTTTGAAATTTTGGAGAAAAAAAAATTACCTCGTTTTTCATCATTTTGGACCATGGGCTATAGCCCATACCGTAAGGCATACTATAGCACGCTGTTTTTCATCATTTTTGAGGATTTGAAAAAAATGAAAAAAATAAAAACATGGGTTATAGCCCATCGTTTTTTGAAAATTTGGGAAAAAAAATTAACCTAGTTTTTCATCATTTTGGACCATGGGCTATAGCCCATACCGTAAGGCATACTATAGCACGCCGTTTTTCATCATTTTTGAGGATTTGAAAAAAATGAAAAAAAAAAAAACATGGGTTATAGCCCATTGTTTTTTGAAAATTTGGAGAAAAAAAATTACCTCGTTTTTCATCATTTTGGACCATGGGCTATAGCCCATACCCTAAGGCATACTATAGCACGCCTTTTTCATCATTTTTGAGGATTTGAAGAAAAAAAAAACATGGGTTATAGCCCATCGTTTTTTGAAATTTTGGAAAAAAATGTAACCTCGTTTTTCATCATTTTGGACCATGGGCTATAGCCCATACCGTAAGGCATACTATAGCACGCCGTTTTTCATCATTTTTGAGGATAAAAAAAAAAAAAAAAAAAAAAAAAACATGGGTTATAGCCCATCGTTTTTTGAAATTTTGGAAAAAAAAATTAACCTAGTTTTTCATCATTTTTTAACATGGTCTATAGCCCATACCGTACGGCATACTATAGCACGCCGTTTTTCATCATTTTTGAGGATTTAAAAAAAATGAAAAAAAAAAAAACATGGGTTATAGCCCATCGTTTTTTGAAATTTTGGAAAATAAAATTAACCTCGTTTTTCATCATTTTGGACCATGGGCTATAGCCCATACCTAAGGCATACTATAGCACGCCTTTTTCATCATTTTTGAGGATTTAAAAAAAAAAAAACATGGGTTATAGCCCATCGTTTTTTGAAATTTTGGAAAAAAATGTAACCTCGTTTTTCATCATTTTGGACCATGGGCTATAGCCCATACCGTAAGGCATACTATAGCACGCCGTTTTTCATCATTTTTGAGGATTAAAAAAAAAAAAAAAAAAAAAAAAACATGGGTTATAGCCCATCGTTTTTTGAAATTTTGGAAAAAAAAAATTACCTCGTTTTTCATCATTTTGGACCATGGGCTATAGCCCATACCGTAAGGCATACTATAGCACGCTGTTTTTCATCATTTTTGAGGATTTGAAAAAAATGAAAAAAATAAAAACATGGGTTATAGCCCATCGTTTTTTGAAAATTTGGGAAAAAAAATTAACCTAGTTTTTCATCATTTTGGACCATGGGCTATAGCCCATACCGTAAGGCATACTATAGCACGCCGTTTTTCATCATTTTTGAGGATTTGAAAAAAATGAAAAAAAAAAAAACATGGGTTATAGCCCATTGTTTTTTTAAAATTTGGAGAAAAAAATTACCTCGTTTTTCATCATTTTGGACCATGGGCTATAGCCCATACCCTAAGGCATACTATAGCACGCCTTTTTCATCATTTTTGAGGATTTGAAGAAAAAAAAAACATGGGTTATAGCCCATCGTTTTTTGAAATTTTGGAAAAAAATGTAACCTCGTTTTTCATCATTTTGGACCATGGGCTATAGCCCATACCGTAAGGCATACTATAGCACGCCTTTTTCATCATTTTTGAGGATTTGAAAAAAAAAAAACATGGGTTATAGCCCATCGTTTTTTTAAATTTTGGAAAAAAATGTAACCTCGTTTTTCATCATTTTGGACCATGGGCTATAGCCCATACCGTAAGGCATACTATAGCACGCCGTTTTTCATCATTTTTGAGGATAAAAAAAAAAAAAAAAAAAAAAAAAACATGGGTTATAGCCCATCGTTTTTTGAAATTTTGGAAAAAAGAATTTACCTCGTTTTTCATCATTTTGGACCATGGGCTATAGCCCATACCGTAAGGCATACTATAGCACGCTGTTTTTCATCATATTTGAGGATTTGAAAAAAATGAAAAAAAAAAAAACATGGGTTATAGCCCATTGTTTTTTGAAAATTTGGAGAAAAAACATTACCTCGTTTTTCATCATTTTGGACCATGGGCTATAGCCCATACCCTAAGGCATACTATAGCACGCCTTTTTCATCATTTTTGAGGATTTGAAGAAAAAAAAAACATGGGTTATAGCCCATCGTTTTTTGAAATTTTGGAAAAAAATGTAACCTCGTTTTTCATCATTTTGGACCATGGGCTATAGCCCATACCCTAAGGCATACTATAGCACGCCTTTTTCATCATTTTTGAGGATTTGAAGAAAAAAAAAACATGGGTTATAGCCCATCGTTTTTTGAAATTTTGGAAAAAAATGTAACCTCGTTTTTCATCATTTTGGACCATGGGCTATAGCCCATACCGTAAGGCATACTATAGCACGCCTTTTTCATCATTTTTGAGGATTTGAAAAAAAAAAAACATGGGTTATAGCCCATCGTTTTTTGAAATTTTGGAAAAAAATGTAACCTCGTTTTTCATCATTTTGGACCATGGGCTATAGCCCATACCGTAAGGCATACTATAGCACGCCGTTTTTCATCATTTTTGAGGATAAAAAAAAAAAAAAAAAAAAAAAAAACATGGGTTATAGCCCATCGTTTTTTGAAATTTTGGAAAAAAGAATTTACCTCGTTTTTCATCATTTTGGACCATGGGCTATAGCCCATACCGTAAGGCATACTATAGCACGCTGTTTTTCATCATATTTGAGGATTTGAAAAAAATGGAAAAAAAAAAAACATGGGTTATAGCCCATTGTTTTTTGAAAATTTGGAGAAAAAACATTACCTCGTTTTTCATCATTTTGGACCATGGGCTATAGCCCATACCGTAAGGCATACTATAGCACGCCTTTTTCATCATTTTTGAGGATTTGAAAAAAAAAAAACATGGGTTATAGCCCATCGTTTTTTGAAATTTTGGAAAAAAATGTAACCTCGTTTTTCATCATTTTGGACCATGGGCTATAGCCCATACCGTAAGGCATACTATAGCACGCCGTTTTTCATCATTTTTGAGGATAAAAAAAAAAAAAAAAAAAAAAAAAACATGGGTTATAGCCCATCGTTTTTTGAAATTTTGGAAAAAAGAATTTACCTCGTTTTTCATCATTTTGGACCATGGGCTATAGCCCATACCGTAAGGCATACTATAGCACGCTGTTTTTCATCATATTTGAGGATTTGAAAAAAATGAAAAAAAAAAAAACATGGGTTATAGCCCATTGTTTTTTGAAAATTTGGAGAAAAAACATTACCTCGTTTTTCATCATTTTGGACCATGGGCTATAGCCCATACCCTAAGGCATACTATAGCACGCCTTTTTCATCATTTTTGAGGATTTGAAGAAAAAAAAAACATGGGTTATAGCCCATCGTTTTTTGAAATTTTGGAAAAAAATGTAACCTCGTTTTTCATCATTTTGGACCATGGGCTATAGCCCATACCCTAAGGCATACTATAGCACGCCTTTTTCATCATTTTTGAGGATTTGAAGAAAAAAAAAACATGGGTTATAGCCCATCGTTTTTTGAAATTTTGGAAAAAAATGTAACCTCGTTTTTCATCATTTTGGACCATGGGCTATAGCCCATACCGTAAGGCATACTATAGCACGCCTTTTTCATCATTTTTGAGGATTTGAAAAAAAAAAAACATGGGTTATAGCCCATCGTTTTTTGAAATTTTGGAAAAAAATGTAACCTCGTTTTTCATCATTTTGGACCATGGGCTATAGCCCATACCGTAAGGCATACTATAGCACGCCGTTTTTCATCATTTTTGAGGATAAAAAAAAAAAAAAAAAAAAAAAAAACATGGGTTATAGCCCATCGTTTTTTGAAATTTTGGAAAAAAGAATTTACCTCGTTTTTCATCATTTTGGACCATGGGCTATAGCCCATACCGTAAGGCATACTATAGCACGCTGTTTTTCATCATATTTGAGGATTTGAAAAAAATGGAAAAAAAAAAAACATGGGTTATAGCCCATTGTTTTTTGAAAATTTGGAGAAAAAACATTACCTCGTTTTTCATCATTTTGGACCATGGGCTATAGCCCATACCGTAAGGCATACTATAGCACGCCTTTTTCATCATTTTTGAGGATTTGAAAAAAAAAAAACATGGGTTATAGCCCATCGTTTTTTGAAATTTTGGAAAAAAATGTAACCTCGTTTTTCATCATTTTGGACCATGGGCTATAGCCCATACCGTAAGGCATACTATAGCACGCCGTTTTTCATCATTTTTGAGGATTAAAAAAAAAAAAAAAAAAAAAAAAACATGGGTTATAGCCCATCGTTTTTTGAAATTTTGGAAAAAAGAATTTACCTCGTTTTTCATCATTTTGGACCATGGGCTATAGCCCATACCGTAAGGCATACTATAGCACGCTGTTTTTCATCATATTTGAGGATTTGAAAAAAATGGAAAAAAAAAAAACATGGGTTATAGCCCATTGTTTTTTGAAAATTTGGAGAAAAAACATTACCTCGTTTTTCATCATTTTGGACCATGGGCTATAGCCCATACCCTAAGGCATACTATAGCACGCCTTTTTCATCATTTTTGAGGATTTGAAGAAAAAAAAAACATGGGTTATAGCCCATCGTTTTTTGAAATTTTGGAAAAATATGTAACCTCGTTTTTCATCATTTTGGACCATGGGCTATAGCCCATACCGTAAGGCATACTATAGCACGCCGTTTTTCATCATTTTTGAGGATTTGAAAAAAATGAAAAAAAAAAACATGGGTTATAGCCCATCATTTTTTGAAATTTTGGAAAAGAAAATTAACCTAGTTTTTCATCATTTTGGACAATGGGCTATAGCCCATACCCTAAGGCATACTATAGCACGCTGTTTTTCATCATTTTTGAGGATTTGAAAAAAAAAAAAAAAAAAAAAACATGGGTTATAGCCCATCGTTTTTTGAAAATTTGGGAAAAAAAATTAACCTCGTTTTTCATCATTTTGGACCATGGGCTATAGCCCATACCATAAGGCATACTATAGCACGCCGTTTTTCATCATTTTTGAGGATTTGAAAAAAATGAAAAAAAAAAAACATGGGTTATAGCCCATTGTTTTTTGAAAATTTGGAGAAAAAAAATTACCTCGTTTTTCATCATTTTGGACCATGGGCTATAGCCCATACCCTAAGGCATACTATAGCACGCCTTTTTCATCATTTTTGAGGATTTGAAGAAAAAAAAAACATGGGTTATAGCCCATCGTTTTTTGAAATTTTGGAAAAAAATGTAACCTCGTTTTTCATCATTTTGGACCATGGGTTATAGCCCATACCGTAAGGCATACTATAGCACGCCGTTTTTCATCATTTTTGAGGATTAAAAAAAAAACAAAAAACAAAAAAACATGGGTTATAGCTAGGGTTGGGATTCGGAACCGGGTCCATTTCAGACCCGGTTCCGACATTGCGGATCCGGAGCCGGTTCCATCGTTTTTTTATTAACGGTTCCCCAAACGGATCTCATCAGTTGTCATTTAGCTCCGCTGTGTCTGTGCCTGCATGCAAGCAGAGCCTGGGGTGACGTCACCCCACCTACATGAGTGAGTGGGGTCGGGGAGGATACGCCCACTGTTCTGTGCATTCAGCGACCGCTGTGGAGCGAGTGGGACAGTATAAGTATGTCGCCAAAGTGTGGTTAACAGAGAGGGAAATGACTGAGGCTGAGCAGTGAGCATGCAAAGTGCAATAAATGCGAGAGTTGCTAGCAAAGGTTGTTGCAACTTGTACCACGTGAACATAGAGGAAACATCTCAAAATCAATATGCCTACACATCGCGTTTGAGAGCCATGCGGAAAGCCGTGCCTGCTCTCCCCGCAGCTTCACCACAGCCAGCGGGGGACGATCTGATGCAAGGCTGGTTTACTTTCCCCAGGCTAGTAACGTAATGGAAAATAAAAACTACTAACGTGCTTTTAATTTGGCTCTAAATTAATTGCGTGGCTGTTGAGAGCCCAGCGTTTAGGTGCATATACCGCCATAGATTGATTACTTTATAAACAATTTGCAGAAAAAAAGCACAGGAACGTAGCCTACAGTTCAATACAAGGTCTGCTATAATCCAAGAAAGCACTATGGCTTGTTTCCATTAGGGTAAGGGGTCCTTCATATTAAATTAATTTGAACATTAAAGACAACATTTGTCACTACAACAATATCAATATTGTGTACTGTATATTTAATATACAGTACAAATTGCAACAATGATATTGTTGTGGTGCCTAGCTGCTGCTGCTGGTGGTGGTGAAGTTTAAATAATAGTGCCACCTCATAATTGTAAAGTGCTTTTTCAATAATTTAATTAATTAATTTGTGTTTATTATGTACTTGGTTAGGTTAGTTATAATATAAGCATAATCTATGTCAGAAAAACGGGGAAAAAAATAATATTAGGATCCGTTAAGGGAACCGTTAGGAACCGGAACCGTTAAGAGGGATCCGGGAAGGATCCGGAACCGTTAAAATCCTAACGAATCCCAACCCTAGTTATAGCCCATCGTTTTTTGAAATTTTGGAAAAAAAAATTAACCTAGTTTTTCATCATTTTTTAACATGGTCTATAGCCCATACCGTACGGCATACTATAGCACGCCGTTTTTCATCATTTTTGAGGATTTAAAAAAAATGAAAAAAAAAAAAACATGGGTTATAGCCCATCGTTTTTTGAAATTTTGGAAAAAAAAATTAACCTCGTTTTTCATCATTTTGGACCATGGGCTATAGCCCATACCTAAGGCATACTATAGCACGCCTTTTTCATCATTTTTGAGGATTTAAAAAAAAAAAAACATGGGTTATAGCCCATCGTTTTTTGAAATTTTGGAAAAAAAAAATTACCTCGTTTTTCATCATTTTGGACCATGGGCTATAGCCCATACCGTAAGGCATACTATAGCACGCTGTTTTTCATCATTTTTGAGGATTTGAAAAAAATGAAAAAAATAAAAACATGGGTTATAGCCCATCGTTTTTTGAAAATTTGGGAAAAAAAATTAACCTAGTTTTTCATCATTTTGGACCATGGGCTATAGCCCATACCGTAAGGCATACTATAGCACGCCGTTTTTCATCATTTTTGAGGATTTGAAAAAAATGAAAAAAAAAAAAACATGGGTTATAGCCCATTGTTTTTTGAAAATTTGGAGAAAAAAAATTACCTCGTTTTTCATCATTTTGGACCATGGGCTATAGCCCATACCCTAAGGCATACTATAGCACGCCTTTTTCATCATTTTTGAGGATTTGAAGAAAAAAAAAACATGGGTTATAGCCCATCGTTTTTTGAAATTTTGGAAAAAAATGTAACCTCGTTTTTCATCATTTTGGACCATGGGCTATAGCCCATACCGTAAGGCATACTATAGCACGCCTTTTTCATCATTTTTGAGGATTTGAAAAAAAAAAAACATGGGTTATAGCCCATCGTTTTTTGAAATTTTGGAAAAAAATGTAACCTCGTTTTTCATCATTTTGGACCATGGGCTATAGCCCATACCGTAAGGCATACTATAGCACGCCGTTTTTCATCATTTTTGAGGATTAAAAAAAAAAAAAAAAAAAAAAAAACATGGGTTATAGCCCATCGTTTTTTGAAATTTTGGAAAAAAGAATTTACCTCGTTTTTCATCATTTTGGACCATGGGCTATAGCCCATACCGTAAGGCATACTATAGCACGCTGTTTTTCATCATATTTGAGGATTTGAAAAAAATGAAAAAAAAAAAAAACATGGGTTATAGCCCATTGTTTTTTGAAAATTTGGAGAAAAAACATTACCTCGTTTTTCATCATTTTGGACCATGGGCTATAGCCCATACCCTAAGGCATACTATAGCACGCCTTTTTCATCATTTTTGAGGATTTGAAGAAAAAAAAAACATGGGTTATAGCCCATCGTTTTTTGAAATTTTGGAAAAAAATGTAACCTCGTTTTTCATCATTTTGGACCATGGGCTATAGCCCATACCCTAAGGCATACTATAGCACGCCTTTTTCATCATTTTTGAGGATTTGAAGAAAAAAAAAACATGGGTTATAGCCCATCGTTTTTTGAAATTTTGGAAAAAAATGTAACCTCGTTTTTCATCATTTTGGACCATGGGCTATAGCCCATACCGTAAGGCATACTATAGCACGCCTTTTTCATCATTTTTGAGGATTTGAAAAAAAAAAAACATGGGTTATAGCCCATCGTTTTTTGAAATTTTGGAAAAAAATGTAACCTCGTTTTTCATCATTTTGGACCATGGGCTATAGCCCATACCGTAAGGCATACTATAGCACGCCGTTTTTCATCATTTTTGAGGATAAAAAAAAAAAAAAAAAAAAAAAAAACATGGGTTATAGCCCATCGTTTTTTGAAATTTTGGAAAAAAGAATTTACCTCGTTTTTCATCATTTTGGACCATGGGCTATAGCCCATACCGTAAGGCATACTATAGCACGCTGTTTTTCATCATATTTGAGGATTTGAAAAAAATGAAAAAAAAAAAAACATGGGTTATAGCCCATTGTTTTTTGAAAATTTGGAGAAAAAACATTACCTCGTTTTTCATCATTTTGGACCATGGGCTATAGCCCATACCCTAAGGCATACTATAGCACGCCTTTTTCATCATTTTTGAGGATTTGAAGAAAAAAAAAACATGGGTTATAGCCCATCGTTTTTTGAAATTTTGGAAAAAAATGTAACCTCGTTTTTCATCATTTTGGACCATGGGCTATAGCCCATACCGTAAGGCATACTATAGCACGCCGTTTTTCATCATTTTTGAGGATAAAAAAAAAAAAAAAAAAAAAAAAACATGGGTTATAGCCCATCGTTTTTTGAAATTTTGGAAAAAAGAATTTACCTCGTTTTTCATCATTTTGGACCATGGGCTATAGCCCATACCGTAAGGCATACTATAGCACGCTGTTTTTCATCATTTTTGAGGATTTGAAAAAAATGGAAAAAAAAAAAACATGGGTTATAGCCCATCGTTTTTTGAAAATTTGGGAAAAAAAATTAACCTAGTTTTTCATCATTTTGGACCATGGGCTATAGCCCATACCGTAAGGCATACTATAGCACGCCTTTTTCATCATTTTTGAGGATTTGAAAAAAAAAAAACATGGGTTATAGCCCATCGTTTTTTGAAATTTTGGAAAAAAATGTAACCTCGTTTTTCATCATTTTGGACCATGGGCTATAGCCCATACCGTAAGGCATACTATAGCACGCCGTTTTTCATCATTTTTGAGGATAAAAAAAAAAAAAAAAAAAAAAAAAACATGGGTTATAGCCCATCGTTTTTTGAAATTTTGGAAAAAAGAATTTACCTCGTTTTTCATCATTTTGGACCATGGGCTATAGCCCATACCGTAAGGCATACTATAGCACGCTGTTTTTCATCATATTTGAGGATTTGAAAAAAATGAAAAAAAAAAAAACATGGGTTATAGCCCATTGTTTTTTGAAAATTTGGAGAAAAAACATTACCTCGTTTTTCATCATTTTGGACCATGGGCTATAGCCCATACCCTAAGGCATACTATAGCACGCCTTTTTCATCATTTTTGAGGATTTGAAGAAAAAAAAAACATGGGTTATAGCCCATCGTTTTTTGAAATTTTGGAAAAAAATGTAACCTCGTTTTTCATCATTTTGGACCATGGGCTATAGCCCATACCGTAAGGCATACTATAGCACGCCGTTTTTCATCATTTTTGAGGATAAAAAAAAAAAAAAAAAAAAAAAAACATGGGTTATAGCCCATCGTTTTTTGAAATTTTGGAAAAAAGAATTTACCTCGTTTTTCATCATTTTGGACCATGGGCTATAGCCCATACCGTAAGGCATACTATAGCACGCTGTTTTTCATCATTTTTGAGGATTTGAAAAAAATGGAAAAAAAAAAAACATGGGTTATAGCCCATCGTTTTTTGAAAATTTGGGAAAAAAAATTAACCTAGTTTTTCATCATTTTGGACCATGGGCTATAGCCCATACCGTAAGGCATACTATAGCACGCCGTTTTTCATCATTTTTGAGGATTTGAAAAAAATGAAAAAAAAAAAACATGGGTTATAGCCCATTGTTTTTTGAAAATTTGGAGAAAAAAAATTACCTCGTTTTTCATCATTTTGGACCATGGGCTATAGCCCATACCCTAAGGCATACTATAGCACGCCTTTTTCATCATTTTTGAGGATTTGAAGAAAAAAAAAACATGGGTTATAGCCCATCGTTTTTTGAAATTTTGGAAAAAAATGTAACCTCGTTTTTCATCATTTTGGACCATGGGCTATAGCCCATACCGTAAGGCATACTATAGCACGCCGTTTTTCATCATTTTTGAGGATTAAAAAAAAAAAAAAAAAAAAAAAACATGGGTTATAGCCCATCGTTTTTTGAAATTTTGGAAAAAAAAATTACCTCGTTTTTCATCATTTTGGACCATGGGCTATAGCCCATACCGTAAGGCATACTATAGCACGCTGTTTTTCATCATTTTTGAGGATTTGAAAAAAAAGGAAAAAAAAAAAACATGGGTTATAGCCCATCGTTTTTTGAAAATTTGGGAAAAAAAATTAACCTAGTTTTTCATCATTTTGGACCATGGGCTATAGCCCATACCGTAAGGCATACTATAGCACGCCGTTTTTCATCATTTTTGAGGATCGAAAAAAATGAAAAAAAAAAAACATGGGTTATAGCCCATTGTTTTTTGAAAATTTGGAGAAAAAAAATTACCTCGTTTTTCATCATTTTGGACCATGGGCTATAGCCCATACTGTAAGGCATACTATAGCACGCCGTTTTTCATCATTTTTGAGGATTTGAAAAAAATGAAAAAAAAAAAAACATGGGTTATAGCCCATCGTTTTTTGAAATTTTGGGAAAAAAAATTAACCTAGTTTTTCATCATTTTGGACCATGGGCTATAGCCCATACCGTAAGGCATACTATAGCACGCCGTTTTTCATCATTTTTGAGGATTTGAAAAAAATGAAAAAAAAAAACATGGGTTATAGCCCATCATTTTTTGAAATTTTGGAAAAGAAAATTAACCTAGTTTTTCATCATTTTGGACAATGGGCTATAGCCCATACCCTAAGGCATACTATAGCACGCCTTTTTCATCATTTTTGAGGATTTGAAAAAAAAAAAAAAAAAAAAAAACATGGGTTATAGCCCATCGTTTTTAAAAATGTTAGGAAAAATAATTAACCTCGTTTTTCATCATTTTGGACCATGGGCTATAGCCCATACTGTAAGGCATACTATAGCACGCCGTTTTTCATCATTTTTGAGGATTTGAAAAAAAAGAAAAAAAAAAAAACATGGGTTATAGCCCATCGTTTTTTGAAATTTTGGGAAAAAAAATTAACCTAGTTTTTCATCATTTTGGACCATGGGCTATAGCCCATACCGTAAGGCATACCATAGCACGCCGTTTTTCATCATTTTTGAGGATTTGAAAAAAAAAAAAAAAAAAAAAAAACATGGGTTATAGCCCATCGTTTTTAAAAATTTTGGGAAAAATAATTAACCTCGTTTTTCATCATTTTGGACCATGGGCTATAGCCCATACCGTAAGGCATACTATATATAGCACGCTGTTTTTCATCATTTTTGAGGATTTGAAAAAAATGGAAAAAAAAAAAACATGGGTTATAGCCCATCGTTTTTTGAAAATTTGGGAAAAAAAATTAACCTAGTTTTTCATCATTTTGGACCATGGGCTATAGCCCATACCGTAAGGCATACTATAGCACGCCGTTTTTCATCATTTTTGAGGATTTGAAAAAAATGAAAAAAAAAAAACATGGGTTATAGCCCATTGTTTTTTGAAAATTTGGAAAAAAAAAATTACCTCGTTTTTCATCATTTTGGACCATGGGCTATAGCCCATACTGTAAGGCATACTATAGCACGCCGTTTTTCATCATTTTTGAGGATTTGAAAAAAATGAAAAAAAAAAAAACATGGGTTATAGCCCATCGTTTTTTTAAATTTTGGGAAAAAAAATTAACCTAGTTTTTCATCATTTTGGACCATGGGCTATAGCCCATACCGTAAGGCATACTATAGCACGCCGTTTTTCATCATTTTTGAGGATTTGAAAAAAATAAAAAATAAATAAAACATGGGTTATAGCCCATCGTTTTTAAAAATTTTGGGAAAAATAATTAACCTCGTTTTTCATCATTTTGGACCATGGGCTATAGCCCATACCGTAAGGCATACTATAGCACGCCGTTTTTCATCATTTTTGAGGATTTGAAAAAAATGGAAAAAAAAAACATGGGTTATAGCCCATCATTTTTTGAAATTTTGGAAAAGAAAATTAACCTAGTTTTTCATCATTTTGGACAATGGGCTATAGCCCATACCCTAAGGCATACTATAGCACGCCTTTTTCATCATTTTTGAGGATTTGAAAAAAAAAAAAAAAAAAAAAAAACATGGATTATAGCCCATCGTTTTTAAAAAATTTGGGAAAAATAATTAACCTCGTTTTTCATCATTTTGGACCATGGGCTATAGCCCATACTGTAAGGCATACTATAGCACGCCGTTTTTCATCATTTTTGAGGTTTTGAAAAAAATGAAAAAAAAAAAAACATGGGTTATAGCCCATCGTTTTTTGAAATTTTGGGGAAAAAAATTAACCTAGTTTTTCATCATTTTGGACCATGGGCTATAGCCCATACCGTAAGGCATACTATAGCACGCCGTTTTTCATCATTTTTGAGGATTTGAAAAAAAGAAAAAAAAAAAAAAAACATGGGTTATAGCCCATCGTTTTTAAAAATGTTGGGAAAAATAATTAACCTCGTTTTTCATCATTTTGGACCATGGGCTATAGCCCATACCGTAAGGCATACTATAGCACGCCGTTTTCCATCATTTTTGAGGATTTGAAAAAAATGAAAAAAAAAAACATGGGTTATAGCCCATCATTTTTTGAAATTTTGGAAAAGAAAATTAACCTAGTTTTTCATCATTTTGGACAATGGGCTATAGCCCATACCCTAAGGCATACTATAGCACGCCTTTTTCATCATTTTTGAGGATTTGAAAAAAAAAAAAAAAAAAAAAAACATAGGTTATAGCCCATCGTTTTTTGAAATTTTGGAAAAAAAATGTAACCTCGTTTTTCATCATTTTGGACCATGGGATATAGCCCATACCGTAAGGCATACTATAGCACGCCGTTTTTCATCATTTTTGAGGATTTGAAAAAAATGAAGAAAAAAAAAACATGGGTTATAGCCCATCGTTTTTTGAAATTTTGGGAAAAAACATTAACCTAGTTTTTCATCATTTTGGACCATGGGCTATAGCCCATACCGTAAGGCATACTATAGCACGCCGTTTTTCATCATTTTTGAGGATTTGAAAAAAATGAAAAAAAAAAAAAAAACATGGGTTATAGCCCATCGTTTTTTGAAATTTTGGGAAAAATAATTAACCTCGTTTTTCATCATTTTGGACCATGGGCTATAGCCCATACTGTAAGGCATACTATAGCACGCCGTTTTTCATCATTTTTGAGGATAAAAAAAAAAAAAAAAAAAAAAAAACATGGGTTATAGCCCATCGTTTTTTGAAATTTTGGAAAAAAAAATTAACCTTGTTTTTCATCATTTTGGACCATGGGCTAAGCCCATACCGTAAGGCATACTATAGCACGCCGTTTTTCATCATTTTTGAGGATTTGAAAAAAATTAAAAAAAAAAAAAACATGGGTTATAGCCCATCGTTTTTAAAAATGTTGGGAAAAATAATTAACCTCGTTTTTCATCATTTTGGACCATGGGCTATAGCCCATACCGTAAGGCATACTATAGCACGCCGTTTTCCATCATTTTTGAGGATTTGAAAAAAATGAAAAAAAAAAACATGGGTTATAGCCCATCATTTTTTGAAATTTTGGAAAAGAAAATTAACCTAGTTTTTCATCATTTTGGACAATGGGCTATAGCCCATACCCTAAGGCATACTATAGCACGCCTTTTTCATCATTTTTGAGGATTTGAAAAAAAAAAAACAAAAAAAAACATAGGTTATAGCCCATCGTTTTTTGAAATTTTGGAAAAAAAATGTAACCTCGTTTTTCATCATTTTGGACCATGGGATATAGCCCATACCGTAAGGCATACTATAGCACGCCGTTTTTCATCATTTTTGAGGATTTGAAAAAAATGAAGAAAAAAAAAACATGGGTTATAGCCCATAGTTTTTTGAAATTTTGGGAAAAAACATTAACCTAGTTTTTCATCATTTTGGACCATGGGCTATAGCCCATACCGTAAGGCATACTATAGCACGCCGTTTTTCATCATTTTTGAGGATTTGAAAAAAATGAAAAAAAAAAAAAAAACATGGGTTATAGCCCATCGTTTTTTGAAATTTTGGGAAAAATAATTAACCTCGTTTTTCATCATTTTGGACCATGGGCTATAGCCCATACTGTAAGGCATACTATAGCACGCCGTTTTTCATCATTTTTGAGGATAAAAAAAAAAAAAAAAAAAAAAAAACATGGGTTATAGCCCATCGTTTTTTGAAATTTTGGAAAAAAAAATTAACCTCGTTTTTCATCATTTTGGACCATGGGCTAAGCCCATACCGTAAGGCATACTATAGCACGCCGTTTTTCATCATTTTTGAGGATTTGAAAAAAATTAAAAAAAAAAAAAACATGGGTTATAGCCCATTGTTTTTTGAAATTTTGGAAAAAGAAATTACCTCGTTTTTCATCATTTTGGACCATGGGCTATAGCCCATACTGTAAGGCATACTATAGCACGCCGTTTTTCATCATTTTTGAGGATTTGAAAAAAATGAAAAAAAAAAAAACATGGGTTATAGCCCATCGTTTTTTGAAAATTTGGGGAAAAAAAA
The DNA here is from genome assembly GCF_964188405.1 of Protomyctophum parallelum. NCBI lineage: Eukaryota > Metazoa > Chordata > Actinopteri > Myctophiformes > Myctophidae > Protomyctophum > Protomyctophum parallelum. The sequence continues at coordinate 13,749,606 of NC_139709.1, forward strand.
TAACCTAGTTTTTCATCATTTTGGACCATGGGCTATAGCCCATACCGTAAGGCATACTATAGCACGCCGTTTTTCATCATTTTTGAGGATTTGAAAAAAATGAAAAAAAAAAAAACATGGGTTATAGCCCATCATTTTTTGAAATTTTAGAAAAGAAAATTAACCTAGTTTTTCATCATTTTGGACAATGGGTTATAGCCCATACCGTAAGGCATACTATAGCACGCCGTTTTTCATCATTTTTGAGGATTTGAAAAAAATGAAAAAAAAAAAAAACATTTGTTATAGCCCATCATTTTTTGAAATTTTGGAAAAGAAAATTAACCTAGTTTTTCATCATTTTGGACAATGGGCTATAGCCCATACCCTAAGGCATACTATAGCACGCCTTTTTCATCATTTTTGAGGATTTGAAAAAAAAAACAAAAAAAAAAAACATGGGTTATAGCCCATCGTTTTTAAAAATTTTGGGAAAAATAATTAACCTCGTTTTTCATCATTTTGGACCATGGGCTATAGCCCATACTGTAAGGCATACTATAGCACGCCGTTTTTCATCATTTTTGAGGATTTGAAAAAAATGAAAAAAAAAAACATGGGTTATAGCCCATCATTTTTTGAAATTTTGGAAAAGAAAATTAACCTAGTTTTTCATCATTTTGGACAATGGGCTATAGCCCATACCCTAAGGCATACTATAGCACGCCTTTTTCATCATTTTTGAGGATTTGAAAAAAAAAAAAAAAAAAAAAAACATAGGTTATAGCCCATCGTTTTTTGAAATTTTGGAAAAAAAATGTAACCTCGTTTTTCATCATTTTGGACCATGGGATATAGCCCATACCGTAAGGCATACTATAGCACGCCGTTTTTCATCATTTTTGAGGATTTGAAAAAAATGAAGAAAAAAAAACATGGGTTATAGCCCATCGTTTTTTGAAATTTTGGGAAAAAACATTAACCTAGTTTTTCATCATTTTGGACCATGGGCTATAGCCCATACCGTAAGGCATACTATAGCACGCCGTTTTTCATCATTTTTGAGGATTTGAAAAAAATGAAAAAAAAAAAAAAACATGGGTTATAGCCCATCGTTTTTTGAAATTTTGGGAAAAATAATTAACCTCGTTTTTCATCATTTTGGACCATGGGCTATAGCCCATACTGTAAGGCATACTATAGCACGCCGTTTTTCATCATTTTTGAGGATAAAAAAAAAAACAAAAAAAAAAAACATGGGTTATAGCCCATCGTTTTTTGAAATTTTGGAAAAAAAAATTAACCTCGTTTTTCATCATTTTGGACCATGGGCTAAGCCCATACCGTAAGGCATACTATAGCACGCCGTTTTTCATCATTTTTGAGGATTTGAAAAAAATTAAAAAAAAAAAAAACATGGGTTATAGCCCATTGTTTTTTGAAATTTTGGAAAAAGAAATTACCTCGTTTTTCATCATTTTGGACCATGGGCTATAGCCCATACTGTAAGGCATACTATAGCACGCCGTTTTTCATCATTTTTGAGGATTTGAAAAAAATGAAAAAAAAAAAAACATGGGTTATAGCCCATCGTTTTTTGAAAATTTGGGGAAAAAAAATAACCTAGTTTTTCATCATTTTGGACCATGGGCTATAGCCCATACCGTAAGGCATACTATAGCACGCCGTTTTTCATCATTTTTGAGGATTTGAAAAAAATGAAAAAAAAAAAAACATGGGTTATAGCCCATCATTTTTTGAAATTTTAGAAAAGAAAATTAACCTAGTTTTTCATCATTTTGGACAATGGGTTATAGCCCATACCGTAAGGCATACTATAGCACGCCGTTTTTCATCATTTTTGAGGATTTGAAAAAAAAAAAAAAAAAAAAACATGGGTTATAGCCCATCATTTTTTGAAATTTTGGAAAAGAAAATTAACCTAGTTTTTCATCATTTTGGACAATGGGCTATAGCCCATACCGTAAGGCATACTATAGCACGCCGTTTTTCATCATTTTTGAGGATTTGAAAAAAATGAAAAAAAAAAAAAACATTTGTTATAGCCCATCATTTTTTGAAATTTTGGAAAAGAAAATTAACCTAGTTTTTCATCATTTTGGACAATGGGCTATAGCCCATACCCTAAGGCATACTATAGCACGCCTTTTTCAACATTTTTGAGGATTTGAAAAAAAAAAAAAAAAAAAAAAACATGGGTTATAGCCCATCGTTTTTAAAAATTTTGGGAAAAATAATTAACCTCGTTTTTCATCATTTTGGACCATGGGCTATAGCCCATACCGTAAGGCATACTATAGCACGCTGTTTTTCATCATTTTTGAGGATTTGAAAAAAATGGAAAAAAAAAAAACATGGGTTATAGCCCATCGTTTTTTGAAAATTTGGGAAAAAAAATTAACCTAGTTTTTCATCATTTTGGACCATGGGCTATAGCCCATACCGTAAGGCATACTATAGCACGCCGTTTTTCATCATTTTTGAGGATTTGAAAAAAATGAAAAAAAAAAAAACATGGGTTATAGCCCATTGTTTTTTGAAAATTTGGAGAAAAAAAATTACCTCGTTTTTCATCATTTTGGACCATGGGCTATAGCCCATACTGTAAGGCATACTATAGCACGCCGTTTTTCATCATTTTTGAGGATTTGAAAAAAATGAAAAAAAAAAAAACATGGGTTATAGCCCATCGTTTTTTGAAATTTTGGGAAAAAAAATTAACCTAGTTTTTCATCATTTTGGACCATGGGCTATAGCCCATAACGTAAGGCATACTATAGCACGCCGTTTTTCATCATTTTTGAGGATTTGAAAAAAAAAAAAAAAAAAAAAAACATGGGTTATAGCCCATCGTTTTTAAAAATTTTGGGAAAAATAATTAACCTCGTTTTTCATCATTTTGGACCATGGGCTATAGCCCATACCGTAAGGCATACTATAGCACGCTGTTTTTCATCATTTTTGAGGATTTGAAAAAAATGGAAAAAAAAAAAACATGGGTTATAGCCCATCGTTTTTTGAAAATGTGGGAAAAAAAATTAACCTAGTTTTTCATCATTTTGGACCATGGGCTATAGCCCATACCGTAAGGCATACTATAGCACGCCGTTTTTCATCATTTTTGAGGATTTGAAAAAAATGAAAAAAAAAAAACATGGGTTATAGCCCATTGTTTTTTGAAAATTTGGAGAAAAAAAATTACCTCGTTTTTCATCATTTTGGACCATGGGCTATAGCCCATACTGTAAGGCATACTATAGCACGCCGTTTTTCATCATTTTTGAGGATTTGAAAAAAATGAAAAAAAAAAAAACATGGGTTATAGCCCATCGTTTTTTGAAATTTTGGGAAAAAAAATTAACCTAGTTTTTCATCATTTTGGACCATGGGCTATAGCCCATACCGTAAGGCATACTATAGCACGCCGTTTTTCATCATTTTTGAGGATTTGAAAAAAATGAAAAAAAAAAAACATGGGTTATAGCCCATTGTTTTTTGAAAATTTGGAGAAAAAAAATTACCTCGTTTTTCATCATTTTGGACCATGGGCTATAGCCCATACTGTAAGGCATACTATAGCACGCCGTTTTTCATCATTTTTGAGGATTTGAAAAAAATGAAAAAAAAAAAAACATGGGTTATAGCCCATCGTTTTTTGAAATTTTGGGAAAAAAAATTAACCTAGTTTTTCATCATTTTGGACCATGGGCTATAGCCCATACCGTAAGGCATACTATAGCACGCCGTTTTTCATCATTTTTGAGGATTTGAAAAAAAATAAAAAATAAATAAAACATGGGTTATAGCCCATCGTTTTTAAAAATTTTGGGAAAAATAATTAACCTCGTTTTTCATCATTTTGGACCATGGGCTATAGCCCATACCGTAAGGCATACTATAGCACGCCGTTTTTCATCATTTTTGAGGATTTGAAAAAAATGGAAAAAAAAAACATGGGTTATAGCCCATAATTTTTTGAAATTTTGGAAAAGAAAATTAACCTAGTTTTTCATCATTTTGGACAATGGGCTATAGCCCATACCCTAAGGCATACTATAGCACGCCTTTTTCATCATTTTTGAGGATTTGAAAAAAAAAAAAAAAAAAAAAAAACATGGGTTATAGCCCATCGTTTTTAAAAATTTTGGGAAAAATAATTAACCTCGTTTTTCATCATTTTGGACCATGGGCTATAGCCCATACTGTAAGGCATACTATAGCACGCCGTTTTTCATCATTTTTGAGGATTTGAAAAAAATGAAAAAAAAACAAAACATGGGTTATAGCCCATCGTTTTTTGAAATTTTGGGAAAAAAAATTAACCTAGTTTTTCATCATTTTGGACCATGGGCTATAGCCCATACCGTAAGGCATACTATAGCACGCCGTTTTTCATCATTTTTGAGGATTTGAAAAAAAAAACAAAAAAAAAAAAACATGGGTTATAGCCCATCGTTTTTAAAAATTTTGGGAAAAATAATTAACCTCGTTTTTCATCATTTTGGACCATGGGCTATAGCCCATACCGTAAGGCATACTATAGCACGCCGTTTTCCATCATTTTTGAGGATTTGAAAAAAATGAAAAAAAAAAACATGGGTTATAGCCCATCATTTTTTGAAATTTTGGAAAAGAAAATTAACCTAGTTTTTCATCATTTTGGACAATGGGCTATAGCCCATACCCTAAGGCATACTATAGCACGCCTTTTTCATCATTTTTGAGGATTTGAAAAAAAAAAAAAAAAAAAAAAACATAGGTTATAGCCCATCGTTTTTTGAAATTTTGGAAAAAAAATGTAACCTCGTTTTTCATCATTTTGGACCATGGGATATAGCCCATACCGTAAGGCATACTATAGCACGCCGTTTTTCATCATTTTTGAGGATTTGAAAAAAATGAAAAAAAAAAAAACATGGGTTATAGCCCATCGTTTTTTGAAATTTTGGGAAAAAACATTAACCTAGTTTTTCATCATTTTGGACCATGGGCTATAGCCCATACCGTAAGGCATACTATAGCACGCCGTTTTTCATCATTTTTGAGGATTTGAAAAAAATGAAAAAAAAAAAAAACATGGGTTATAGCCCATCGTTTTTTAAATTTTGGGAAAAATAATTAACCTCGTTTTTCATCATTTTGGACCATGGGCTATAGCCCATACCGTAAGGCATACTATAGCACGCCGTTTTTCATCATTTTTGAGGATTAAAAAAAAAAAAAAAAAAAAAAAACATGGGTTATAGCCCATCGTTTTTTGAAATTTTGGAAAAAAAAATTAACCTCGTTTTTCATCATTTTGGACCATGGGCTAAGCCCATACCGTAAGGCATACTATAGCACGCCGTTTTTCATCATTTTTGAGGATTTAAAAAAAAAAAAAAAAAAAAAAAACATGGGTTATAGCCCATTGTTTTTTGAAATTTTGGAAAAAGAAATTACCTCGTTTTTCATCATTTTGGACCATGGGCTATAGCCCATACTGTAAGGCATACTATAGCACGCCGTTTTTCATCATTTTTGAGGATTTGAAAAAAATGAAAAAAAAAAAAACATGGGTTATAGCCCATCGTTTTTTGAAAATTTGGGGAAAAAAATAACCTAGTTTTTCATCATTTTGGACCATGGGCTATAGCCCATACCGTAAGGCATACTATAGCACGCCGTTTTTCATCATTTTTGAGGATTTGAAAAAAATGAAAAAAAAAAAAAACATGGGTTATAGCCCATCGTTTTTTTAAATTTTGGGAAAAATAATTAACCTCGTTTTTCATCATTTTGGACCATGGGCTATAGCCCATACCGTAAGGCATACTATAGCACGCCGTTTTTCATCATTTTTGAGGATTTGAAAAAAAAAAAAAAAAAAAAAACATGGGTTATAGCCCATCATTTTTTGAAATTTTGGAAAAAAAAATTAACCTCGTTTTTCATCATTTTGGACCATGGGCTAAGCCCATACCGTAAGGCATACTATAGCACGCCGTTTTTCATCATTTTTGAGGATTTGAAAAAAAAAAAAAACATGGGTTATAGCCCATTGTTTTTTGAAATTTTGGAAAAAGAAATTACCTCGTTTTTCATCATTTTGGACCATGGGCTATAGCCCATACTGTAAGGCATACTATAGCACGCCGTTTTTCATCATTTTTGAGGATTTGAAAAAAATGAAAAAAAAAAAAACATGGGTTATAGCCCATCGTTTTTTGAAAATTTGGGGAAAAAAAATAACCTAGTTTTTCATCATTTTGGACCATGGGCTATAGCCCATACCGTAAGGCATACTATAGCACGCCGTTTTTCATCATTTTTGAGGATTTGAAAAAAATGAAAAAAAAAAAAAACATGGGTTATAGCACATCGTTTTTTTAAATTTTGGGAAAAATAATTAACCTCGTTTTTCATCATTTTGGACCATGGGCTATAGCCCATACCGTAAGGCATACTATAGCACGCCGTTTTTCATCATTTTTGAGGATTTGAAAAAAAAAAAAAAAAAAAAACATGGGTTATAGCCCATCATTTTTTGAAATTTTAGAAAAGAAAATTAACCTAGTTTTTCATCATTTTGGACAATGGGTTATAGCCCATACCGTAAGGCATACTATAGCACGCCGTTTTTCATCATTTTTGAGGATTTGAAAAAAAAAAAAAAAAAAAAACATGGGTTATAGCCCATCATTTTTTGAAATTTTGGAAAAGAAAATTAACCTAGTTTTTCATCATTTTGGACAATGGGCTATAGCCCATACCCTAAGGCATACTATAGCACGCCTTTTTCATAATTTTTGAGGATTTGAAAAACAAAAAACAAAAAAAAAACATGGGTTATAGCCCATCGTTTTTAAAAATTTTGGGAAAAATAATTAACCTCGTTTTTCATCATTTTGGACCATGGGCTATAGCCCATACCGTAAGGCATACTATAGCACGCTGTTTTTCATCATTTTTGAGGATTTGAAAAAAATGGAAAAAAAAAAAACATGGGTTATAGCCCATCGTTTTTTGAAAATTTGGGAAAAAAAATTAACCTAGTTTTTCATCATTTTGGACCATGGGCTATAGCCCATACCGTAAGGCATACTATAGCACGCCGTTTTTCATCATTTTTGAGGATTTGAAAAAAATGAAAAAAAAAAAACATGGGTTATAGCCCATTGTTTTTTGAAAATTTGGAGAAAAAAAATTACCTCGTTTTTCATCATTTTGGACCATGGGCTATAGCCCATACTGTAAGGCATACTATAGCACGCCGTTTTTCATCATTTTTGAGGATTTGAAAAAAATGAAAAAAAAAAAAACATGGGTTATAGCCCATCGTTTTTTGAAATTTTGGGAAAAAAAATTAACCTAGTTTTTCATCATTTTGGACCATGGGCTATAGCCCATACCGTAAGGCATACTATAGCACGCCGTTTTTCATCATTTTTGAGGATTTGAAAAAAATAAAAAATAAAATAAAACATGGGTTATAGCCCATCGTTTTTAAAAATGTTGGGAAAAATAATTAACCTCGTTTTTCATCATTTTGGACCATGGGCTATAGCCCATACCGTAAGGCATACTATAGCACGCCGTTTTTCATCATTTTTGAGGATTTGAAAAAAAAGAAAAAAAAAACATGGGTTATAGCCCATCGTTTTTAAAAATTTTGGGAAAAATAATTAACCTCGTTTTTCATCATTTTGGACCATGGGCTATAGCCCATACTGTAAGGCATACTATAGCACGCCGTTTTTCATCATTTTTGAGGATTTGAAAAAAATGAAAAAAAAACAAAACATGGGTTATAGCCCATCGTTTTTTGAAAATTTCGGAAAAAAAATTAACCTAGTTTTTCATCATTTTGGACCATGGGCTATAGCCCATACCGTAAGGCATACTATAGCACGCCGTTTTTCATCATTTTTGAGGATTTGAAAAAAAAAAAAAAAAAAAAAAACATGGGTTATAGCCCATCGTTTTTAAAAAATTTGGGAAAAATAATTAACCTCGTTTTTCATCATTTTGGACCATGGGCTATAGCCCATACCGTAAGGCATACTATAGCACGCTGTTTTTCATCATTTTTGAGGATTTGAAAAAAATGGAAAAAAAAAAAACATGGGTTATAGCCCATCGTTTTTTGAAAATTTGGGAAAAAAAATTAACCTAGTTTTTCATCATTTTGGACCATGGGCTATAGCCCATACCGTAAGGCATACTATAGCACGCCGTTTTTCATCATTTTTGAGGATTTGAAAAAAATGAAAAAAAAAAAACATGGGTTATAGCCCATTGTTTTTTGAAAATTTGGAGAAAAAAAATTACCTCGTTTTTCATCATTTTGGACCATGGGCTATAGCCCATACTGTAAGGCATACTATAGCACGCCGTTTTTCATCATTTTTGAGGATTTGAAAAAAATGAAAAAAAAAAAAACATGGGTTATAGCCCATCGTTTTTTGAAATTTTGGGAAAAAAAATTAACCTAGTTTTTCATCATTTTGGACCATGGGCTATAGCCCATACCGTAAGGCATACTATAGCACGCCGTTTTTCATCATTTTTGAGGATTTGAAAAAAAAATAAAAAAAAATAAAACATGGGTTATAGCCCATCGTTTTTAAAAATGTTGGGAAAAATAATTAACCTCGTTTTTCATCATTTTGGACCATGGGCTATAGCCCATACCGTAAGGCATACTATAGCACGCCGTTTTTCATCATTTTTGAGGATTTGAAAAAAAAGAAAAAAAAAACATGGGTTATAGCCCATCGTTTTTAAAAATTTTGGGAAAAATAATTAACCTCGTTTTTCATCATTTTGGACCATGGGCTATAGCCCATACTGTAAGGCATACTATAGCACGCCGTTTTTCATCATTTTTGAGGATTTGAAAAAAATGAAAAAAAAACAAAACATGGGTTATAGCCCATCGTTTTTTGAAAATTTCGGAAAAAAAATTAACCTAGTTTTTCATCATTTTGGACCATGGGCTATAGCCCATACCGTAAGGCATACTATAGCACGCCGTTTTTCATCATTTTTGAGGATTTGAAAAAAAAAAAAAAAAAAAAAAAACATGGGTTATGGCCCATCGTTTTTAAAAATTTTGGGAAAAATAATTAACCTCGTTTTTCATCATTTTGGACCATGGGCTATAGCCCATACCGTAAGGCATACTATAGCACGCCGTTTTCCATCATTTTTGAGGATTTGAAAAAAATGAAAAAAAAAAACATGGGTTATAGCCCATCATTTTTTGAAATTTTGGAAAAGAAAATTAACCTAGTTTTTCATCATTTTGGACAATGGGCTATAGCCCATACCCTAAGGCATACTATAGCACGCCTTTTTCATCATTTTTGAGGATTTGAAAAAAAAAAAAAAAAAAAAAAACATAGGTTATAGCCCATCGTTTTTTGAAATTTTGGAAAAAAAATGTAACCTCGTTTTTCATCATTTTGGACCATGGGATATAGCCCATACCGTAAGGCATACTATAGCACGCCGTTTTTCATCATTTTTGAGGATTTGAAAAAAATGAAAAAAAAAAAAACATGGGTTATAGCCCATCGTTTTTTGAAATTTTGGGAAAAAACATTAACCTAGTTTTTCATCATTTTGGACCATGGGCTATAGCCCATACCGTAAGGCATACTATAGCACGCCGTTTTTCATCATTTTTGAGGATTTGAAAAAAATGAAAAAAAAAAAAACATGGGTTATAGCCCATCGTTTTTTAAATTTTGGGAAAAATAATTAACCTCGTTTTTCATCATTTTGGACCATGGGCTATAGCCCATACCGTAAGGCATACTATAGCACGCCGTTTTTCATCATTTTTGAGGATAAAAAAAAAAAAAAAAAAAAAAAAAACATGGGTTATAGCCCATCGTTTTTTGAAATTTTGGAGAAAAAAAATTAACCTCGTTTTTCATCATTTTGGACCATGGGCTAAGCCCATACCGTAAGGCATACTATAGCACGCCGTTTTTCATCATTTTTGAGGATTTGAAAAAAATTAAAAAAAAAAAAACATGGGTTATAGCCCATTGTTTTTTGAAATTTTGGAAAAAGAAATTACCTCGTTTTTCATCATTTTGGACCATGGGCTATAGCCCATACTGTAAGGCATACTATAGCACGCCGTTTTTCATCATTTTTGAGGATTTGAAAAAAATGAAAAAAAAAAAAACATGGGTTATAGCCCATCGTTTTTTGAAAATTTGGGGAAAAAAAATAACCTAGTTTTTCATCATTTTGGACCATGGGCTATAGCCCATACCGTAAGGCATACTATAGCACGCCGTTTTTCATCATTTTTGAGGATTTGAAAAAAATGAAAAAAAAAAAAAAACATGGGTTATAGCCCATCGTTTTTTTAAATTTTGGGAAAAATAATTAACCTCGTTTTTCATCATTTTGGACCATGGGCTATAGCCCATACCGTAAGGCATACTATAGCACGCCGTTTTTCATCATTTTTGAGGATTTGAAAAAAAAAAAAAAAAAAAAAACATGGGTTATAGCCCATCATTTTTTGAAATTTTAGAAAAGAAAATTAACCTAGTTTTTCATCATTTTGGACAATGGGTTATAGCCCATACCGTAAGGCATACTATAGCACGCCGTTTTTCATCATTTTTGAGGATTTGAAAAAAAAAAAAAAAAAAAAACATGGGTTATAGCCCATCATTTTTTGAAATTTTGGAAAAGAAAATTAACCTAGTTTTTCATCATTTTGGACAATGGGCTATAGCCCATACCCTAAGGCATACTATAGCACGCCTTTTTCATAATTTTTGAGGATTTGAAAAAAAAAAAAAAAAAAAAAACATGGGTTATAGCCCATCGTTTTTAAAAATTTTGGGAAAAATAATTAACCTCGTTTTTCATCATTTTGGACCATGGGCTATAGCCCATACTGTAAGGCATACTATAGCACGCCATTTTTCATCATTTTTGAGGATTTGAAAAAAATGAAAAAAAAAAAAACATGGGTTATAGCCCATCGTTTTTTGAAATTTTGGGAAAAAAAATTAACCTAGTTTTTCATCATTTTGGACCATGGGCTATAGCCCATACCGTAAGGCATACTATAGCACGCCGTTTTTCATCATTTTTGAGGATTTAAAAAAAAAAAAAAAAAAAAAAAAACATGGGTTATAGCCCATCGTTTTTAAAAATTTTGGGAAAAATAATTAAACTCGTTTTTCATCATTTTGGACCATGGGCTATAGCCCATACCGTAAGGCATACTATAGCACGCTGTTTTTCATCATTTTTGAGGATTTGAAAAAAATGGAAAAAAAAAAAACATGGGTTATAGCCCATCGTTTTTTGAAAATTTGGGAAAAAAAATTAACCTAGTTTTTCATCATTTTGGACCATGGGCTATAGCCCATACCGTAAGGCATACTATAGCACGCCGTTTTTCATCATTTTTGAGGATTTGAAAAAAATGAAAAAAAAAAAACATGGGTTATAGCCCATTGTTTTTTGAAAATTTGGAGAAAAAAAATTACCTCGTTTTTCATCATTTTGGACCATGGGCTATAGCCCATACTGTAAGGCATACTATAGCACGCCGTTTTTCATCATTTTTGAGGATTTGAAAAAAAAAAAAAAAAAAAAACATGGGTTATAGCCCATCGTTTTTTGAAATTTTGGGAAAAAAAATTAACCTAGTTTTTCATCATTTTGGACCATGGGCTATAGCCCATACCGTAAGGCATACTATAGCACGCCGTTTTTCATCATTTTTGAGGATTTGAAAAAAAATAAAAAATAAATAAAACATGGGTTATAGCCCATCGTTTTTAAAAATTTTGGGAAAAATAATTAACCTCGTTTTTCATCATTTTGGACCATGGGCTATAGCCCATACCGTAAGGCATACTATAGCACGCCGTTTTTCATCATTTTTGAGGATTTGAAAAAAAACAAAAAAAAAAACATGGGTTATAGCCCATCATTTTTTGAAATTTTGGAAAAGAAAATTAACCTAGTTTTTCATAATTTTGGACAATGGGCTATAGCCCATACCCTAAGGCATACTATAGCACGCCTTTTTCATCATTTTTGAGGATTTGAAAAAAAAAAAAAAAAAAAAAAACATGGGTTATAGCCCATCGTTTTTAAAAATTTTGGGAAAAATAATTAACCCTTTTACTGCTGCCATTTATTGAGAAATTAGGACCTAATTCATGCCAGCATTTTTTTAATTTGAGCTCTTATTTTGAAAAGCCACATTTTGCCTCAACCGGAAGTGAGCTTATCCCTGCCAGCTTTACGTTGCCAAGACAACCTTTGTTTACATAATCGAATCAATGCCGGTACATATAGCACTCCACAACGTCGGCTCTGTGCCGTCAAAGAAACGCTGTTTTGACCAAAAATGCCATCTGGGACAAGGAATAGGAGATACAGGCGATTGAAAGAAACGGATAGAATGGATTCTTATGGCGACCGCGATCTAATCTGAACGATCCAGTGCAGTGCTAACAAAACTGCTAGCTAACCGGCTAACGTGAGTAGCATTATGGCTCGATCGATCATATGCACTATAAAAGTATAATTGCCGAAGGGCTACGGCAATGGCAGCAAGGTGTATTATCAAATTGAGGCTTTGATTGCCGAAGGGCTTCGGCAATGGCAGGAAGACGGTTAACCTCGTTTTTCATCATTTTGGACCATGGGCTATAGCCCATACTGTAAGGCATACTATAGCACGCCGTTTTTCATCATTTTTGAGGATTTGAAAAAAATGAAAAAAAAAAAAACATGGGTTATAGCCCATCGTTTTTTGAAATTTTGGGAAAAAAAATTAACCTAGTTTTTCATCATTTTGGACCATGGGCTATAGCCCATACCGTAAGGCATACTATAGCACGCCGTTTTTCATCATTTTTGAGGATTTGAAAAAAAAAAAAAAAAAAAAAAAACATGGGTTATAGCCCATCGTTTTTAAAAATTTTGGGAAAAATAATTAACCTCGTTTTTCATCATTTTGGACCATGGGCTATAGCCCATACCGTAAGGCATACTATAGCACGCCGTTTTTCATCATTTTTGAGGATTTGAAAAAAAAAAAAAAAAAAAAAACATGGGTTATAGCCCATCATTTTTTGAAATTTTAGAAAAGAAAATTAACCTAGTTTTTCATCATTTTGGACAATGGGTTATAGCCCATACCGTAAGGCATACTATAGCACGCCGTTTTTCATCATTTTTGAGGATTTGAAAAAAAAAAAAAAAAAAAAACATGGGTTATAGCCCATCATTTTTTGAAATTTTGGAAAAGAAAATTAACCTAGTTTTTCATCATTTTGGACAATGGGCTATAGCCCATACCCTAAGGCATACTATAGCACGCCTTTTTCATAATTTTTGAGGATTTGAAAAAAAAAAAAAAAAAAAAAACATGGGTTATAGCCCATCGTTTTTAAAAATTTTGGGAAAAATAATTAACCTCGTTTTTCATCATTTTGGACCATGGGCTATAGCCCATACTGTAAGGCATACTATAGCACGCCATTTTTCATCATTTTTGAGGATTTGAAAAAAATGAAAAAAAAAAAAACATGGGTTATAGCCCATCGTTTTTTGAAATTTTGGGAAAAAAAATTAACCTAGTTTTTCATCATTTTGGACCATGGGCTATAGCCCATACCGTAAGGCATACTATAGCACGCCGTTTTTCATCATTTTTGAGGATTTAAAAAAAAACAAAAAAAAAAAAAAACATGGGTTATAGCCCATCGTTTTTAAAAATTTTGGGAAAAATAATTAAACTCGTTTTTCATCATTTTGGACCATGGGCTATAGCCCATACCGTAAGGCATACTATAGCACGCTGTTTTTCATCATTTTTGAGGATTTGAAAAAAATGGAAAAAAAAAAAACATGGGTTATAGCCCATCGTTTTTTGAAAATTTGGGAAAAAAAATTAACCTAGTTTTTCATCATTTTGGACCATGGGCTATAGCCCATACCGTAAGGCATACTATAGCACGCCGTTTTTCATCATTTTTGAGGATTTGAAAAAAATGAAAAAAAAAAAACATGGGTTATAGCCCATTGTTTTTTGAAAATTTGGAGAAAAAAAATTACCTCGTTTTTCATCATTTTGGACCATGGGCTATAGCCCATACTGTAAGGCATACTATAGCACGCCGTTTTTCATCATTTTTGAGGATTTGAAAAAAAACAAAAAAAAAAAAACATGGGTTATAGCCCATCGTTTTTTGAAATTTTGGGAAAAAAAATTAACCTAGTTTTTCATCATTTTGGACCATGGGCTATAGCCCATACCGTAAGGCATACTATAGCACGCCGTTTTTCATCATTTTTGAGGATTTGAAAAAAAATAAAAAATAAATAAAACATGGGTTATAGCCCATCGTTTTTAAAAATTTTGGGAAAAATAATTAACCTCGTTTTTCATCATTTTGGACCATGGGCTATAGCCCATACCGTAAGGCATACTATAGCACGCCGTTTTTCATCATTTTTGAGGATTTGAAAAAAAACAAAAAAAAAAACATGGGTTATAGCCCATCATTTTTTGAAATTTTGGAAAAGAAAATTAACCTAGTTTTTCATAATTTTGGACAATGGGCTATAGCCCATACCCTAAGGCATACTATAGCACGCCTTTTTCATCATTTTTGAGGATTTGAAAAAAAAAAAAAAAAAAAAAAACATGGGTTATAGCCCATCGTTTTTAAAAATTTTGGGAAAAATAATTAACCCTTTTACTGCTGCCATTTATTGAGAAATTAGGACCTAATTCATGCCAGCATTTTTTTAATTTGAGCTCTTATTTTGAAAAGCCACATTTTGCCTCAACCGGAAGTGAGCTTATCCCTGCCAGCTTTACGTTGCCAAGACAACCTTTGTTTACATAATCGAATCAATGCCGGTACATATAGCACTCCACAACGTCGGCTCTGTGCCGTCAAAGAAACGCTGTTTTGACCAAAAATGCCATCTGGGACAAGGAATAGGAGATACAGGCGATTGAAAGAAACGGATAGAATGGATTCTTATGGCGACCGCGATCTAATCTGAACGATCCAGTGCAGTGCTAACAAAACTGCTAGCTAACCGGCTAACGTGAGTAGCATTATGGCTCGATCGATCATATGCACTATAAAAGTATAATTGCCGAAGGGCTACGGCAATGGCAGCAAGGTGTATTATCAAATTGAGGCTTTGATTGCCGAAGGGCTTCGGCAATGGCAGGAAGACGGTTAACCTCGTTTTTCATCATTTTGGACCATGGGCTATAGCCCATACTGTAAGGCATACTATAGCACGCCGTTTTTCATCATTTTTGAGGATTTGAAAAAAATGAAAAAAAAAAAAACATGGGTTATAGCCCATCGTTTTTTGAAATTTTGGGAAAAAAAATTAACCTAGTTTTTCATCATTTTGGACCATGGGCTATAGCCCATACCGTAAGGCATACTATAGCACGCCGTTTTTCATCATTTTTGAGGATTTGAAAAAAAAAAAAAAAAAAAAAAAACATGGGTTATAGCCCATCGTTTTTAAAAATTTTGGGAAAAATAATTAACCTCGTTTTTCATCATTTTGGACCATGGGCTATAGCCCATACCGTAAGGCATACTATAGCACGCCGTTTTTCATCATTTTTGAGGATTTGAAAAAAATGAAAAAAAAAAACATGGGTTATAGCCCATCATTTTTTGAAATTTTGGAAAAGAAAATTAACCTAGTTTTTCATCATTTTGGACAATGGGCTATAGCCCATACCCTAAGGCATACTATAGCACGCCTTTTTCATCATTTTTGAGGATTTGAAAAAAAAAAAAAAAAAAAAAAACATAGGTTATAGCCCATCGTTTTTTGAAATTTTGGAAAAAAATGTAACCTCGTTTTTCATCATTTTGGACCATGGGATATAGCCCATACCGTAAGGCATACTATAGCACGCCGTTTTTCATCATTTTTGAGGATTTGAAAAAAATGAAAAAAAAAAAAACATGGGTTATAGCCCATCGTTTTTTGAAATTTTGGGAAAAAACATTAACCTAGTTTTTCATCATTTTGGACCATGGGCTATAGCCCATACCGTAAGGCATACTATAGCACGCCGTTTTTCATCATTTTTGAGGATTTGAAAAAAATGAAAAAAAAAAAAAACATGGGTTATAGCCCATCGTTTTTTGAAATTTTGGGAAAAATAATTAACCTCGTTTTTCATCATTTTGGACCATGGGCTATAGCCCATACCGTAAGGCATACTATAGCACGCCGTTTTTCATCATTTTTGAGGATAAAAAAAAAAAAAAAAAAAAAAAACATGGGTTATAGCCCATCGTTTTTTGAAATTTTGGAAAAAAAAATTAACCTCGTTTTTCATCATTTTGGACCATGGGCTAAGCCCATACCGTAAGGCATACTATAGCACGCCGTTTTTCATCATTTTTGAGGATTTGAAAAAAATTAAAAAAAAAAAAAACATGGGTTATAGCCCATTGTTTTTTGAAATTTTGGAAAAAGAAATTACCTCGTTTTTCATCATTTTGGACCATGGGCTATAGCCCATACTGTAAGGCATACTATAGCACGCCGTTTTTCATCATTTTTGAGGATTTGAAAAAAATGAAAAAAAAAAAAACATGGGTTATAGCCCATCGTTTTTTGAAAATTTGGGGAAAAAAAATAACCTAGTTTTTCATCATTTTGGACCATGGGCTATAGCCCATACCGTAAGGCATACTATAGCACGCCGTTTTTCATCATTTTTGAGGAATTGAAAAAAAAAAAAAACAAAAAAAACATGGGTTATAGCCCATCGTTTTTTTAAATTTTAGAAAAGAAAATTAACCTAGTTTTTCATCATTTTGGACAATGGGCTATAGCCCATACTGTAAGGCATACTATAGCACGCCGTTTTTCATCATTTTTGAGGATTTGAAAAAAAAAAAAAAAAAAAAAACATGGGTTATAGCCCATCGTTTTTTGAAATTTTGGGGAAAAAAATTTACCTAGTTTTTCATCATTTTGGACAATGGGCTATAGCCCATACCGTAAGGCATACTATAGCACGCAGTTTTTCATCATTTTTGAGGATTTGAAAAAAATGAAAAAAAAAAAAAACATGGGTTATAGCCCATCGTTTTTAAAAATTTTGGGGAAAATAATTAACCTCGTTTTTCATCATTTTGGACCATGGGCTATAGCCCATACCGTAAGGCATACTATAGCACGCCGTTTTTCATCATTTTTGAGGATTTGAAAAAAATGAAAAAAAAAACAAACATGGGTTATAGCCCATCATTTTTTGAAATTTTGGAAAAAAGAATTAACCTCGTTTTCATTATTTTGGACCATGGGCTATAGCCCATACTGTAAGGCATACTATAGCACGCCGTTTTTCATCATTTTTGAGGATTTGAAAAAAATGAAAAAAAAACAAAACATGGGTTATAGCCCATTGTTTTTTGAAATTTTGGAAAAAAAAATTACCTCGTTTTTCATCATTTTGGACCATGGGCTATAGCCCATACTGTAAGGCATACTATAGCACGCCATTTTTCATCATTTTTGAGGATTTGAAAAAAATGAAAAAAAACAAAACATGGGTTATAGCCCATCGTTTTTTGAAAATTTGGGAAAAAGAATTAACCTAGTTTTTCATCATTTTGGACCATGGGCTATAGCCCATACCGTAAGGCATACTATAGCACGCCGTTTTTCATCATTTTTGAGGATTTGAAAAAAATGAAAAAAAAAAAAACATGGGTTATAGCCCATCATTTTTTGAAATTTTGGAAAAAAGAATTAACCTCGTTTTCATTATTTTGGACCATGGGCTATAGCCCATACTGTAAGGCATACTATAGCACGCCGTTTTTCATCATTTTTGAGGATTTGAAAAAAATGAAAAAAAAAAAAAACATGGGTTATAGCCCATTGTTTTTTGAAATTTTGGAAAAAAATATTACCTCGTTTTTCATCATTTTGGACCATGGGCTATAGCCCATACTGTAAGGCATACTATAGCACGCCGTTTTTCATCATTTTTGAGGATTTGAAAAAAATGAAAAAAAAAAAAACATGGGTTATAGCCCATCGTTTTTTGAAAATTTGGGAAAAAAAATTAACCTAGTTTTTCATCATTTTGGACCATGGGCTATAGCCCATACCGTAAGGCATACTATAGCACGCCGTTTTTCATCATTTTTGAGGATTTGAAAAAAAAAAAAAAAAAAAAACATGGGTTATAGCCCATCATTTTTTGAAATTTTGGAAAAAAGAATTAACCTCGTTTTCATTATTTTGGACCATGGGCTATAGCCCATACTGTAAGGCATACTATAGCACGCCGTTTTTCATCATTTTTGAGGATTTGAAAAAAATGAAAAAAAAAAAAAACATGGGTTATAGCCCATTGTTTTTTGAAATTTTGGAAATAGAAATTACCTCGTTTTTCATCATTTTGGACCATGGGCTATAGCCCATACTGTAAGGCATACTATAGCACGCCGTTTTTCATCATTTTTGAGGATTTGAAAAAAATGAAAAAAAAACAAAACATGGGTTATAGCCCATCGTTTTTTGAAAATTTGGGAAAAAAAATTAACCTAGTTTTTCATCATTTTGGACCATGGGCTATAGCCCATACCGTAAGGCATACTATAGCACGCAGTTTTTCATCATTTTTGAGGATTTGAAAAAAATGAAAAAAAAAAAAACATGGGTTATAGCCCATCATTTTTTGAAATTTTGGAAAAAAGAATTAACCTCGTTTTCATTATTTTGGACCATGGGCTATAGCCCATACTGTAAGGCATACTATAGCACGCCGTTTTTCATCATTTTTGAGGATTTGAAAAAAATGAAAAAAAAAAAAAACATGGGTTATAGCCCATTGTTTTTTGAAATTTTGGAAAAAAAAATTACCTCGTTTTTCATCATTTTGGACCATGGGCTATAGCCCATACTGTAAGGCATACTATAGCACGCCGTTTTTCATCATTTTTGAGGATTTGAAAAAAATAAAAAAATAAAAACCATGGGTTATAGCCCATCGTTTTTTTAAATTTTGGGGAAAATAATTAACCTCGTTTTTCATCATTTTGGACCATGGGCTATAGCCCATACCGTAAGGCATACTATAGCACGCCGTTTTTCATCATTTTTGAGGATTTAAAAAAAAACAAAAACAAAAAAAACATGGGTTATAGCCCATCATTTTTTGAAATTTTAGAAAAGAAAATTAACCTAGTTTTTCATCATTTTGGACAATGGGTTATAGCCCATACCGTAAGGCATACTATAGCACGCCGTTTTTCATCATTTTTGAGGATTTGAAAAAAAAAAAAAAAAAAAAAAACATGGGTTATAGCCCATCGTTTTTTAAAGTTTTGGGAAAAATAATTAACCTCGTTTTTCATCATTTTGGACCATGGGCTATAGCCCATACCGTAAGGCATACACTATAGCACGCCGTTTTTCATCATTTTTGAGGATTTGAAAAAAAAAAAAAAAAAAAAACATGGGTTATAGCCCATCATTTTTTGAAATTTTGGAAAAGAAAATTAACCTAGTTTTTCATCATTTTGGACAATGGGCTATAGCCCATACCGTAAGGCATACTATAGCACGCCGTTTTTCATCATTTTTGAGGATTTGAAAAAAATGAAAAAAAAAAAAAACATGGGTTATAGCCCATCGTTTTTTAAAGTTTTGGGAAAAATAATTAACCTCGTTTTTCATCATTTTGGACCATGGGCTATAGCCCATACCGTAAGGCATACTATAGCACGCCGTTTTTCATAATTTTTGAGGATTTGAAAAAAATGAAAAAAAAAAAAACATGGGTTATAGCCCATCATTTTTTGAAATTTTGGAGAAAAAAAATTAACCTTGTTTTCATTATTTTGGACCATGGGCTATAGCCCATACTGTAAGGCATACTATAGCACGCCGTTTTTCATCATTTTTGAGGATTTGAAAAAAATGAAAAAAAAAAAAACATGGGTTATAGCCCATCATTTTTTGAAATTTTGGAAAAAAAAATTAACCTCGTTTTTCATTATTTTGGACCATGGGCTATAGCCCATACTGTAAGGCATACTATAGCACGCCGTTTTTCATCATTTTTGAGGAATTGAAAAAAATGAAAAAAAAAAAAAACATGGGTGGGCTATAACCCATGTTTTTTTTGGCCCATTGTTTTTTGAAATTTTGGGAAAAAAAAATTACCTAGTTTTTCATCATTTTGGACCATGGGCTATAGCCCATACCCTAAGGCATACTATAGCACGCCGTTTTTCATCATTTTTGAGGATTTGAAAAAAATGAAAACAAAAAAAAACATGGGTTATAGCCCATCGTTTTTTAAAATTTTGGGAAAAATAATTAACCTCGTTCTTCATAATTTTGGACCATGGGCTATAGCCCATACCGTAAGGCATACTATAGCACGCCGTTTTTCATCATTTTTGTGGATTTGAAAAAAAAAAAAAAAAAAAAAACATGGGTTATAGCCCATCGTTTTTTGAAATTTTGGAAAAATAAATTAACCTTGTTTTTCATCATTTTGGACCATGGGCTATAGCCCATACCGTAAGGCATACTATAGCACACCGTTTTTCATCATTTTTGAGGATTTGAAAAAAATGGAAAAAAAAAAAAACATGGGTTATAGCCCATCGTTTTTTAAAATTTTGGAAAAATAAATTAACCTTGTTTTTCATCATTTTGGACCATGGGCTATAGCCCATACCGTAAGGCATACTATAGCACGCAGTTTTTCATCATTTTTGAGGATTTGAAAAAAATGAAAAAAAAACAAAACATGGGTTATAGCCCATCGTTTTTTGAAATTTTGGGAAAAAAAATTACCTAGTTTTTCATCATTTTGGACCATGGGCTATAGCCCATACCCTAAGGCATACTATAGCACGCCGTTTTTCATCATTTTTGAGGATTTGAAAAAAATGAAAAAAAAAAAAAACATGGGTTATAGCCCATCGTTTTTTTAAATTTTGGGAAAAATAATTAACCTCGTTTTTCATAATTTTGGACCATGGGCTATAGCCCATACCGTAAGGCATACTATAGCACGCCGTTTTTCATCATTTTTGAGGATTTGAAAAAAATGAAAAAAAAAAAACATGGGTTATAGCCCATCATTTTTTGAAATTTTGGAAAAGAAAATTAACCTAGTTTTTCATTATTTTGGACCATGGGCATAGGCGGCGGGTGCGTTTTACCTTTGGGTAGGCTATAGAATTGCGTTGGGGGGGGATTCTCGCGGCCGAGCGGAGCGAGGCCGCCGCCGCGGATTTATTTATTTATTTATTTCCCAGATGGTCTAAAAATGAGTTATTTAGCATACTTTTACCAATGAATTAGCCTATACACAGACAACGACTTTTGGACGTCTTTTTCTCAAGTCTCGAGTCAGTCAGTCAGTGACAGTGTAGATTACCCGGCGGTGTTGGCGTGTTGCTGCCCCTCCGGGAGTCGCGGCTCATGGCTCTCCACAGACGGCACAGAGACAGCAGTCACTCCACTGAACGTGCCAGTGTTGCTGCAGTGGTGTGAACTGTGAACCGTGCGGGCACTGGCGCTGCTGAGTTCTGACACCTTCTATAATGCTGCGCACATATATTATATATATAAAAAAAATACCCAGCATAATTTTTGGGAAGGCTAAGCCTTCCCTAGCCTTATGCACCCGCCGCCTATGACCATGGGCTATAGCCCATACCGTAAGGCATACTATAGCACGCCGTTTTTCATCATTTTTGAGGATTTGAAAAAAAATTAAAAAAAAAAAACATGGGTTATAGCCCATCGTTTTTAAAAGTTTTGGGAAAAATAATTAACCTCGTTTTTCATCATTTTGGACCATGGGCTATAGCCCATACCGTAAGGCATACTATAGCACGCTGTTTTTCATCATTTTTGAGGATAAAAAAAAAAAAAAAAAAAAAAAAACATGGGTTATAGCCCATCGTTTTTTGAAAATTTGGGAAAAAAATTAACCTAGTTTTTCATCATTTTGGACCATGGGTTATAGCCCATACCGTAAGGCATACTATAGCACGCCGTTTTTCATCATTTTTGAGGATTTGAAAAAAAAAAAAAAAAAAAAAACATGGGTTATAGCCCATAATTTTTTGAAATTTTGGAAAAGAAAATTAACCTAGTTTTTCATCATTTTGGACAATGGGCTATAGCCCATACCGTAAGGCATACTATAGCACGCCGTTTTTCATCATTTTTGAGGATTTGAAAAAAAAAAAAAAAAAAAAACATGGGTTATAGCCCATCGTTTTTTGAAAATTTGGGAAAAAAAATTAACCTAGTTTTTCATCATTTTGGACCATGGGCTATAGCCCATACCGTAAGGCATGCTATAGCACGCCGTTTTTCATCATTTTTGAGGATTTGAAAAAAATGAAAAAAAAAAAAAACATGGGTTATAGCCCATCGTTTTTTTAAATTTTGGGAAAAATAATTAACCTCGTTTTTCATCATTTTGGACCATGGGCTATAGCCCATACCGTAAGGCATACTATAGCACGCCGTTTTTCATCATTTTTGAGGATTTGAAAAAAAAACAAAAAAGAAAAACATGGGTTATAGCCCATCGTTTTTAAAAGTTTTGGGAAAAATAATTAACCTCGTTTTTCATCATTTTGGACCATGGGCTATAGCCCATACCGTAAGGCATACTATAGCACGCCGTTTTTCATCATTTTTGAGGATTAAAAAAAAAAAAAAAAAAAAAAACATGGGTTATAGCCCATCGTTTTTTGAAAATTTGGGAAAAAAAATTAACCTAGTTTTTCATCATTTTGGACCATGGGCTATAGCCCATACCGTAAGGCATGCTATAGCACGCCGTTTTTCATCATTTTTGAGGATTTGAAAAAAATGAAAAAAAAAAAAAACATGGGTTATAGCCCATCGTTTTTTTAAATTTTGGGAAAAATAATTAACCTCGTTTTTCATCATTTTGGACCATGGGCTATAGCCCATACCGTAAGGCATACTATAGCACGCCGTTTTTCATCATTTTTGAGGATTTGAAAAAAAAACAAAAAAGAAAAACATGGGTTATAGCCCATCGTTTTTAAAAGTTTTGGGAAAAATAATTAACCTCGTTTTTCATCATTTTGGACCATGGGCTATAGCCCATACCGTAAGGCATACTATAGCACGCCGTTTTTCATCATTTTTGAGGATTAAAAAAAAAAAAACAAAAAAAAAACATGGGTTATAGCCCATCGTTTTTTGAAAATTTGGAAAAATAAATTAACCTTGTTT
This sequence comes from Protomyctophum parallelum, assembly GCF_964188405.1. NCBI lineage: Eukaryota > Metazoa > Chordata > Actinopteri > Myctophiformes > Myctophidae > Protomyctophum > Protomyctophum parallelum. The sequence goes on from NC_139709.1 coordinate 13,772,910, forward strand.
TTCATCATTTTGGACCATGGGCTATAGCCCATACCGTAAGGCATACTATAGCACACCGTTTTTCATCATTTTTGAGGATTTGAAAAAAATGGAAAAAAAAAAAAACATGGGTTATAGCCCATCGTTTTTTAAAATTTTGGAAAAATAAATTAACCTTGTTTTTCATCATTTTGGACCATGGGCTATAGCCCATACCGTAAGGCATACTATAGCACGCAGTTTTTCATCATTTTTGAGGATTTGAAAAAAATGAAAAAAAAACAAAACATGGGTTATAGCCCATCGTTTTTTGAAATTTTGGGAAAAAAAATTACCTAGTTTTTCATCATTTTGGACCATGGGCTATAGCCCATACCCTAAGGCATACTATAGCACGCCGTTTTTCATCATTTTTGAGGATTTGAAAAAAATGAAAAAAAAAAAAAACATGGGTTATAGCCCATCGTTTTTTTAAATTTTGGGAAAAATAATTAACCTCGTTTTTCATAATTTTGGACCATGGGCTATAGCCCATACCGTAAGGCATACTATAGCACGCCGTTTTTCATCATTTTTGAGGATTTGAAAAAAATGAAAAAAAAAAAACATGGGTTATAGCCCATCATTTTTTGAAATTTTGGAAAAGAAAATTAACCTAGTTTTTCATTATTTTGGACCATGGGCATAGGCGGCGGGTGCGTTTTACCTTTGGGTAGGCTATAGAATTGCTTTGGGGGGGGATTCTCGCGGCCGAGCGGAGCGAGGCCGCCGCCGCGGATTTATTTATTTATTTATTTCCCAGATGGTCTAAAAATGAGTTATTTAGCATACTTTTACCAATGAATTAGCCTATACACAGACAACGACTTTTGGACGTCTTTTTCTCAAGTCTCGAGTCAGTCAGTCAGTGACAGTGTAGATTACCCGGCGGTGTTGGCGTGTTGCTGCCCCTCCGGGAGTCGCGGCTCATGGCTCTCCACAGACGGCACAGAGACAGCAGTCACTCCACTGAACGTGCCAGTGTTGCTGCAGTGGTGTGAACTGTGAACCGTGCGGGCACTGGCGCTGCTGAGTTCTGACACCTTCTATAATGCTGCGCACATATATTATATATATAAAAAAAATACCCAGCATAATTTTTGGGAAGGCTAAGCCTTCCCTAGCCTTATGCACCCGCCGCCTATGACCATGGGCTATAGCCCATACCGTAAGGCATACTATAGCACGCCGTTTTTCATCATTTTTGAGGATTTGAAAAAAAATTAAAAAAAAAAAACATGGGTTATAGCCCATCGTTTTTAAAAGTTTTGGGAAAAATAATTAACCTCGTTTTTCATCATTTTGGACCATGGGCTATAGCCCATACCGTAAGGCATACTATAGCACGCCGTTTTTCATCATTTTTGAGGATAAAAAAAAAAAAAAAAAAAAAAAAACATGGGTTATAGCCCATCGTTTTTTGAAAATTTGGGAAAAAAAATTAACCTAGTTTTTCATCATTTTGGACCATGGGTTATAGCCCATACCGTAAGGCATACTATAGCACGCCGTTTTTCATCATTTTTGAGGATTTGAAAAAAAAAAAAAAAAAAAAACATGGGTTATAGCCCATAATTTTTTGAAATTTTGGAAAAGAAAATTAACCTAGTTTTTCATCATTTTGGACAATGGGCTATAGCCCATACCGTAAGGCATACTATAGCACGCCGTTTTTCATCATTTTTGAGGATTTGAAAAAAAAGAAAAAAAAAAAAACATGGGTTATAGCCCATCGTTTTTTGAAAATTTGGGAAAAAAAATTAACCTAGTTTTTCATCATTTTGGACCATGGGCTATAGCCCATACCGTAAGGCATGCTATAGCACGCCGTTTTTCATCATTTTTGAGGATTTGAAAAAAATGAAAAAAAAAAAAAACATGGGTTATAGCCCATCGTTTTTTTAAATTTTGGGAAAAATAATTAACCTCGTTTTTCATCATTTTGGACCATGGGCTATAGCCCATACCGTAAGGCATACTATAGCACGCCGTTTTTCATCATTTTTGAGGATTTGAAAAAAAAACAAAAAAGAAAAACATGGGTTATAGCCCATCGTTTTTAAAAGTTTTGGGAAAAATAATTAACCTCGTTTTTCATCATTTTGGACCATGGGCTATAGCCCATACCGTAAGGCATACTATAGCACGCCGTTTTTCATCATTTTTGAGGATTAAAAAAAAAAAAACAAAAAAAAAACATGGGTTATAGCCCATCGTTTTTTTAAAATTTGGGAAAAAAAATTAACCTAGTTTTTCATCATTTTGGACCATGGGCTATAGCCCATACCGTAAGGCATGCTATAGCACGCCGTTTTTCATCATTTTTGAGGATTTGAAAAAAATGAAAAAAAAAAAAAACATGGGTTATAGCCCATCGTTTTTTTAAATTTTGGGAAAAATAATTAACCTCGTTTTTCATCATTTTGGACCATGGGCTATAGCCCATACCGTAAGGCATACTATAGCACGCCGTTTTTCATCATTTTTGAGGATTTGAAAAAAAAACAAAAAAGAAAAACATGGGTTATAGCCCATCGTTTTTAAAAGTTTTGGGAAAAATAATTAACCTCGTTTTTCATCATTTTGGACCATGGGCTATAGCCCATACCGTAAGGCATACTATAGCACGCCGTTTTTCATCATTTTTGAGGATTAAAAAAAAAAAAACAAAAAAAAAACATGGGTTATAGCCCATCGTTTTTTGAAAATTTGGGAAAAAAAATTAACCTAGTTTTTCATCATTTTGGACCATGGGTTATAGCCCATACCGTAAGGCATACTATAGCACGCCGTTTTTCATCATTTTTGAGGATTTGAAAAAAATGAAAAAAAACAAAACATGGGTTATAGCCCATCATTTTTTGAAATTTTGGAAAAAAGAATTAACCTCGTTTTTCATTATTTTGGACCATGGGCTATAGCCCATACCGTAAGGCATACTATAGCACGCCGTTTTTCATCATTTTTGAGGATTTGAAAAAAATAAAAATAAAAAAAACATGGGTTATAGCCCATCGTTTTTAAAAGTTTTGGGAAAAATAATTAACCTCGTTTTTCATCATTTTGGACCATGGGCTATAGCCCATACCGTAAGGCATACTATAGCACGCAGTTTTTCATCATTTTTGAGGATTTGAAAAAAAAACAAAAAAAACAAACATGGGTTATAGCCCATCGTTTTTTAAAATTTTGGGAAAAATAATTAACCTCGTTTTTCATCATTTTGGACCATGGGCTATAGCCCATACCGTAAGGCATACTATAGCACGCCGTTTTTCATCATTTTTGAGGATTTGAAAAAAAAACAAAAAAGAAAAACATGGGTTATAGCCCATCATTTTTTGAAATTTTAGAAAAGAAAATTAACCTAGTTTTTCATCATTTTGGACAATGGGTTATAGCCCATACCGTAAGGCATACTATAGCACGCCGTTTTTCATAATTTTTGAGGATTTGAAAAAAATGAAAAAAAAAAAAAACATGGGTTATAGCCCATCGTTTTTTAAAGTTTTGGGAAAAATAATTAACCTCGTTTTTCATCATTTTGGACCATGGGCTATAGCCCATACCGTAAGGCATACTATAGCACGCCGTTTTTCATCATTTTTGAGGATTTGAAAAAAAAACAAAAAAAAAAACATGGGTTATAGCCCATCATTTTTTGAAATTTTGGAAAAAAAAATTAACCTCATTTTCATTCTTTTGGACCATGGGCTATAGCCCATACCGTAAGGCATACTATAGCACGCCGTTTTTCATCATTTTTGAGGATTTGAAAAAAATGAAAAAAAACAAAACATGGGTTATAGCCCATCATTTTTTGAAATTTTGGAAAAAAGAATTAACCTAGTTTTTCATTATTTTGGACCATGGGCTATAGCCCATACCGTAAGGCATACTATAGCACGCCGTTTTTCATCATTTTTGAGGATTTGAAAAAAATTTAAAAAAAAAAAACATGGGTTATAGCCCATCGTTTTTTAAAGTTTTGGGAAAAATAATTAACCTCGTTTTTAATCATTTTGGACCATGGGCTATAGCCCATACCGTAAGGCATACTATAGCACGCAGTTTTTCATCATTTTTGAGGATTTGAAAAAAAAACAAAAAAAACAAACATGGGTTATAGCCCATCGTTTTTTAAAATTTTGGGAAAAATAATTAACCTCGTTTTTCATCATTTTGGACCATGGGCTATAGCCCATACCGTAAGGCATACTATAGCACGCCGTTTTTCATCATTTTTGAGGATTTGAAAAAAAAACAAAAAAGAAAAACATGGGTTATAGCCCATCATTTTTTGAAATTTTAGAAAAGAAAATTAACCTAGTTTTTCATCATTTTGGACAATGGGTTATAGCCCATACCGTAAGGCATACTATAGCACGCCGTTTTTCATAATTTTTGAGGATTTGAAAAAAATGAAAAAAAAAAAAAACATGGGTTATAGCCCATCGTTTTTTAAAGTTTTGGGAAAAATAATTAACCTCGTTTTTCATCATTTTGGACCATGGGCTATAGCCCATACCGTAAGGCATACTATAGCACGCCGTTTTTCATCATTTTTGAGGATTTGAAAAAAAAACAAAAAAGAAAAACATGGGTTATAGCCCATCATTTTTTGAAATTTTAGAAAAGAAAATTAACCTAGTTTTTCATCATTTTGGACAATGGGTTATAGCCCATACCGTAAGGCATACTATAGCACGCCGTTTTTCATAATTTTTGAGGATTTGAAAAAAATGAAAAAAAAAAAAAACATGGGTTATAGCCCATCGTTTTTTAAAGTTTTGGGAAAAATAATTAACCTCGTTTTTCATCATTTTGGACCATGGGCTATAGCCCATACCGTAAGGCATACTATAGCACGCCGTTTTTCATCATTTTTGAGGATTTGAAAAAAAAACAAAAAAAAAAACATGGGTTATAGCCCATCATTTTTTGAAATTTTGGAAAAAAAAATTAACCTCATTTTCATTCTTTTGGACCATGGGCTATAGCCCATACCGTAAGGCATACTATAGCACGCCGTTTTTCATCATTTTTGAGGATTTGAAAAAAATGAAAAAAAACAAAACATGGGTTATAGCCCATCATTTTTTGAAATTTTGGAAAAAAGAATTAACCTAGTTTTTCATTATTTTGGACCATGGGCTATAGCCCATACCGTAAGGCATACTATAGCACGCCGTTTTTCATCATTTTTGAGGATTTGAAAAAAATTTAAAAAAAAAAAACATGGGTTATAGCCCATCGTTTTTTAAAGTTTTGGGAAAAATAATTAACCTCGTTTTTAATCATTTTGGACCATGGGCTATAGCCCATACCGTAAGGCATACTATAGCACGCCGTTTTTCATCATTTTTGAGGATTTGAAAAAAAAAAACAAAAAAAAAACATGGGTTATAGCCCATCATTTTTTGAAATTTTGGAAAAAAAAATTAACCTCATTTTCATTCTTTTGGACCATGGGCTATAGCCCATACCGTAAGGCATACTATAGCACGCCGTTTTTCATCATTTTTGAGGATTTGAAAAAAATGAAAAAAAACAAAACATGGGTTATAGCCCATCATTTTTTGAAATTTTGGAAAAAAGAATTAACCTAGTTTTTCATTATTTTGGACCATGGGCTATAGCCCATACCGTAAGGCATACTATAGCACGCAGTTTTTCATCATTTTTGAGGATTTGAAAAAAATTAAAAAAAAAAAAACATGGGTTATAGCCCATCGTTTTTTAAAGTTTTGGGAAAAATAATTAACCTCGTTTTTCATCATTTTGGACCATGGGCTATAGCCCATACCGTAAGGCATACTATAGCACGCCGTTTTTCATCATTTTTGAGGATTTGAAAAAAAAAAAAAAAAAAAAAACATGGGTTATAGCCCATCATTTTTTGAAATTTTGGAAAAGAAAATTAACCTAGTTTTTCATCATTTTGGACAATGGGCTATAGCCCATACCGTAAGGCATACTATAGCACGCCGTTTTTCATCATTTTTGAGGATTTGAAAAAAAAAAAAAAAAAAAAACATGGGTTATAGCCCATCATTTTTTGAAATTTTGGAAAAAAAAATTAACCTCATTTTCATTCTTTTGGACCATGGGCTATAGCCCATACCGTAAGGCATACTATAGCACGCCGTTTTTCATCATTTTTGAGGATTTGAAAAAAATGAAAAAAAACAAAACATGGGTTATAGCCCATCATTTTTTGAAATTTTGGAAAAAAAAATTAACCTAGTTTTTCATTATTTTGGACCATGGGCTATAGCCCATACCGTAAGGCATACTATAGCACGCCGTTTTTCATCATTTTTGAGGATTTGAAAAAAATTAAAAAAAAAAAAAACATGGGTTATAGCCCATCGTTTTTTAAAGTTTTGGGAAAAATAATTAACCTCGTTTTTCATCATTTTGGACCATGGGCTATAGCCCATACCGTAAGGCATACTATAGCACGCCGTTTTTCATCATTTTTGAGGATTTGAAAAAAAAAAAAAAAAAAAAACATGGGTTATAGCCCATCATTTTTTGAAATTTTGGAAAAAAAAATTAACCTCATTTTCATTCTTTTGGACCATGGGCTATAGCCCATACCGTAAGGCATACTATAGCACGCCGTTTTTCATCATTTTTGAGGATTTGAAAAAAATGAAAAAAAAACAAAACATGGGTTATAGCCCATCATTTTTTGAAATTTTGGAAAAAAAAATTAACCTAGTTTTTCATTATTTTGGACCATGGGCTATAGCCCATACCGTAAGGCATACTATAGCACGCCGTTTTTCATCATTTTTGAGGATTTGAAAAAAATTTTAAAAAAAAAAACATGGGTTATAGCCCATCGTTTTTTAAAGTTTTGGGAAAAATAATTAACCTCGTTTTTCATCATTTTGGACCATGGGCTATAGCCCATACCGTAAGGCATACTATAGCACGCCGTTTTTCATCATTTTTGAGGATTTGAAAAAAAAAAAAAAAAAAAAAACATGGGTTATAGCCCATCATTTTTTGAAATTTTGGAAAAGAAAATTAACCTAGTTTTTCATCATTTTGGACAATGGGCTATAGCCCATACCGTAAGGCATACTATAGCACGCCGTTTTTCATCATTTTTGAGGATTTGAAAAAAAAAACAAAAAACAAAACATGGGTTATAGCCCATCATCTTTTGAAATTTTGGAAAAAAAAATTAACCTCATTTTCATTCTTTTGGACCATGGGCTATAGCCCATACCGTAAGGCATACTATAGCACGCCGTTTTTCATCATTTTTGAGGATTTGAAAACAAAAAAAACAAAAAAAACATGGGTTATAGCCCATCGTTTTTTTAAGTTTTGGGAAAAATAATTAACCTCGTTTTTCATCATTTTGGACCATGGGCTATAGCCCATACCGTAAGGCATACTATAGCACGCCGTTTTTCATCATTTTTGAGGATTTGAAAAAAATTAAAAAAAAAAAAACATGGGTTATAGCCCATCGTTTTTTAAAGTTTTGGGAAAAATAATTAACCTCGTTTTTCATCATTTTGGACCATGGGCTATAGCCCATACCGTAAGGCATACTATAGCACGCCGTTTTTCATCATTTTTGAGGATTTGAAAAAAATTAAAAAAAAAAAAACATGGGTTATAGCCCATCGTTTTTTAAAGTTTTGGGAAAAATAATTAACCTCGTTTTTCATCATTTTGGACCATGGGCTATAGCCCATACCGTAAGGCATACTATAGCACGCCGTTTTTCATCATTTTTGAGGATTTGAAAAAAAAAAACAAAAAAAAAACATGGGTTATAGCCCATCGTTTTTTGAAAATTTGGGAAAAAAAATTAACCTAGTTTTTCATCATTTTGGACCATGGGTTATAGCCCATACCGTAAGGCATACTATAGCACGCCGTTTTTCATCATTTTTGAGGATTTGAAAAAAATGAAAAAAAAAAAAAACATGGGTTATAGCCCATCGTTTTTTAAAATTTTGGGAAAAATAATTAACCTCGTTTTTCATCATTTTGGACCATGGGCTATAGCCCATACCGTAAGGCATACTATAGCACGCCGTTTTTCATCATTTTTGAGGATTTGAAAAAAAAAAAAAAAAGAAAAACATGGGTTATAGCCCATCATTTTTTGAAATTTTAGAAAAGAAAATTAACCTAGTTTTTCATCATTTTGGACAATGGGTTATAGCCCATACCGTAAGGCATACTATAGCACGCCGTTTTTCATCATTTTTGAGGATTTGAAAAAAAAGAAAAAAAAAAAAAACATGGGTTATAGCCCATCGTTTTTTAAAGTTTTGGGAAAAATAATTAACCTCGTTTTTTCATCTTTTTGGACCATGGGCTATAGCCCATACCGTAAGGCATACTATAGCACGCCGTTTTTCATCATTTTTGAGGATTTGAAAAAAAAAAAAAAAAAAAAAACATGGGTTATAGCCCATCATTTTTTGAAATTTTGGAAAAAAAAATTAACCTCGTTTTCATTATTTTGGACCATGGGTTATAGCCCATACCGTAAGGCATACTATAGCACGCCGTTTTTCATCATTTTTGAGGATTTGAAAAAAATGAAAAAAAAAAAAAACATGGGTTATAGCCCATCGTTTTTTAAAATTTTGGGAAAAATAATTAACCTCGTTTTTCATCATTTTGGACCATGGGCTATAGCCCATACCGTAAGGCATACTATAGCACGCCGTTTTTCATCATTTTTGAGGATTTGAAAAAAAAAAAAAAAAGAAAAACATGGGTTATAGCCCATCATTTTTTGAAATTTTAGAAAAGAAAATTAACCTAGTTTTTCATCATTTTGGACAATGGGTTATAGCCCATACCGTAAGGCATACTATAGCACGCCGTTTTTCATCATTTTTGAGGATTTGAAAAAAAAGAAAAAAAAAAAAAACATGGGTTATAGCCCATCGTTTTTTAAAGTTTTGGGAAAAATAATTAACCTCGTTTTTTCATCTTTTTGGACCATGGGCTATAGCCCATACCGTAAGGCATACTATAGCACGCCGTTTTTCATCATTTTTGAGGATTTGAAAAAAAAAAAAAAAAAAAAAACATGGGTTATAGCCCATCATTTTTTGAAATTTTGGAAAAAAAAATTAACCTCGTTTTCATTATTTTGGACCATGGGCTATAGCCCATACCGTAAGGCATATATGTCAAACTCAAGGCCCGGGGGCCAAATCAGGCCCGTGAATGAATTATCTTTGGCCCGCGGGATGATATTTAATTACTATTAGAACTGGCCCTCTGGTATATTGCACGGACCACCATAATACTACAAGTCCCACAATGCACTGCGAGTGCATTGTCACACGTGTATCGAGGGCCCGCGAGCGCAAGCCTGCGTCTTCTCTTCACTATTGATCAGCAGTGAAAGTATATCACTTGTGGTCAACTTTCAGCTACCAAAAAATGTCCCGTGTGTTGAAACACAGTCCGGCCCTCGACTTCTACCAATTTCTTCATTTTGGCCCACCGTGTATTTGAGTTTGACATCCCTGCCGTAAGGCATACTATAGCACGCCGTTTTTCATCATTTTTGAGGATTTGAAAAAAATGAAAAAAAACAAAACATGGGTTATAGCCCATCATTTTTTGAAATTTTGGAAAAAAAAATTAACCTTGTTTTTCATTATTTTGGACCATGGGCTATAGCCCATGCCGTAAGGCATACTATAGCACGCCGTTTTTCATCATTTTTGAGGATTTGAAAAAAATTAAAAAAAAAAAAACATGGGTTATAGCCCATCGTTTTTAAAAGTTTTGGGAAAAATAATTAACCTCGTTTTTCATCATTTTGGACCATGGGCTATAGCCCATACCGTAAGGCATACTATAGCACGCCGTTTTTCATCATTTTTGAGGATTTGAAAAAAATGAAAAAAAAACAAAACATGGGTTATAGCCCATCGTTTTTTTTAATTTTGGGAAAAATAATTAACCTCGTTTTTCATCATTTTGGACCATGGGCTATAGCCCATACCGTAAGGCATACTATAGCACGCCGTTTTTCATAATTTTTGAGGATTTGAAAAAAAAACAAAAAAGAAAAACATGGGTTATAGCCCATCATTTTTTGAAATTTTAGAAAAGAAAATTAACCTAGTTTTTCATCATTTTGGACAATGGGTTATAGCCCATACCGTAAGGCATACTATAGCACGCCGTTTTTCATCATTTTTGAGGATTTGAAAAAAATGAAAAAAAAAAAAACATGGGTTATAGCCCATCGTTTTTTAAAGTTTTGGGAAAAATAATTAACCTCGTTTTTCATCATTTTGGACCATGGGCTATAGCCCATACCGTAAGGCATACTATAGCACGCCGTTTTTCATCATTTTTGAGGATTTGAAAAAAAAAAAAAAAAAAAAAACATGGGTTATAGCCCATCGTTTTTTGAAAATTTGGGAAAAAAAATTAACCTAGTTTTTCATCATTTTGGACCATGGGTTATAGCCCATACCGTAAGGCATACTATAGCACGCCGTTTTTCATCATTTTTGAGGATTTGAAAAAAATGAAAAAAAAACAAAACATGGGTTATAGCCCATCGTTTTTTAAAATTTTGGGAAAAATAATTAACCTCGTTTTTCATCATTTTGGACCATGGGCTATAGCCCATACCGTAAGGCATACTATAGCACGCCGTTTTTCATCATTTTTGAGGATTTGAAAAAAAAAAAAAAAAGAAAAACATGGGTTATAGCCCATCATTTTTTGAAATTTTAGAAAAGAAAATTAACCTAGTTTTTCATCATTTTGGACAATGGGTTATAGCCCATACCGTAAGGCATACTATAGCACGCCGTTTTTCATCATTTTTGAGGATTTGAAAAAAAAGAAAAAAAAAAAAAACATGGGTTATAGCCCATCGTTTTTTAAAGTTTTGGGAAAAATAATTAACCTCGTTTTTTCATCTTTTTGGACCATGGGCTATAGCCCATACCGTAAGGCATACTATAGCACGCCGTTTTTCATCATTTTTGAGGATTTGAAAAAAATGAAAAAAAACAAAACATGGGTTATAGCCCATCGTTTTTTGAAAATTTGGGGAAAAAAATTAACCTAGTTTTTCATCATTTTGGACCATGGGCTATAGCCCATACCGTAAGGCATACTATAGCACGCCTTTTTTCATCATTTTTGAGGATTTGAAAAAAATGAAAAAAAAAAAAAACATGGGTTATAGCCCATCGTTTTTTTTAATTTTGGGAAAAATAATTAACCTCGTTTTTCATCATTTTGGACCATGGGCTATAGCCCATACCGTAAGGCATACTATAGCACGCCGTTTTTCATCATTTTTGAGGATTTGAAAAAAAAACAAAAAAGAAAAACATGGGTTATAGCCCATCATTTTTTGAAATTTTAGAAAAGAAAATTAACCTAGTTTTTCATCATTTTGGACAATGGGTTATAGCCCATACCGTAAGGCATACTATAGCACGCCGTTTTTCATCATTTTTGAGGATTTGAAAAAAATTAAAAAAAAAAAAAACATGGGTTATAGCCCATCGTTTTTTAAAGTTTTGGGAAAAATAATTAACCTTGTTTTTCATCATTTTGGACCATGGGCTATAGCCCATACCGTAAGGCATACTATAGCACGCCGTTTTTCATCATTTTTGAGGATTTGAAAAAAAACAAAAACAAAAAAACATGGGTTATAGCCCATCATTTTTTGAAATTTTGGAAAAAAAAATTTACCTCATTTTCATTCTGTTGGACCATGGGCTATAGCCCATACCGTAAGGCATACTATAGCACGCCGTTTTTCATCATTTTTGAGGATTTGAAAAAAAAAAACAAAAAAAAAACATGGGTTATAGCCCATCATTTTTTGAAATTTTGGAAAAAAAAATTAACCTCATTTTCATTCTTTTGGACCATGGGCTATAGCCCATACCGTAAGGCATACTATAGCACGCCGTTTTTCATCATTTTTGAGGATTTGAAAAAAATGAAAAAAAACAAAACATGGGTTATAGCCCATCATTTTTTGAAATTTTGGAAAAAAGAATTAACCTAGTTTTTCATTATTTTGGACCATGGGCTATAGCCCATACCGTAAGGCATACTATAGCACGCAGTTTTTCATCATTTTTGAGGATTTGAAAAAAATTAAAAAAAAAAAAACATGGGTTATAGCCCATCGTTTTTTAAAGTTTTGGGAAAAATAATTAACCTCGTTTTTCATCATTTTGGACCATGGGCTATAGCCCATACCGTAAGGCATACTATAGCACGCCGTTTTTCATCATTTTTGAGGATTTGAAAAAAAAAAAAAAAAAAAAAACATGGGTTATAGCCCATCATTTTTTGAAATTTTGGAAAAGAAAATTAACCTAGTTTTTCATCATTTTGGACAATGGGCTATAGCCCATACCGTAAGGCATACTATAGCACGCCGTTTTTCATCATTTTTGAGGATTTGAAAAAAAAAAAAAAAAAAAAACATGGGTTATAGCCCATCATTTTTTGAAATTTTGGAAAAAAAAATTAACCTCATTTTCATTCTTTTGGACCATGGGCTATAGCCCATACCGTAAGGCATACTATAGCACGCCGTTTTTCATCATTTTTGAGGATTTGAAAAAAATGAAAAAAAACAAAACATGGGTTATAGCCCATCATTTTTTGAAATTTTGGAAAAAAAAATTAACCTAGTTTTTCATTATTTTGGACCATGGGCTATAGCCCATACCGTAAGGCATACTATAGCACGCCGTTTTTCATCATTTTTGAGGATTTGAAAAAAATTAAAAAAAAAAAAAACATGGGTTATAGCCCATCGTTTTTTAAAGTTTTGGGAAAAATAATTAACCTCGTTTTTCATCATTTTGGACCATGGGCTATAGCCCATACCGTAAGGCATACTATAGCACGCCGTTTTTCATCATTTTTGAGGATTTGAAAAAAAAAAAAAAAAAAAAACATGGGTTATAGCCCATCATTTTTTGAAATTTTGGAAAAAAAAATTAACCTCATTTTCATTCTTTTGGACCATGGGCTATAGCCCATACCGTAAGGCATACTATAGCACGCCGTTTTTCATCATTTTTGAGGATTTGAAAAAAATGAAAAAAAAACAAAACATGGGTTATAGCCCATCATTTTTTGAAATTTTGGAAAAAAAAATTAACCTAGTTTTTCATTATTTTGGACCATGGGCTATAGCCCATACCGTAAGGCATACTATAGCACGCCGTTTTTCATCATTTTTGAGGATTTGAAAAAAATTAAAAAAAAAAAAACATGGGTTATAGCCCATCGTTTTTTAAAGTTTTGGGAAAAATAATTAACCTCGTTTTTCATCATTTTGGACCATGGGCTATAGCCCATACCGTAAGGCATACTATAGCACGCCGTTTTTCATCATTTTTGAGGATTTGAAAAAAAAAAAAAAAAAAAAAACATGGGTTATAGCCCATCATTTTTTGAAATTTTGGAAAAGAAAATTAACCTAGTTTTTCATCATTTTGGACAATGGGCTATAGCCCATACCGTAAGGCATACTATAGCACGCCGTTTTTCATCATTTTTGAGGATTTGAAAAAAAAAAAACAAAACAAAACATGGGTTATAGCCCATCATTTTTTGAAATTTTGGAAAAAAAAATTAACCTCATTTTCATTCTTTTGGACCATGGGCTATAGCCCATACCGTAAGGCATACTATAGCACGCCGTTTTTCATCATTTTTGAGGATTTGAAAACAAAAAAAACAAAAAAAACATGGGTTATAGCCCATCGTTTTTTTAAGTTTTGGGAAAAATAATTAACCTCGTTTTTCATCATTTTGGACCATGGGCTATAGCCCATACCGTAAGGCATACTATAGCACGCCGTTTTTCATCATTTTTGAGGATTTGAAAAAAATTAAAAAAAAAAAAACATGGGTTATAGCCCATCGTTTTTTAAAGTTTTGGGAAAAATAATTAACCTCGTTTTTCATCATTTTGGACCATGGGCTATAGCCCATACCGTAAGGCATACTATAGCACGCCGTTTTTCATCATTTTTGAGGATTTGAAAAAAATTAAAAAAAAAAAACATGGGTTATAGCCCATCGTTTTTTAAAGTTTTGGGAAAAATAATTAACCTCGTTTTTCATCATTTTGGACCATGGGCTATAGCCCATACCGTAAGGCATACTATAGCACGCCGTTTTTCATCATTTTTGAGGATTTGAAAAAAAAAAACAAAAAAAAAACATGGGTTATAGCCCATCGTTTTTTGAAAATTTGGGAAAAAAAATTAACCTAGTTTTTCATCATTTTGGACCATGGGTTATAGCCCATACCGTAAGGCATACTATAGCACGCCGTTTTTCATCATTTTTGAGGATTTGAAAAAAATGAAAAAAAAAAAAAACATGGGTTATAGCCCATCGTTTTTTAAAATTTTGGGAAAAATAATTAACCTCGTTTTTCATCATTTTGGACCATGGGCTATAGCCCATACCGTAAGGCATACTATAGCACGCCGTTTTTCATCATTTTTGAGGATTTGAAAAAAAAAAAAAAAAGAAAAACATGGGTTATAGCCCATCATTTTTTGAAATTTTAGAAAAGAAAATTAACCTAGTTTTTCATCATTTTGGACAATGGGTTATAGCCCATACCGTAAGGCATACTATAGCACGCCGTTTTTCATCATTTTTGAGGATTTGAAAAAAAAGAAAAAAAAAAAAAACATGGGTTATAGCCCATCGTTTTTTAAAGTTTTGGGAAAAATAATTAACCTCGTTTTTTCATCTTTTTGGACCATGGGCTATAGCCCATACCGTAAGGCATACTATAGCACGCCGTTTTTCATCATTTTTGAGGATTTGAAAAAGAAAAAAAAAAAAAAAAACATGGGTTATAGCCCATCATTTTTTGAAATTTTGGAAAAAAAAATTAACCTCGTTTTCATTATTTTGGACCATGGGCTATAGCCCATACCGTAAGGCATATATGTCAAACTCAAGGCCCGGGGGCCAAATCAGGCCCGTGAATGAATTATCTTTGGCCCGCGGGATGATATTTAATTACTATTAGAACTGGCCCTCTGGTATATTGCACGGACCACCATAATACTACAAGTCCCACAATGCACTGCGAGTGCATTGTCACACGTGTATCGAGGGCCCGCGAGCGCAAGCCTGCGTCTTCTCTTCACTATTGATCAGCAGTGAAAGTATATCACTTGTGGTCAACTTTCAGCTACCAAAAAATGTCCCGTGTGTTGAAACACAGTCCGGCCCTCGACTTCTACCAATTTCTTCATTTTGGCCCACCGTGTATTTGAGTTTGACATCCCTGCCGTAAGGCATACTATAGCACGCCGTTTTTCATCATTTTTGAGGATTTGAAAAAAATGAAAAAAAACAAAACATGGGTTATAGCCCATCATTTTTTGAAATTTTGGAAAAAAAAATTAACCTTGTTTTTCATTATTTTGGACCATGGGCTATAGCCCATGCCGTAAGGCATACTATAGCACGCCGTTTTTCATCATTTTTGAGGATTTGAAAAAAATTAAAAAAAAAAAAACATGGGTTATAGCCCATCGTTTTTAAAAGTTTTGGGAAAAATAATTAACCTCGTTTTTCATCATTTTGGACCATGGGCTATAGCCCATACCGTAAGGCATACTATAGCACGCCGTTTTTCATCATTTTTGAGGATTTGAAAAAAATGAAAAAAAAACAAAACATGGGTTATAGCCCATCGTTTTTTTTAATTTTGGGAAAAATAATTAACCTCGTTTTTCATCATTTTGGACCATGGGCTATAGCCCATACCGTAAGGCATACTATAGCACGCCGTTTTTCATAATTTTTGAGGATTTGAAAAAAAAACAAAAAAGAAAAACATGGGTTATAGCCCATCATTTTTTGAAATTTTAGAAAAGAAAATTAACCTAGTTTTTCATCATTTTGGACAATGGGTTATAGCCCATACCGTAAGGCATACTATAGCACGCCGTTTTTCATCATTTTTGAGGATTTGAAAAAAATGAAAAAAAAAAAAACATGGGTTATAGCCCATCGTTTTTTAAAGTTTTGGGAAAAATAATTAACCTCGTTTTTCATCATTTTGGACCATGGGCTATAGCCCATACCGTAAGGCATACTATAGCACGCCGTTTTTCATCATTTTTGAGGATTTAAAAAAAAAAAAAAAAAAAAAAACATGGGTTATAGCCCATCGTTTTTTGAAAATTTGGGAAAAAAAATTAACCTAGTTTTTCATCATTTTGGACCATGGGTTATAGCCCATACCGTAAGGCATACTATAGCACGCCGTTTTTCATCATTTTTGAGGATTTGAAAAAAATGAAAAAAAAACAAAACATGGGTTATAGCCCATCGTTTTTTAAAATTTTGGGAAAAATAATTAACCTCGTTTTTCATCATTTTGGACCATGGGCTATAGCCCATACCGTAAGGCATACTATAGCACGCCGTTTTTCATCATTTTTGAGGATTTGAAAAAAAAAAAAAAAGAAAAACATGGGTTATAGCCCATCATTTTTTGAAATTTTAGAAAAGAAAATTAACCTAGTTTTTCATCATTTTGGACAATGGGTTATAGCCCATACCGTAAGGCATACTATAGCACGCCGTTTTTCATCATTTTTGAGGATTTGAAAAAAAAGAAAAAAAAAAAAAACATGGGTTATAGCCCATCGTTTTTTAAAGTTTTGGGAAAAATAATTAACCTCGTTTTTTCATCTTTTTGGACCATGGGCTATAGCCCATACCGTAAGGCATACTATAGCACGCCGTTTTTCATCATTTTTGAGGATTTGAAAAAAAAAAAAAAAAAAAAAAACATGGGTTATAGCCCATCATTTTTTGAAATTTTGGAAAAAAAAATTAACCTCGTTTTCATTATTTTGGACCATGGGCTATAGCCCATACCGTAAGGCATATATGTCAAACTCAAGGCCCGGGGGCCAAATCAGGCCCGTGAATGAATTATCTTTGGCCCGCGGGATGATATTTAATTACTATTAGAACTGGCCCTCTGGTATATTGCACGGACCACCATAATACTACAAGTCCCACAATGCACTGCGAGTGCATTGTCACACGTGTATCGAGGGCCCGCGAGCGCAAGCCTGCGTCTTCTCTTCACTATTGATCAGCAGTGAAAGTATATCACTTGTGGTCAACTTTCAGCTACCAAAAAATGTCCCGTGTGTTGAAACACAGTCCGGCCCTCGACTTCTACCAATTTCTTCATTTTGGCCCACCGTGTATTTGAGTTTGACATCCCTGCCGTAAGGCATACTATAGCACGCCGTTTTTCATCATTTTTGAGGATTTGAAAAAAATGAAAAAAAACAAAACATGGGTTATAGCCCATCATTTTTTGAAATTTTGGAAAAAAAAATTAACCTTGTTTTTCATTATTTTGGACCATGGGCTATAGCCCATGCCGTAAGGCATACTATAGCACGCCGTTTTTCATCATTTTTGAGGATTTGAAAAAAATTAAAAAAAAAAAAACATGGGTTATAGCCCATCGTTTTTAAAAGTTTTGGGAAAAATAATTAACCTTGTTTTTCATCATTTTGGACCATGGGCTATAGCCCATACCGTAAGGCATACTATAGCACGCCGTTTTTCATCATTTTTGAGGATTTGAAAAAAATGAAAAAAAAACAAAACATGGGTTATAGCCCATCGTTTTTTTTAATTTTGGGAAAAATAATTAACCTCGTTTTTCATCATTTTGGACCATGGGCTATAGCCCATACCGTAAGGCATACTATAGCACGCCGTTTTTCATAATTTTTGAGGATTTGAAAAACAAACAAAAAAGAAAAACATGGGTTATAGCCCATCATTTTTTGAAATTTTAGAAAAGAAAATTAACCTAGTTTTTCATCATTTTGGACAATGGGTTATAGCCCATACCGTAAGGCATACTATAGCACGCCGTTTTTCATCATTTTTGAGGATTTGAAAAAAATGAAAAAAAAAAAAAACATGGGTTATAGCCCATCGTTTTTTAAAGTTTTGGGAAAAATAATTAACCTTGTTTTTCATCATTTTGGACCATGGGCTATAGCACATACCGTAAGGCATACTATAGCACGCCGTTTTTCATCATTTTTGAGGATTTGAAAACAAAAAAAACAAAAAAAAACATGGGTTATAGCCCATCATTTTTTGAAATTTTGGAAAAAAAAATTAACCTTGTTTTTCATTATTTTGGACCATGGGCTATAGCCCATGCCGTAAGGCATACTATAGCACGCCGTTTTTCATCATTTTTGAGGATTTGAAAAAAATTAAAAAAAAAAAAACATGGGTTATAGCCCATCGTTTTTAAAAGTTTTGGGAAAAATAATTAACCTCGTTTTTCATCATTTTGGACCATGGGCTATAGCCCATACCGTAAGGCATACTATAGCACGCCGTTTTTCATCATTTTTGAGGATTTGAAAAAAATGAAAAAAAAACAAAACATGGGTTATAGCCCATCGTTTTTTTTTATTTTGGGAAAAATAATTAACCTCGTTTTTCATCATTTTGGACCATGGGCTATAGCCCATACCGTAAGGCATACTATAGCACGCCGTTTTTCATCATTTTTGAGGATTTAAAAAAAAAACAAAAAAGAAAAACATGGGTTATAGCCCATCATTTTTAGAAATTTTAGAAAAGAAAATTAACCTAGTTTTTCATCATTTTGGACAATGGGTTATAGCCCATACCGTAAGGCATACTATAGCACGCCGTTTTTCATCATTTTTGAGGATTTGAAAAAAATGAAAAAAAAAAAAAACATGGGTTATAGCCCATCGTTTTTTAAAGTTTTGGGAAAAATAATTAACCTCGTTTTTCATCATTTTGGACCATGGGCTATAGCCCATACCGTAAGGCATACTATAGCACGCCGTTTTTCATCATTTTTGAGGATTTGAAAAAAAAAAGAAAAATAAAAAAACATGGGTTATAGCCCATCATTTTTTGAAATTTTGGAAAAAAAAATTAACCTCGTTTTCATTATTTTGGACCATGGGCTATAGCCCATACCGTAAGGCATACTATAGCACGCCGTTTTTCATCATTTTTGAGGATTTGAAAAAAATGAAAAAAAACAAAACATGGGTTATAGCCCATCATTTTTTGAAATTTTGGAAAAAAAAATTAACCTTGTTTTTCTTTATTTTGGACCATGGGCTATAGCCCATGCCGTAAGGCATACTATAGCACGCCGTTTTTCATCATTTTTTAGGATTTGAAAAAAATTTAAAAAAAAAAACATGGGTTATAGCCCATCGTTTTTTGAAAATTTGGGGAAAAAAATTAACCTAGTTTTTCATCATTTTGGACCATGGGCTATAGCCCATACCGTAAGGCATACTATAGCACGCCGTTTTTCATCATTTTTGAGGATTTGAAAAAAATGAAAAAAAAAAAAAACATGGGTTATAGCCCATCGTTTTTTTTAATTTTGGGAAAAATAATTAACCTCGTTTTTCATCATTTTGGACCATGGGCTATAGCCCATACCGTAAGGCATACTATAGCACGCCGTTTTTCATCATTTTTGAGGATTTGAAAAAAAAACAAAAAAGAAAAACATGGGTTATAGCCCATCATTTTTTGAAATTTTAGAAAAGAAAATTAACCTAGTTTTTCATCATTTTGGACAATGGGTTATAGCCCATACCGTAAGGCATACTATAGCACGCCGTTTTTCATCATTTTTGAGGATTTGAAAAAAATTAAAAAAAAAAAAAACATGGGTTATAGCCCATCGTTTTTTAAAGTTTTGGGAAAAATAATTAACCTTGTTTTTCATCATTTTGGACCATGGGCTATAGCCCATACCGTAAGGCATACTATAGCACGCCGTTTTTCATCATTTTTGAGGATTTGAAAAAAAACAAAAACAAAAAAACATGGGTTATAGCCCATCATTTTTTGAAATTTTGGAAAAAAAAATTAACCTCATTTTCATTCTGTTGGACCATGGGCTATAGCCCATACCGTAAGGCATACTATAGCACGCCGTTTTTCATCATTTTTGAGGATTTGAAAAAAAAAAGAAAAATAAAAAAACATGGGTTATAGCCCATCATTTTTTGAAATTTTGGAAAAAAAAATTAACCTCGTTTTCATTATTTTGGACCATGGGCTATAGCCCATACCGTAAGGCATACTATAGCACGCCGTTTTTCATCATTTTTGAGGATTTGAAAAAAATGAAAAAAAACAAAACATGGGTTATAGCCCATCATTTTTTGAAATTTTGGAAAAAAAAATTAACCTTGTTTTTCTTTATTTTGGACCATGGGCTATAGCCCATGCCGTAAGGCATACTATAGCACGCCGTTTTTCATCATTTTTTAGGATTTGAAAAAAATTTAAAAAAAAAAACATGGGTTATAGCCCATCATTTTTTGAAATTTTGGAAAAAAAAATTAACCTTGTTTTTCTTTATTTTGGACCATGGGCTATAGCCCATGCCGTAAGGCATACTATAGCACGCCGTTTTTCATCAT
This sequence comes from Protomyctophum parallelum, assembly GCF_964188405.1. NCBI lineage: Eukaryota > Metazoa > Chordata > Actinopteri > Myctophiformes > Myctophidae > Protomyctophum > Protomyctophum parallelum. The sequence continues at coordinate 13,793,465 of NC_139709.1, forward strand.
TTTTTAGGATTTGAAAAAAATTTAAAAAAAAAAACATGGGTTATAGCCCATCGTTTTTTGAAAATTTGGGGAAAAAAATTAACCTAGTTTTTCATCATTTTGGACCATGGGCTATAGCCCATACCGTAAGGCATACTATAGCACGCCGTTTTTCATCATTTTTGAGGATTTGAAAAAAATGAAAAAAAAAAAAAACATGGGTTATAGCCCATCGTTTTTTTTAATTTTGGGAAAAATAATTAACCTCGTTTTTCATCATTTTGGACCATGGGCTATAGCCCATACCGTAAGGCATACTATAGCACGCCGTTTTTCATCATTTTTGAGGATTTGAAAAAAAAACAAAAAAGAAAAACATGGGTTATAGCCCATCATTTTTTGAAATTTTAGAAAAGAAAATTAACCTAGTTTTTCATCATTTTGGACAATGGGTTATAGCCCATACCGTAAGGCATACTATAGCACGCCGTTTTTCATCATTTTTGAGGATTTGAAAAAAATTAAAAAAAAAAAAAACATGGGTTATAGCCCATCGTTTTTTAAAGTTTTGGGAAAAATAATTAACCTTGTTTTTCATCATTTTGGACCATGGGCTATAGCCCATACCGTAAGGCATACTATAGCACGCCGTTTTTCATCATTTTTGAGGATTTGAAAAAAAACAAAAACAAAAAAACATGGGTTATAGCCCATCATTTTTTGAAATTTTGGAAAAAAAAATTAACCTCATTTTCATTCTGTTGGACCATGGGCTATAGCCCATACCGTAAGGCATACTATAGCACGCCGTTTTTCATCATTTTTGAGGATTTGAAAAAAAAAAACAAAAAAAAAACATGGGTTATAGCCCATCATTTTTTGAAATTTTGGAAAAAAAAATTAACCTCATTTTCATTCTTTTGGACCATGGGCTATAGCCCATACCGTAAGGCATACTATAGCACGCCGTTTTTCATCATTTTTGAGGATTTGAAAAAAATGAAAAAAAACAAAACATGGGTTATAGCCCATCATTTTTTGAAATTTTGGAAAAAAGAATTAACCTAGTTTTTCATTATTTTGGACCATGGGCTATAGCCCATACCGTAAGGCATACTATAGCACGCAGTTTTTCATCATTTTTGAGGATTTGAAAAAAATTAAAAAAAAAAAAACATGGGTTATAGCCCATCGTTTTTTAAAGTTTTGGGAAAAATAATTAACCTCGTTTTTCATCATTTTGGACCATGGGCTATAGCCCATACCGTAAGGCATACTATAGCACGCCGTTTTTCATCATTTTTGAGGATTTGAAAAAAAAAAAAAAAAAAAAAACATGGGTTATAGCCCATCATTTTTTGAAATTTTGGAAAAGAAAATTAACCTAGTTTTTCATCATTTTGGACAATGGGCTATAGCCCATACCGTAAGGCATACTATAGCACGCCGTTTTTCATCATTTTTGAGGATTTGAAAAAAAAAAAAAAAAAAAAACATGGGTTATAGCCCATCATTTTTTGAAATTTTGGAAAAAAGAATTAACCTCATTTTCATTCTTTTGGACCATGGGCTATAGCCCATACCGTAAGGCATACTATAGCACGCCGTTTTTCATCATTTTTGAGGATTTGAAAAAAATGAAAAAAAACAAAACATGGGTTATAGCCCATCATTTTTTGAAATTTTGGAAAAAAAAATTAACCTAGTTTTTCATTATTTTGGACCATGGGCTATAGCCCATACCGTAAGGCATACTATAGCACGCCGTTTTTCATCATTTTTGAGGATTTGAAAAAAATTAAAAAAAAAAAAAACATGGGTTATAGCCCATCGTTTTTTAAAGTTTTGGGAAAAATAATTAACCTCGTTTTTCATCATTTTGGACCATGGGCTATAGCCCATACCGTAAGGCATACTATAGCACGCCGTTTTTCATCATTTTTGAGGATTTGAAAAAAAAAAAAAAAAAAAACATGGGTTATAGCCCATCATTTTTTGAAATTTTGAAAAAAAAAATTAACCTCATTTTCATTCTTTTGGACCATGGGCTATAGCCCATACCGTAAGGCATACTATAGCACGCCGTTTTTCATCATTTTTGAGGATTTGAAAAAAATGAAAAAAAAACAAAACATGGGTTATAGCCCATCATTTTTTGAAATTTTGGAAAAAAAAATTAACCTAGTTTTTCATTATTTTGGACCATGGGCTATAGCCCATACCGTAAGGCATACTATAGCACGCCGTTTTTCATCATTTTTGAGGATTTGAAAAAAATTAAAAAAAAAAAAACATGGGTTATAGCCCATCGTTTTTTAAAGTTTTGGGAAAAATAATTAACCTCGTTTTTCATCATTTTGGACCATGGGCTATAGCCCATACCGTAAGGCATACTATAGCACGCCGTTTTTCATCATTTTTGAGGATTTGAAAAAAAAAAAAAAAAAAAAAACATGGGTTATAGCCCATCATTTTTTGAAATTTTGGAAAAGAAAATTAACCTAGTTTTTCATCATTTTGGACAATGGGCTATAGCCCATACCGTAAGGCATACTATAGCACGCCGTTTTTCATCATTTTTGAGGATTTGAAAAAAAAAAAAAAAAACAAAACATGGGTTATAGCCCATCATTTTTTGAAATTTTGGAAAAAAAAATTAACCTCATTTTCATTCTTTTGGACCATGGGCTATAGCCCATACCGTAAGGCATACTATAGCACGCCGTTTTTCATCATTTTTGAGGATTTGAAAACAAAAAAAACAAAAAAAACATGGGTTATAGCCCATCGTTTTTTTAAGTTTTGGGAAAAATAATTAACCTCGTTTTTCATCATTTTGGACCATGGGCTATAGCCCATACCGTAAGGCATACTATAGCACGCCGTTTTTCATCATTTTTGAGGATTTGAAAAAAATTAAAAAAAAAGAAACATGGGTTATAGCCCATCGTTTTTTAAAGTTTTGGGAAAAATAATTAACCTCGTTTTTCATCATTTTGGACCATGGGCTATAGCCCATACCGTAAGGCATACTATAGCACGCCGTTTTTCATCATTTTTGAGGATTTGAAAAAAATTAAAAAAAAAAAAACATGGGTTATAGCCCATCGTTTTTTAAAGTTTTGGGAAAAATAATTAACCTCGTTTTTCATCATTTTGGACCATGGGCTATAGCCCATACCGTAAGGCATACTATAGCACGCCGTTTTTCATCATTTTTGAGGATTTGAAAAAAAAAAAACAAAAAAAAAACATGGGTTATAGCCCATCGTTTTTTGAAAATTTGGGAAAAAAAATTAACCTAGTTTTTCATCATTTTGGACCATGGGTTATAGCCCATACCGTAAGGCATACTATAGCACGCCGTTTTTCATCATTTTTGAGGATTTGAAAAAAATGAAAAAAAAAAAAAACATGGGTTATAGCCCATCGTTTTTTAAAATTTTGGGAAAAATAATTAACCTCGTTTTTCATCATTTTGGACCATGGGCTATAGCCCATACCGTAAGGCATACTATAGCACGCCGTTTTTCATCATTTTTGAGGATTTGAAAAAAAAAAAAAAAAGAAAAACATGGGTTATAGCCCATCATTTTTTGAAATTTTAGAAAAGAAAATTAACCTAGTTTTTCATCATTTTGGACAATGGGTTATAGCCCATACCGTAAGGCATACTATAGCACGCCGTTTTTCATCATTTTTGAGGATTTGAAAAAAAAGAAAAAAAAAAAAAACATGGGTTATAGCCCATCGTTTTTTAAAGTTTTGGGAAAAATAATTAACCTCGTTTTTTCATCTTTTTGGACCATGGGCTATAGCCCATACCGTAAGGCATACTATAGCACGCCGTTTTTCATCATTTTTGAGGATTTGAAAAAAAAAAAAAAAAAAAAAACATGGGTTATAGCCCATCATTTTTTGAAATTTTGGAAAAAAAAATTAACCTCGTTTTCATTATTTTGGACCATGGGCTATAGCCCATACCGTAAGGCATATATGTCAAACTCAAGGCCCGGGGGCCAAATCAGGCCCGTGAATGAATTATCTTTGGCCCGCGGGATGATATTTAATTACTATTAGAACTGGCCCTCTGGTATATTGCACGGACCACCATAATACTACAAGTCCCACAATGCACTGCGAGTGCATTGTCACACGTGTATCGAGGGCCCGCGAGCGCAAGCCTGCGTCTTCTCTTCACTATTGATCAGCAGTGAAAGTATATCACTTGTGGTCAACTTTCAGCTACCAAAAAATGTCCCGTGTGTTGAAACACAGTCCGGCCCTCGACTTCTACCAATTTCTTCATTTTGGCCCACCGTGTATTTGAGTTTGACATCCCTGCCGTAAGGCATACTATAGCACGCCGTTTTTCATCATTTTTGAGGATTTGAAAAAAATGAAAAAAAACAAAACATGGGTTATAGCCCATCATTTTTTGAAATTTTGGAAAAAAAAATTAACCTTGTTTTTCATTATTTTGGACCATGGGCTATAGCCCATGCCGTAAGGCATACTATAGCACGCCGTTTTTCATCATTTTTGAGGATTTGAAAAAAATTAAAAAAAAAAAAACATGGGTTATAGCCCATCGTTTTTAAAAGTTTTGGGAAAAATAATTAACCTCGTTTTTCATCATTTTGGACCATGGGCTATAGCCCATACCGTAAGGCATACTATAGCACGCCGTTTTTCATCATTTTTGAGGATTTGAAAAAAATGAAAAAAAAACAAAACATGGGTTATAGCCCATCGTTTTTTTTAATTTTGGGAAAAATAATTAACCTCGTTTTTCATCATTTTGGACCATGGGCTATAGCCCATACCGTAAGGCATACTATAGCACGCCGTTTTTCATAATTTTTGAGGATTTGAAAAAAAAACAAAAAAGAAAAACATGGGTTATAGCCCATCATTTTTTGAAATTTTAGAAAAGAAAATTAACCTAGTTTTTCATCATTTTGGACAATGGGTTATAGCCCATACCGTAAGGCATACTATAGCACGCCGTTTTTCATCATTTTTGAGGATTTGAAAAAAATGAAAAAAAAAAAAACATGGGTTATAGCCCATCGTTTTTTAAAGTTTTGGGAAAAATAATTAACCTCGTTTTTCATCATTTTGGACCATGGGCTATAGCCCATACCGTAAGGCATACTATAGCACGCCGTTTTTCATCATTTTTGAGGATTTGAAAAAAAAAAAAAAAAAAAAAACATGGGTTATAGCCCATCGTTTTTTGAAAATTTGGGAAAAAAAATTAACCTAGTTTTTCATCATTTTGGACCATGGGTTATAGCCCATACCGTAAGGCATACTATAGCACGCCGTTTTTCATCATTTTTGAGGATTTGAAAAAAATGAAAAAAAAACAAAACATGGGTTATAGCCCATCGTTTTTTAAAATTTTGGGAAAAATAATTAACCTCGTTTTTCATCATTTTGGACCATGGGCTATAGCCCATACCGTAAGGCATACTATAGCACGCCGTTTTTCATCATTTTTGAGGATTTGAAAAAAAAAAAAAAAAGAAAAACATGGGTTATAGCCCATCATTTTTTGAAATTTTAGAAAAGAAAATTAACCTAGTTTTTCATCATTTTGGACAATGGGTTATAGCCCATACCGTAAGGCATACTATAGCACGCCGTTTTTCATCATTTTTGAGGATTTGAAAAAAAAGAAAAAAAAAAAAAACATGGGTTATAGCCCATCGTTTTTTAAAGTTTTGGGAAAAATAATTAACCTCGTTTTTTCATCTTTTTGGACCATGGGCTATAGCCCATACCGTAAGGCATACTATAGCACGCCGTTTTTCATCATTTTTGAGGATTTGAAAAAAAAAAAAAAAAAAAAAAACATGGGTTATAGCCCATCATTTTTTGAAATTTTGGAAAAAAAAATTAACCTCGTTTTCATTATTTTGGACCATGGGCTATAGCCCATACCGTAAGGCATATATGTCAAACTCAAGGCCCGGGGGCCAAATCAGGCCCGTGAATGAATTATCTTTGGCCCGCGGGATGATATTTAATTACTATTAGAACTGGCCCTCTGGTATATTGCACGGACCACCATAATACTACAAGTCCCACAATGCACTGCGAGTGCATTGTCACACGTGTATCGAGGGCCCGCGAGCGCAAGCCTGCGTCTTCTCTTCACTATTGATCAGCAGTGAAAGTATATCACTTGTGGTCAACTTTCAGCTACCAAAAAATGTCCCGTGTGTTGAAACACAGTCCGGCCCTCGACTTCTACCAATTTCTTCATTTTGGCCCACCGTGTATTTGAGTTTGACATCCCTGCCGTAAGGCATACTATAGCACGCCGTTTTTCATCATTTTTGAGGATTTGAAAAAAATGAAAAAAAACAAAACATGGGTTATAGCCCATCATTTTTTGAAATTTTGGAAAAAAAAATTAACCTTGTTTTTCATTATTTTGGACCATGGGCTATAGCCCATGCCGTAAGGCATACTATAGCACGCCGTTTTTCATCATTTTTGAGGATTTGAAAAAAATTAAAAAAAAAAAAACATGGGTTATAGCCCATCGTTTTTAAAAGTTTTGGGAAAAATAATTAACCTCGTTTTTCATCATTTTGGACCATGGGCTATAGCCCATACCGTAAGGCATACTATAGCACGCCGTTTTTCATCATTTTTGAGGATTTGAAAAAAATGAAAAAAAAACAAAACATGGGTTATAGCCCATCGTTTTTTTTAATTTTGGGAAAAATAATTAACCTCGTTTTTCATCATTTTGGACCATGGGCTATAGCCCATACCGTAAGGCATACTATAGCACGCCGTTTTTCATCATTTTTGAGGATTTGAAAAAAAAACAAAAAAGAAAAACATGGGTTATAGCCCATCATTTTTTGAAATTTTAGAAAAGAAAATTAACCTAGTTTTTCATCATTTTGGACAATGGGTTATAGCCCATACCGTAAGGCATACTATAGCACGCCGTTTTTCATCATTTTTGAGGATTTGAAAAAAATTAAAAAAAAAAAAAACATGGGTTATAGCCCATCGTTTTTTAAAGTTTTGGGAAAAATAATTAACCTTGTTTTTCATCATTTTGGACCATGGGCTATAGCCCATACCGTAAGGCATACTATAGCACGCCGTTTTTCATCATTTTTGAGGATTTGAAAAAAAACAAAAACAAAAAAACATGGGTTATAGCCCATCATTTTTTGAAATTTTGGAAAAAAAAATTAACCTCATTTTCATTCTGTTGGACCATGGGCTATAGCCCATACCGTAAGGCATACTATAGCACGCCGTTTTTCATCATTTTTGAGGATTTGAAAAAAAAAAACAAAAAAAAAACATGGGTTATAGCCCATCATTTTTTGAAATTTTGGAAAAAAAAATTAACCTCATTTTCATTCTTTTGGACCATGGGCTATAGCCCATACCGTAAGGCATACTATAGCACGCCGTTTTTCATCATTTTTGAGGATTTGAAAAAAATGAAAAAAAACAAAACATGGGTTATAGCCCATCATTTTTTGAAATTTTGGAAAAAAGAATTAACCTAGTTTTTCATTATTTTGGACCATGGGCTATAGCCCATACCGTAAGGCATACTATAGCACGCAGTTTTTCATCATTTTTGAGGATTTGAAAAAAATTAAAAAAAAAAAAACATGGGTTATAGCCCATCGTTTTTTAAAGTTTTGGGAAAAATAATTAACCTCGTTTTTCATCATTTTGGACCATGGGCTATAGCCCATACCGTAAGGCATACTATAGCACGCCGTTTTTCATCATTTTTGAGGATTTGAAAAAAAAAAAAAAAAAAAAAACATGGGTTATAGCCCATCATTTTTTGAAATTTTGGAAAAGAAAATTAACCTAGTTTTTCATCATTTTGGACAATGGGCTATAGCCCATACCGTAAGGCATACTATAGCACGCCGTTTTTCATCATTTTTGAGGATTTGAAAAAAAAAAAAAAAAAAAAACATGGGTTATAGCCCATCATTTTTTGAAATTTTGGAAAAAAGAATTAACCTCATTTTCATTCTTTTGGACCATGGGCTATAGCCCATACCGTAAGGCATACTATAGCACGCCGTTTTTCATCATTTTTGAGGATTTGAAAAAAATGAAAAAAAACAAAACATGGGTTATAGCCCATCATTTTTTGAAATTTTGGAAAAAAAAATTAACCTAGTTTTTCATTATTTTGGACCATGGGCTATAGCCCATACCGTAAGGCATACTATAGCACGCCGTTTTTCATCATTTTTGAGGATTTGAAAAAAATTAAAAAAAAAAAAAACATGGGTTATAGCCCATCGTTTTTTAAAGTTTTGGGAAAAATAATTAACCTCGTTTTTCATCATTTTGGACCATGGGCTATAGCCCATACCGTAAGGCATACTATAGCACGCCGTTTTTCATCATTTTTGAGGATTTGAAAAAAAAAAAAAAAAAAAACATGGGTTATAGCCCATCATTTTTTGAAATTTTGAAAAAAAAATTAACCTCATTTTCATTCTTTTGGACCATGGGCTATAGCCCATACCGTAAGGCATACTATAGCACGCCGTTTTTCATCATTTTTGAGGATTTGAAAAAAATGAAAAAAAAACAAAACATGGGTTATAGCCCATCATTTTTTGAAATTTTGGAAAAAAAAATTAACCTAGTTTTTCATTATTTTGGACCATGGGCTATAGCCCATACCGTAAGGCATACTATAGCACGCCGTTTTTCATCATTTTTGAGGATTTGAAAAAAATTTAAAAAAAAAAAACATGGGTTATAGCCCATCGTTTTTTAAAGTTTTGGGAAAAATAATTAACCTCGTTTTTCATCATTTTGGACCATGGGCTATAGCCCATACCGTAAGGCATACTATAGCACGCCGTTTTTCATCATTTTTGAGGATTTGAAAAAAAAAAAAAAAAAAAAACATGGGTTATAGCCCATCATTTTTTGAAATTTTGGAAAAGAAAATTAACCTAGTTTTTCATCATTTTGGACAATGGGCTATAGCCCATACCGTAAGGCATACTATAGCACGCCGTTTTTCATCATTTTTGAGGATTTGAAAAAAAAAAACAAAAACAAAACATGGGTTATAGCCCATCATTTTTTGAAATTTTGGAAAAAAAAATTAACCTCATTTTCATTCTTTTGGACCATGGGCTATAGCCCATACCGTAAGGCATACTATAGCACGCCGTTTTTCATCATTTTTGAGGATTTGAAAACAAAAAAAACAAAAAAAACATGGGTTATAGCCCATCGTTTTTTTAAGTTTTGGGAAAAATAATTAACCTCGTTTTTCATCATTTTGGACCATGGGCTATAGCCCATACCGTAAGGCATACTATAGCACGCCGTTTTTCATCATTTTTGAGGATTTGAAAAAAATTAAAAAAAAAGAAACATGGGTTATAGCCCATCGTTTTTTAAAGTTTTGGGAAAAATAATTAACCTCGTTTTTCATCATTTTGGACCATGGGCTATAGCCCATACCGTAAGGCATACTATAGCACGCCGTTTTTCATCATTTTTGAGGATTTGAAAAAAATTAAAAAAAAAAAAACATGGGTTATAGCCCATCGTTTTTTAAAGTTTTGGGAAAAATAATTAACCTCGTTTTTCATCATTTTGGACCATGGGCTATAGCCCATACCGTAAGGCATACTATAGCACGCCGTTTTTCATCATTTTTGAGGATTTGAAAAAAAAAAAACAAAAAAAAAACATGGGTTATAGCCCATCGTTTTTTGAAAATTTGGGAAAAAAAATTAACCTAGTTTTTCATCATTTTGGACCATGGGTTATAGCCCATACCGTAAGGCATACTATAGCACGCCGTTTTTCATCATTTTTGAGGATTTGAAAAAAATGAAAAAAAAAAAAAACATGGGTTATAGCCCATCGTTTTTTAAAATTTTGGGAAAAATAATTAACCTCGTTTTTCATCATTTTGGACCATGGGCTATAGCCCATACCGTAAGGCATACTATAGCACGCCGTTTTTCATCATTTTTGAGGATTTGAAAAAAAAAAAAAAAAGAAAAACATGGGTTATAGCCCATAATTTTTTGAAATTTTAGAAAAGAAAATTAACCTAGTTTTTCATCATTTTGGACAATGGGTTATAGCCCATACCGTAAGGCATACTATAGCACGCCGTTTTTCATCATTTTTGAGGATTTGAAAAAAAAGAAAAAAAAAAAAAACATGGGTTATAGCCCATCGTTTTTTAAAGTTTTGGGAAAAATAATTAACCTCGTTTTTTCATCTTTTTGGACCATGGGCTATAGCCCATACCGTAAGGCATACTATAGCACGCCGTTTTTCATCATTTTTGAGGATTTGAAAAAAAAAAAAAAAAAAAAAACATGGGTTATAGCCCATCATTTTTTGAAATTTTGGAAAAAAAAATTAACCTCGTTTTCATTATTTTGGACCATGGGCTATAGCCCATACCGTAAGGCATATATGTCAAACTCAAGGCCCGGGGGCCAAATCAGGCCCGTGAATGAATTATCTTTGGCCCGCGGGATGATATTTAATTACTATTAGAACTGGCCCTCTGGTATATTGCACGGACCACCATAATACTACAAGTCCCACAATGCACTGCGAGTGCATTGTCACACGTGTATCGAGGGCCCGCGAGCGCAAGCCTGCGTCTTCTCTTCACTATTGATCAGCAGTGAAAGTATATCACTTGTGGTCAACTTTCAGCTACCAAAAAATGTCCCGTGTGTTGAAACACAGTCCGGCCCTCGACTTCTACCAATTTCTTCATTTTGGCCCACCGTGTATTTGAGTTTGACATCCCTGCCGTAAGGCATACTATAGCACGCCGTTTTTCATCATTTTTGAGGATTTGAAAAAAATGAAAAAAAACAAAACATGGGTTATAGCCCATCATTTTTTGAAATTTTGGAAAAAAAAATTAACCTTGTTTTTCATTATTTTGGACCATGGGCTATAGCCCATGCCGTAAGGCATACTATAGCACGCCGTTTTTCATCATTTTTGAGGATTTGAAAAAAATTAAAAAAAAAAAAACATGGGTTATAGCCCATCGTTTTTAAAAGTTTTGGGAAAAATAATTAACCTCGTTTTTCATCATTTTGGACCATGGGCTATAGCCCATACCGTAAGGCATACTATAGCACGCCGTTTTTCATCATTTTTGAGGATTTGAAAAAAATGAAAAAAAAACAAAACATGGGTTATAGCCCATCGTTTTTTTTAATTTTGGGAAAAATAATTAACCTCGTTTTTCATCATTTTGGACCATGGGCTATAGCCCATACCGTAAGGCATACTATAGCACGCCGTTTTTCATAATTTTTGAGGATTTGAAAAAAAAACAAAAAAGAAAAACATGGGTTATAGCCCATCATTTTTTGAAATTTTAGAAAAGAAAATTAACCTAGTTTTTCATCATTTTGGACAATGGGTTATAGCCCATACCGTAAGGCATACTATAGCACGCCGTTTTTCATCATTTTTGAGGATTTGAAAAAAATGAAAAAAAAAAAAACATGGGTTATAGCCCATCGTTTTTTAAAGTTTTGGGAAAAATAATTAACCTCGTTTTTCATCATTTTGGACCATGGGCTATAGCCCATACCGTAAGGCATACTATAGCACGCCGTTTTTCATCATTTTTGAGGATTTGAAAAAAAAAAAAAAAAAAAAAACATGGGTTATAGCCCATCGTTTTTTGAAAATTTGGGAAAAAAAATTAACCTAGTTTTTCATCATTTTGGACCATGGGTTATAGCCCATACCGTAAGGCATACTATAGCACGCCGTTTTTCATCATTTTTGAGGATTTGAAAAAAATGAAAAAAAAACAAAACATGGGTTATAGCCCATCGTTTTTTAAAATTTTGGGAAAAATAATTAACCTCGTTTTTCATCATTTTGGACCATGGGCTATAGCCCATACCGTAAGGCATACTATAGCACGCCGTTTTTCATCATTTTTGAGGATTTGAAAAAAAAAAAAAAAAAGAAAAACATGGGTTATAGCCCATCATTTTTTGAAATTTTAGAAAAGAAAATTAACCTAGTTTTTCATCATTTTGGACAATGGGTTATAGCCCATACCGTAAGGCATACTATAGCACGCCGTTTTTCATCATTTTTGAGGATTTGAAAAAAAAGAAAAAAAAAAAAAACATGGGTTATAGCCCATCGTTTTTTAAAGTTTTGGGAAAAATAATTAACCTCGTTTTTTCATCTTTTTGGACCATGGGCTATAGCCCATACCGTAAGGCATACTATAGCACGCCGTTTTTCATCATTTTTGAGGATTTGAAAAAAAAAAAAAAAAAAAAAAACATGGGTTATAGCCCATCATTTTTTGAAATTTTGGAAAAAAAAATTAACCTCGTTTTCATTATTTTGGACCATGGGCTATAGCCCATACCGTAAGGCATATATGTCAAACTCAAGGCCCGGGGGCCAAATCAGGCCCGTGAATGAATTATCTTTGGCCCGCGGGATGATATTTAATTACTATTAGAACTGGCCCTCTGGTATATTGCACGGACCACCATAATACTACAAGTCCCACAATGCACTGCGAGTGCATTGTCACACGTGTATCGAGGGCCCGCGAGCGCAAGCCTGCGTCTTCTCTTCACTATTGATCAGCAGTGAAAGTATATCACTTGTGGTCAACTTTCAGCTACCAAAAAATGTCCCGTGTGTTGAAACACAGTCCGGCCCTCGACTTCTACCAATTTCTTCATTTTGGCCCACCGTGTATTTGAGTTTGACATCCCTGCCGTAAGGCATACTATAGCACGCCGTTTTTCATCATTTTTGAGGATTTGAAAAAAATGAAAAAAAACAAAACATGGGTTATAGCCCATCATTTTTTGAAATTTTGGAAAAAAAAATTAACCTTGTTTTTCATTATTTTGGACCATGGGCTATAGCCCATGCCGTAAGGCATACTATAGCACGCCGTTTTTCATCATTTTTGAGGATTTGAAAAAAATTAAAAAAAAAAAAACATGGGTTATAGCCCATCGTTTTTAAAAGTTTTGGGAAAAATAATTAACCTCGTTTTTCATCATTTTGGACCATGGGCTATAGCCCATACCGTAAGGCATACTATAGCACGCCGTTTTTCATCATTTTTGAGGATTTGAAAAAAATGAAAAAAAAAACAAAACATGGGTTATAGCCCATCGTTTTTTTTAATTTTGGGAAAAATAATTAACCTCGTTTTTCATCATTTTGGACCATGGGCTATAGCCCATACCGTAAGGCATACTATAGCACGCCGTTTTTCATAATTTTTGAGGATTTGAAAAAAAAACAAAAAAGAAAAACATGGGTTATAGCCCATCATTTTTTGAAATTTTAGAAAAGAAAATTAACCTAGTTTTTCATCATTTTGGACAATGGGTTATAGCCCATACCGTAAGGCATACTATAGCACGCCGTTTTTCATCATTTTTGAGGATTTGAAAAAAATGAAAAAAAAAAAAACATGGGTTATAGCCCATCGTTTTTTAAAGTTTTGGGAAAAATAATTAACCTCGTTTTTCATCATTTTGGACCATGGGCTATAGCCCATACCGTAAGGCATACTATAGCACGCCGTTTTTCATCATTTTTGAGGATTTGAAAAAAAAAAAAAAAAAAAAAACATGGGTTATAGCCCATCGTTTTTTGAAAATTTGGGAAAAAAAATTAACCTAGTTTTTCATCATTTTGGACCATGGGTTATAGCCCATACCGTAAGGCATACTATAGCACGCCGTTTTTCATCATTTTTGAGGATTTGAAAAAAATGAAAAAAAAACAAAACATGGGTTATAGCCCATCGTTTTTTAAAATTTTGGGAAAAATAATTAACCTCGTTTTTCATCATTTTGGACCATGGGCTATAGCCCATACCGTAAGGCATACTATAGCACGCCGTTTTTCATCATTTTTGAGGATTTGAAAAAAAAAAAAAAAAGAAAAACATGGGTTATAGCCCATCATTTTTTGAAATTTTAGAAAAGAAAATTAACCTAGTTTTTCATCATTTTGGACAATGGGTTATAGCCCATACCGTAAGGCATACTATAGCACGCCGTTTTTCATCATTTTTGAGGATTTGAAAAAAAAAAAAAAAAAAAAAACATGGGTTATAGCCCATCGTTTTTTAAAGTTTTGGGAAAAATAATTAACCTCGTTTTTTCATCTTTTTGGACCATGGGCTATAGCCCATACCGTAAGGCATACTATAGCACGCCGTTTTTCATCATTTTTGAGGATTTGAAAAAAAAAAAAAAAAAAAAAAACATGGGTTATAGCCCATCATTTTTTGAAATTTTGGAAAAAAAAATTAACCTCGTTTTCATTATTTTGGACCATGGGCTATAGCCCATACCGTAAGGCATATATGTCAAACTCAAGGCCCGGGGGCCAAATCAGGCCCGTGAATGAATTATCTTTGGCCCGCGGGATGATATTTAATTACTATTAGAACTGGCCCTCTGGTATATTGCACGGACCACCATAATACTACAAGTCCCACAATGCACTGCGAGTGCATTGTCACACGTGTATCGAGGGCCCGCGAGCGCAAGCCTGCGTCTTCTCTTCACTATTGATCAGCAGTGAAAGTATATCACTTGTGGTCAACTTTCAGCTACCAAAAAATGTCCCGTGTGTTGAAACACAGTCCGGCCCTCGACTTCTACCAATTTCTTCATTTTGGCCCACCGTGTATTTGAGTTTGACATCCCTGCCGTAAGGCATACTATAGCACGCCGTTTTTCATCATTTTTGAGGATTTGAAAAAAATGAAAAAAAACAAAACATGGGTTATAGCCCATCATTTTTTGAAATTTTGGAAAAAAAAATTAACCTTGTTTTTCATTATTTTGGACCATGGGCTATAGCCCATGCCGTAAGGCATACTATAGCACGCCGTTTTTCATCATTTTTGAGGATTTGAAAAAAATTAAAAAAAAAAAAACATGGGTTATAGCCCATCGTTTTTAAAAGTTTTGGGAAAAATAATTAACCTTGTTTTTCATCATTTTGGACCATGGGCTATAGCCCATACCGTAAGGCATACTATAGCACGCCGTTTTTCATCATTTTTGAGGATTTGAAAAAAATGAAAAAAAAACAAAACATGGGTTATAGCCCATCGTTTTTTTTAATTTTGGGAAAAATAATTAACCTCGTTTTTCATCATTTTGGACCATGGGCTATAGCCCATACCGTAAGGCATACTATAGCACGCCGTTTTTCATAATTTTTGAGGATTTGAAAAACAAACAAAAAAGAAAAACATGGGTTATAGCCCATCATTTTTTGAAATTTTAGAAAAGAAAATTAACCTAGTTTTTCATCATTTTGGACAATGGGTTATAGCCCATACCGTAAGGCATACTATAGCACGCCGTTTTTCATCATTTTTGAGGATTTGAAAAAAATGAAAAAAAAAAAAAACATGGGTTATAGCCCATCGTTTTTTAAAGTTTTGGGAAAAATAATTAACCTTGTTTTTCATCATTTTGGACCATGGGCTATAGCACATACCGTAAGGCATACTATAGCACGCCGTTTTTCATCATTTTTGAGGATTTGAAAACAAAAAAAACAAAAAAAAACATGGGTTATAGCCCATCATTTTTTGAAATTTTGGAAAAAAAAATTAACCTCGTTTTCATTATTTTGGACCATGGGCTATAGCCCATACCGTAAGGCATACTATAGCACGCCGTTTTTCATCATTTTTGAGGATTTGAAAAAAATGAAAAAAAACAAAACATGGGTTATAGCCCATCATTTTTTGAAATTTTGGAAAAAAAAATTAACCTTGTTTTTCATTATTTTGGACCATGGGCTATAGCCCATGCCGTAAGGCATACTATAGCACGCCGTTTTTCATCATTTTTGAGGATTTGAAAAAAATTAAAAAAAAAAAAACATGGGTTATAGCCCATCGTTTTTAAAAGTTTTGGGAAAAATAATTAACCTCGTTTTTCATCATTTTGGACCATGGGCTATAGCCCATACCGTAAGGCATACTATAGCACGCCGTTTTTCATCATTTTTGAGGATTTGAAAAAAATGAAAAAAAAACAAAACATGGGTTATAGCCCATCGTTTTTTTTTATTTTGGGAAAAATAATTAACCTCGTTTTTCATCATTTTGGACCATGGGCTATAGCCCATACCGTAAGGCATACTATAGCACGCCGTTTTTCATCATTTTTGAGGATTTGAAAAAAAAACAAAAAAGAAAAACATGGGTTATAGCCCATCATTTTTAGAAATTTTAGAAAAGAAAATTAACCTAGTTTTTCATCATTTTGGACAATGGGTTATAGCCCATACCGTAAGGCATACTATAGCACGCCGTTTTTCATCATTTTTGAGGATTTGAAAAAAATGAAAAAAAAAAAAAACATGGGTTATAGCCCATCGTTTTTTAAAGTTTTGGGAAAAATAATTAACCTCGTTTTTCATCATTTTGGACCATGGGCTATAGCCCATACCGTAAGGCATACTATAGCACGCCGTTTTTCATCATTTTTGAGGATTTGAAAAAAAAAAGAAAAATAAAAAAACATGGGTTATAGCCCATCATTTTTTGAAATTTTGGAAAAAAAAATTAACCTCGTTTTCATTATTTTGGACCATGGGCTATAGCCCATACCGTAAGGCATACTATAGCACGCCGTTTTTCATCATTTTTGAGGATTTGAAAAAAATGAAAAAAAACAAAACATGGGTTATAGCCCATCATTTTTTGAAATTTTGGAAAAAAAAATTAACCTTGTTTTTCTTTATTTTGGACCATGGGCTATAGCCCATGCCGTAAGGCATACTATAGCACGCCGTTTTTCATCATTTTTTAGGATTTGAAAAAAATTTAAAAAAAAAAACATGGGTTATAGCCCATCGTTTTTTGAAAATTTGGGGAAAAAAATTAACCTAGTTTTTCATCATTTTGGACCATGGGCTATAGCCCATACCGTAAGGCATACTATAGCACGCCGTTTTTCATCATTTTTGAGGATTTGAAAAAAATGAAAAAAAAAAAAAACATGGGTTATAGCCCATCGTTTTTTTTAATTTTGGGAAAAATAATTAACCTCGTTTTTCATCATTTTGGACCATGGGCTATAGCCCATACCGTAAGGCATACTATAGCACGCCGTTTTTCATCATTTTTGAGGATTTGAAAAAAAAACAAAAAAGAAAAACATGGGTTATAGCCCATCATTTTTTGAAATTTTAGAAAAGAAAATTAACCTAGTTTTTCATCATTTTGGACAATGGGTTATAGCCCATACCGTAAGGCATACTATAGCACGCCGTTTTTCATCATTTTTGAGGATTTGAAAAAAAAAACAAAAAAAACATGGGTTATAGCCCATCGTTTTTTAAAGTTTTGGGAAAAATAATTAACCTCGTTTTTCATCATTTTGGACCATGGGCTATAGCCCATACCGTAAGGCATACTATAGCACGCCGTTTTTCATCATTTTTGAGGATTTGAAAAAAAACAAAAAAAAACAAACATGGGTTATAGCCCATCGTTTTTTTAAGTTTTGGGAAAAATAATTAACCTCGTTTTTCATCATTTTGGACCATGGGCTATAGCCCATACCGTAAGGCATACTATAGCACGCCGTTTTTCATCATTTTTGAGGATTTGAAAAAAATGAAAAAAAAAAAAACATGGGTTATAGCCCATCATTTTTTGAAATTTTGGAAAAAAAAATTAACCTTGTTTTCATTATTTTGGACCATGGGCTATAGCCCATACCGTAAGGCATACTATAGCACGCCGTTTTTCATCATTTTTGAGGATTTGAAAAAAATGAAAAAAAAAAAAACATGGGTTATAGCCCATAATTTTTTGAAATTTTGGAAAAAAAAATTAACCTTGTTTTCATTATTTTGGACCATGGGCTATAGCCCATACCGTAAGGCATACTATAGCACGCCGTTTTTCATCATTTTTGAGGATTTGAAAAAAATGAAAAAAAAAAAAACATGGGTTATAGCCCATCATTTTTTGAAATTTTGGAAAAAAAAATTAACCTCGTTTTCATTATTTTGGACCATGGGCTATAGCCCATACCGTAAGGCACACTATAGCACGCCGTTTTTCATCATTTTTGATGATTTGAAAAAAATGAAAAAAAAAAAAAAACATGGGTTATAGCCCATTGTTTTTTGAAATTTTGGGGAAAAAAATGACCTAGTTTTTCATCATTTTGGACCATGGGCTATAGCCCATACTCTAAGGCATACTATAGCACGCCGTTTTTCATCATTTTTGAGGATTTGAAAAAAATGAAAACAAAAAAAAACATGGGTTATAGCCCATCGTTTTTTTTAAATTTGGGAAAAATAATTAACCTCGTTTTTCATAATTTTGGACCATGGGCTATAGCCCATACCGTAAGGCATACTATAGCACGCCGTTTTTCATCATTTTTGAGGATTTGAAAAAAATGAAAAAAAAAAAACATGGGTTATAGCCCATCATTTTTTGAAAATTTGGAAAAGAAAATTAACCAATTTTTCATCATTTTGGACAATGGGCTATAGCCCATACCGTATGGCATACTATAGCACGCCGTTTTTCATCATTTTTGAGGATTTGAAAAAAAAAAAAGAAAAAAAAACATGGGTTATAGCCCATCGTTTTTTGAAATTTTGGAAAAATAAATTTACCTTGTTTTTCATCATTTTGGACCATGGGCTATAGCCCATACCGTAAGGCAGGGTACCCCAATAGGCGGCCCGCGGGCCATTTGCGGCCCACAGAGCGCCCCCTTGTGGCCCATGAAAGAATTTCCAAAAAAAGAAAAAGTCTTTTTTTTCTTTTTTTTTTTTTTAAGGGTCCCAGATATAAATGGCATTGAATGGGGGTCAGTAGCCTATGCATGTCAAACTGGGCATCCTTTTCAAATGGGGTCTTGCAGACTCGGCCCCCAGCCTGGTACGCTAGTCAAGATATGGCCCTTGAGGAAAATTTATCGGGGAACCCTGCCGTAAGGCTTACTATAGCACACCGTTTTTCATCATTTTTGAGGATTTGAAAAAAATGGAAAAAAACAAAACATGGGTTATAGCCCATAGTTTTTTGAAATTTCGGAAAAAAAGATTTACCTCGTTTTTCATCATTTTGGACCATGGGCTATAGCCCATACCCTAAGGCATACTATAGCACGCCGTTTTTCATCATTTTTGAGGATTTGAAGAAAAAAAAAGAAAACATGGGTTATAGCCCATAGTTTTTTGAAATTTTGGAAAAAAAAGATTAACCTTGTTTTTCATCATTTTGGACCATGGGCTATAGCCCATACCGTAAGGCATACTGTAGCACGCCGTTTTTCATCATTTTTGAGGATTTGAAAAAAATGAAAAAAAATGAAAAAAAACATGGGTTATAGCCCATCGTTTTTTGAAAATTTGGAAAGAAAAATTCCTAGTTTTTCATCATTTTGGACCATGGGCTATAGCCCATACCCTAAGGCATACTATAGCACGCCGTTTTTCATAATTTTTGAGGATTTGAAAAAAATGAAAAAAAAAAAAAACATGGGTTATAGCCCATCGTTTTTTTAAATTTTGGGAAAAATAATTAACCTCGTTTTTCATAATTTTGGACAATGGGCTATAGCCCATACCGTAAGGCATACTATAGCACGCCGTTTTTCATCATTTTTGAGGATTTGAAAAAAATGAAAAAAAAAAACCATGGGTTATAGCCCATCATTTTTTGAAATTTTGGAAAAGAAAATTAACCTAGTTTTTCATCATTTTGGACAATGGGCTATAGACCATACCGTAAGGCATACTATAGCACGCCGTTTTTCATCATTTTTGAGGATTTGAAAAAAAAAAAAAAAAAAAAAACATGGGTTATAGCCCATCGTTTTTTGAAATTTTGGAACAATAAATTAACCTTGTTTTTCATCATTTTGGACCATGGGCTATAGCCCATACCGTAAGGCATACTATAGCACACCGTTTTTCATCATTTTTGAGGATTTGAAAAAATTAAAAAAAAAAAAAAAACATGGGTTATAGCCCATAGTTTTTTGAAATTTCGGAAAAAAAGATTTACCTCGTTTTTCATCATTTTGGACCATGGGCTATAGCCCATACCCTAAGGCAGGGATATTCAATTGGCGGCCCGCGGGCCACATGCGGCCCGCGGAGCGCCCCCTTGTGGCCCCTGGAAGAATAAAAAAAAAAAAAAAAAAATCATTTTTTTTTTTTTTTTTTTTGAGAATAATAAGAGGGATAATAAAAGTTACAGGTATGGTGTGTGCGATATTAATTGTTTGATTACCATAATGACGGTAATCATTAAAGGACCACTTTTCAACCTATCTTCATATAATAGGTCCTCACTAATAATCATGATAAAATGACACGTTTTTTTCTACTCGGTCTGTGTCACATAGGAGGGCTGTGGGCAGTTCAGAAACCCACCCAACAGTGACATCAATGGAGAATCCAAGCTAATAGAAACTGCAGGCTTTCTAGTCCTGAAAAGTTGCAATGCGAAAATGGAAGCCATCATTCTCACAATAATAAACCCTGTTAGGGTCCATTTGGTTCCATTTGTACACAGTTACAGTTACAGACCCATAAGGGTCCATTTGGTTCCAAACCATCATTTCCCTGGGGACCCCCTGGAACTGCCTCCAGGACCCTGGGGGTCCCCGGACCCCGAACCCCACTTTGGGAATCACTGCTCTATGTAATCTGATCTTTATAGTCTGATAAACTATTCTCACGTGAATAAATCTTGTTTAAAAAACAATCTGCCTAACGATGATGTCACTGGTGGTCGTGGACGGGTTTCTGAACTGCCCACAGCAGAGTGAGTGTGTGTGTGTGTGTGTGTGTGTGTGTGTGTTTGTGTGTGTGTGTGTGTGTGTGTGTCCGTCCAGTCGTTAATGTCAAAGCAATGCTGTTTATGCACTGTCAAATAGGTCTAGGCCTACATCTATTCTAAGGTGGCATATACCTGTATAGACATATTATCCTGCTCATTACTGTGCGGATCGAAATAAACATAAATCTTCATGTTTGAGCACAAAAAGCATTTTGAGAACCCACAAATTTCCGCGCTTCGCGCGCACACTGTGCGGCCCCCCACACACAATAATTCTACAGTTGTGGCCCCCGGCCTAATCTAATTGAATACCCCTGCCCTAAGGCATACTATAGCACGCCGTTTTTCATCATTTTTGAGGATTTGAAAAAAAAAAAAAAAAAACATGGGTTATAGCCCATAGTTTTTTGAAATTTTGGGAAAAAAAGATTAACCTCGTTTTTCATCATTTTGGACCATGGGCTATAGCCCATACCGTAAGGCATACTGTAGCACGCCGTTTTTCATCATTTTTGAGGATTTGAAAAAAATGAAAAAAAACATGGGTTATAGCCCATCGTTTTTCAAATGGGGTCTTGCAGACTCGGCCCCCAGCCTGGTACGCTAGTCAAGATATGGCCCTTGAGGAAAAATTTTCGGGGAACCCTGCCGTAAGGCATACTATAGCACACCGTTTTTCATCATTTTTGAGGATTTGAAAAAAATGGAAAAAAACAAAACATGGGTTATAGCCCATAGTTTTTTGAAATTTCGGAAAAAAAGATTTACCTCGTTTTTCATCATTTTGGACCATGGGCTATAGCCCATACCCTAAGGCATACTATAGCACGCCGTTTTTCATCATTTTTGAGGATTTGAAGAAAAAAAAAGAAAACATGGGTTATAGCCCATAGTTTTTTGAAATTTTGGAAAAAAAAGATTAACCTTGTTTTTCATCATTTTGGACCATGGGCTATAGCCCATACCGTAAGGCATACTATAGCACACCGTTTTTCATCATTTTTGAGGATTTGAAAAAATTAAAAAAAAAAAAAAAACATGGGTTATAGCCCATAGTTTTTTGAAATTTCGGAAAAAAAGATTTACCTCGTTTTTCATCATTTTGGACCATGGGCTATAGCCCATACCCTAAGGCATACTATAGCACGCCGTTTTTCATCATTTTTGAGGATTTGAAAAAAAAAACAAAAAACATGGGTTATAGCCCATAGTTTTTTGAAATTTTGGGAAAAAAAGATTAACCTCGTTTTTCATCATTTTGGACCATGGGCTATAGCCCATACCGTAAGGCATACTGTAGCACGCCGTTTTTCATCATTTTTGAGGATTTGAAAAAAATGAAAAAAAACATGGGTTATAGCCCATCGTTTTTCAAATGGGGTCTTGCAGACTCGGCCCCCAGCCTGGTACGCTAGTCAAGATATGGCCCTTGAGGAAAAAATTTCGGGGAACCCTGCCGTAAGGCATACTATAGCACACCGTTTTTCATCATTTTTGAGGATTTGAAAAAAATGGAAAAAAACAAAACATGGGTTATAGCCCATAGTTTTTTGAAATTTCGGAAAAAAAGATTTACCTCGTTTTTCATCATTTTGGACCATGGGCTATAGCCCATACCCTAAGGCATACTATAGCACGCCGTTTTTCATCATTTTTGAGGATTTGAAGAAAAAAAAAGAAAACATGGGTTATAGCCCATAGTTTTTTGAAATTTTGGAAAAAAAAGATTAACCTAGTTTTTCATCATTTTGGACCATGGGCTATAGCCCATACCCTAAGGCATACTATAGCACGCCGTTTTTCATCATTTTTGAGGATTTGAAAAAAAAGGAAAAAAAAAAAACATGGGTTATAGCCCATCGTTTTTTAAAAATTTGGGAAAAATAATTAACCTCGTTTTTCATAATTTTGGACAATGGGCTATAGCCCATACCGTAAGGCATACTATAGCACGCCGTTTTTCATCATTTTTGAGGATTTGAAAAAAATGAAAAAAAAAAAAAAAAAATTGGAAATTTTGGAAAAGAAAATTAACCTAGTTTTTCATCATTTTGGACAATGGGCTATAGACCATACCGTAAGGCATACTATAGCACGCCGTTTTTCATCATTTTTGAGGATTAAAAAAAAAAAAAAAAAAAAAAAACATGGGTTATAGCCCATAGTTTTTTGAAATTTTGGAAAAAAAAGATTAACCTCGTTTTTCATCATTTTGGACCATGGGCTATAGCCCATACCGTAAGGCATACTGTAGCACGCCGTTTTTCATCATTTTTGAGGATTTGAAAAAAATGAAAAAAAACATGGGTTATAGCCCATCGTTTTTTGAAAATTTGGAAAAAAATGTACCTCGTTTTTCATCATTTTTGAACATGGTCTATAGCCCATACCGTACGGCATACTATAGCACGCCGTTTTTCATCATTTTTGAGGATTTGAAAAAAATGAAAAAACAAACAAACATGGGTTATAGCCCATAGTTTTTTGAAATTTCGGAAAAAAAATTAACCTCGTTTTTCATCATTTTGGACCATGGGCTATAGCCCATACCCTAAGGCATACTATAGCACGCCGTTTTTCATCATTTTTGAGGATTTGAAGAAAAAAAAAGAAAACATGGGTTATAGCCCATAGTTTTTTGAAATTTTGGAAAAAAAAGATTAACCTTGTTTTTCATCATTTTGGACCATGGGCTATAGCCCATACCGTAAGGCATACTGTAGCACGCCGTTTTTCATCATTTTTGAGGATTTGAAAAAAAATGAAAAAAAACATGGGTTATAGCCCATCGTTTTTTGAAAATTTGGAAAAAAAAATCCTAGTTTTTCATCATTTTGGACCATGGGCTATAGCCCATACCCTAAGGCATACTATAGCACGCCGTTTTTCATCATTTTTGAGGATTTGAAAAAAAAGGAAAAAAAAAAAACATGGGTTATAGCCCATCGTTTTTTAAAAATTTGGGAAAAATAATTAACCTCGTTTTTCATAATTTTGGACAATGGGCTATAGCCCATACCGTAAGGCATACTATAGCACGCCGTTTTTCATCATTTTTGAGGATTTGAAAAAAATGAAAAAAAAAAAAACATTTTTTGAAATTTTGGAAAAGAAAATTAACCTAGTTTTTCATCATTTTGGACAATGGGCTATAGACCATACCGTAAGGCATACTATAGCACGCCGTTTTTCATCATTTTTGAGGATTAAAAAAAAAAAAAAAAAAAAAAAACATGGGTTATAGCCCATAGTTTTTTGAAATTTTGGAAAAAAAAGATTAACCTCGTTTTTCATCATTTTGGACCATGGGCTATAGCCCATACCGTAAGGCATACTGTAGCACGCCGTTTTTCATCATTTTTGAGGATTTGAAAAAAATGAAAAAAAACATGGGTTATAGCCCATCGTTTTTTGAAAATTTGGAAAAAAATGTACCTCGTTTTTCATCATTTTTGAACATGGTCTATAGCCCATACCGTACGGCATACTATAGCACGCCGTTTTTCATCATTTTTGAGGATTTGAAAAAAATGAAAAAACAAACAAACATGGGTTATAGCCCATAGTTTTTTGAAATTTCGGAAAAAAAATTAACCTCGTTTTTCATCATTTTGGACCATGGGGCTATAGCCCATACGCTAAGGCATACTATAGCACGCCGTTTTTCATCATTTTTGAGGATTTGAAAAAAATGAAAAAAAAAAAAACATGGGTTATCGCCCATCGTTTTTTGAAATTTTGGGGGAAAAAATTTACCTCGTTTTTCATCATTTTGGACCATGGGCTATAGCCCATAACGTAAGACATACTGTAGCACGCTGTTTTTCATCATTTTTGAGGATTTGAAAAAAATGAAAAAAAATGAAAAAAAACATGGGTTATATTCCATCGTTTTTTGGAATTTTGGAAAAAAATGTACCTTGTTTTTCATCATTTTTGAACATGGTCTATAGCCCATACCGTACGGCATACTATAGCACGCCGTTTTTCATCATTTTTGAGGATTTGAATTTTTTTTTTAATTTTTTAAAGCATCGTTTTTTTAATTTTTGAAAATAAATGTATCCTCATTTTTCATCATTTTTGACCATCCCACTCAGAAATAGCCGGCTATTAGACGTGCGTCTAAAAATGGGATAAAAAACGTCTAAAAAGGAGCTAAGCCCGGCTGTGATGTCAAGATGACAACTCGACGAGGAAGGGGAAATGGCTTCCACCACAGAACACAACGGTTTAGGATGAGGAAATGTGTATTCGTTATACATTACAACCGGGTCGATGACGTCCCCGACGCGTTCATTGTGGTCTTATCACTGGAATTATAATTAATAAAAAGGTGTTACAATCACACGAGCTATAGTGATTGCTGGCGAAGACGGCTATGTGCAGATCCCCAACGGAAGACATGTCGGTCCCTCGATAATGTGATTCGTTTGTTAGTTCATAATATGAAGAAGGAAACATGCATCTGTCCATGACTCCATGTGATCCGTTGCAGATTATTCTTATTCGCCGTGGGGTTTTATGGCGATTGGCATATACGGGCTGCGGGCAAGTCGATGCACTTCTTAGGCTGCGTAGTGCGTTCAATCATTTTCCGAGAACAAGAGAGAGACCGACCCCCGGGGGGGGGTCTGTCTCTCTCTCGTTCTCGGAAAATCCATCCACCTCCTCGGGAGAAACCATGTAGAAACAGGAGGGGAGGGGGAATCGAGTGTTACTCTTCTATTCACTCACACTAGATCATGGGCGCGTCCATTTTAGATCCCCTGACATATACACGTAAAGGAAGCGGACCGCCCATAGACTGCCGCCTCTTTTCATGAGGGGGGGGGCTTTTTTCAGGTTCACATACCCGGAACTTTGAAGATGCGATCGGATGCCCAATGCATTCTCTATGGCAATAGCACAAACTTTGGCATGCTACTAGTCCTACATACTTAAACCTACCAACCCCATTCTAGCCTACTTAGTTTCATCTTACGGTGGACATGTTTGCCTGAAAAGGAATCTTTGAAAGGTGTCATAGTTTTAGAAATGTAGTGCTTTCAAATTTGAGACTTTTATAATGGGGCTCAATGGCAGATTTTGGCATGTCAAAAAATCACTTTCACCTAGAAACTCCATTTACACTTTGTATTATTCAGCTTACTGTGGAGACACATGCTGGAACTTTTTACTTTTAAATGTTTTGTAGTTTCTGAGTTATTTAACTTAAACGCCCAATGCATTCTCTATGGCAATAGCACAAACTTTGGCATGCTACTAGTCCTACATGCATTCATGATTTGAGGCTTGTTGTTCAAAACGGGCCAATCCTGCAAAATCTGGAGGAGTATTATCCAAAAGGCAGATGTGAAATATGCATGTCAAAGGCTTTTCCTTGGCCTCTAGGGAGGGTGCATGCAATGTTTCACGCAGATTGGTGCAGTTATAGGTAAAAATGGTGAAAAGCTGCCTCATGGTGGCGCTATAACAGTCCGTTCTGGAAGATTTGGGGCAGATGTTCATTGTTGGCATCCAGGGAGTGTGTGTGCAAAGTTTGGCATCGACCGGATTAACGGTGACGGAGATTAGCTGTTAACGGACGGACGGACGGACGGACGGACGGACGCACGCACGCACACACACACACACACACACACACACACACACACACACACACACACACACACACACACACACACGGACGGACGGACGGAGGGCAAAACATACTCTCTCATGCCTTCGGCCTGGTGGAGACAAGAAGACCTACTGTATAACTAGAATAACGTGCCCTTCTGGGCACAGGTGTCCACCAGGAGGTGTGTGATGTTTAGGAGTAATATAAACATGTTTTTTTGTTTGTTTGTTTTCAATTGTCTTCATTTTGTTGAGGAAATGCAGAGCCAGATCACTCATAGCATCTCTGAAGATAGAATTCTGGATGTGCAGGACATTTTGTACTACTCCTAAAAACTTTGGAAGGCAATCTTAGCTAATCAGTGTAGAATCTGAGCAATCCAACAGGCTCATCTTGATCACATGACTACAGAGATCATGTGTACCGATTTGCTTGAGATTTTGATTAAATCTGTGCGACTAACATAAACAATGTGTTTTGTAGCGGCCTCATGGTGGCGCTATAACCGGCAGATGTGGAGGGATTCAGGGAAAATGTTTTTCCATGGCCTCTAGGGAGTGCGCATACATAAGTTGTATACAGATGTTATAGGTAAAAACAGGAAATGGCCTGTTATAGCGCCACCGTGAGGCTGATTCGGGAAATAAATAGTGGCATGTCGTCCTGGCCTAGTGGATAATTGTATAATGTATAATTTCATGGAAATTGGACAATTTGTTACATTTTGTTCGAAACGGACCAATCATGTGAGCTTTGGAAGCCAATCTTAGCCAATCGAGATGGAAGATGGGAAATTGTGCAGATCTGTGTTGATCACATGACTATGGAGATAGTGTATACCGAATTGTATGATGTATGGATAAAATGTGTACGAGTTATCTACAGAAATGTGTTTTGCCTAAATCGGCCTCATGGTGGCGCTATAACACACCGTGGAGAAATATGCCGGAGATTAGCTGGTAACGGACGGACGGAAGGAAGGACGGACGGACGGACGGACACACGCACGCACGCACACACACACACACACACACACACACACACACACACACACACACACACACACACTGTGACACACACACACACACACGGACGGAGTGCAAAACATACTCTCTCCCCATGCCTTCGGCCTGGTGGAGACAATGAGTCTACATATACATGGAGTATAGGGGGGTTCATATTCAGATGTAGCTCACTTTACAGTTCAGAGGGACTCCAGTCCCTTAATGATAGCTACTGTATAAATAAACCTGGAAGGTTATCTATAGCCTTGCACCTTGTTTCCTCTCATTAGCTTCTGGCCCACAGTCATGTTTTTCTTTTCTTTCTTTTCCTTTTTTACAGACTACCTATGGATGAACTACACCCAACCCTCTCACCATTGCAGCCTCAGATCACAAGTACAAGAGTGTTAAATATAGAAGGTGCCTAACACATGGTTTCCGCTTTGAGGAGCTATTTTGGGGAAAACACTGACCCGGACTAAAAGCTTGTTTTGATAATCCGCTGGTGGTCGCTTGGGTTTCTCTGACCTTGCCTGTCGTCGGCAGCTGGCAGAGAAACACTGCACACAAAAGGGAGATCAAATAGTAGTAATATCCACCGTCAGCTATTGTTACAAATGCACAACACTGGCTATTTATTACTCATGTCATTTTCTCATGCTAGGGACATGGCATTGTTGGATTGCCTATTGTGAGGATGATCTTAAATACTGTGAGGTGTTGTTTCAATGACATGGTATTGTTCAACTGTGCTACAGGTGCATTAATGGTATTGTGTATGGAGGATTCAGGACAATGTTCGGCACATTAAGAGAGGCTACATTACTGTCCAGCACTGCAAACCACCAAGCCGAGATAGCATAATACATGTTCTCTTTGTCATGTGCTACAAAGATCAGCTCCACAGTGGATTGATAAAACCCCCAAAAATGTATACACAAAGCATATTACACCAAGTTGTGACATTCCCAAAATATGTGCTAATGTGGGGCAGAATGCTGTGCATAATAAGCATGGATCCGGTGCACCCAAAAAGGCATGCGGCATGTGACCCTCCACGGGGACTAGACTACATGGCAAAATCCTATCTCTCATTGTGCAGCAATGCGAGGAGGATGATGATAGGGAAGCGTACGCCAGTGGGCCTGGCAGGCAAGTCCCACTGACAGCGTGCCTCTGTTCAAAATCTGCCTGAGTAGTTACAGTGTGTACTGGAATGTGCTGATGTGGGGGAGGGGGGGAGGCGGGCAGAGGGGGGGGGCAAGCAGAGGATGAGGCTGTGTGGGGGTAATGTGTGAGCGAAGGTGTTGGCACAGTACGTGAACCAAGCAGCACCTCTGCTTTTTCGGAAGTTCCCATTACCCATATAGAGACAGGACAGTTGAGCGGCGAGCCTATAAAGTCATTTGACTGACTGCCCGTTGGCGCTTTGGGGCGGGATGTTGGGGTGAGGAGGGTCAGTCTGTACTCTTTAAACCTCAAAGTCTGCAGGGCTACATCAGATAAAGCCACATCTCCCATTGAAAGGTTGCAGTGTAATTAGTATTTGAGTTGTGTTTAGTTTGTGCAACTTCACTTCCCACTAACATGTACGTTGGTTGCATGCTGTTTTTGAACAAAATAGGGAAATTACTGTACTGTACTGTACTGTACTGTTTGTACAGTCAACTGTACAAACAGTAATTTCCCTATTTTGAGTTAATTCGCTACAGCACTATCTTCTCTTGATATGTACTTCAAATGGGAGAGCTACATTGATTCGTGATATCTGAATTGATGAGACAAAGGATGACCTCATATTGAGCAGCGCACATGACATCACCTCACTCGTAATATACAAATTGGATGTATTGATCCCTGATGAATGGACTGGTTGTGATTGTAAAATAAAACATATGATAATAGGCCTATAATATTTAGTTATTGTATGTATCAATATGCATTGTATGCATCAAAAATAGGGGAAATCTGCAGAGCTACAAGTTCGCAACGTGTTGCACTGCAGGCTGGTGGTTAAGATAATCATAGCTAATGTATTTAAGTATAACATACTATTAGTACTGATCATAGTGGTTATGCCCAGGGGTGTTGAACTGGAACATTAAAATAGCCATGGGCTGCCTAACAGCTAGCAGCTACCAGGCTTATAGACTTATTGTATTGTTTAATAAATATTTGTGTATAATATTTGATGACCAAGGGGCGCAGAAATGCAAAATGCCTCCTTTCAGCAAATGCCCATTCCCTTGTGACGGAAGTCAGTGCAAGAGGGATTCAGTGGGAAAGAAAGTGCCAAACACAACACTAGATCAGCCATCCTGTCTTAAAATAACCTTTCCCCCTGGTTCATTATACCACATGACATGACATCAGTCAGTGTCACAACCTTCAGTCACACGGCTGAGGATACCAGCAGAGCCTGACCTTTAACACAGTACCCAAGAGAACAACATTGTTGTCTTGGCCTTTTTAAAGGACACCATAACTATCGGACATGTCACTATAGGAATGCAGTATGAGAAAGTTATACTCACCTTATGGAATGTGATGAGAATGTGATAATTTAGTCTCATCTGGGTTTTTTTCCTTCCTATATTTCATTGTTGTGTGTGTTTTGAAGTGTTAAATTAAATTAAATTACCATGCTCTTCGGGTCAAGGCGGTGATATATGACACATTGCTAATAAAGCTTTGAGAACATCAAGTCATATTGTTTTTCCATCATGTGGAATCTCAAGGTCAGTCCAGTGTACAGTAGTGTGTCTCTCTGATTAAAGGTTAGATACCGTGGGCGAGGCTCCCCTTCTCGTGACCATGATTCTGCACTTACGACTTACCACGGGGAATGCCTGCCTTACATCACATTGCCTGACTGTGACATTGGCCAGCAAACACTGCATGTGACACAATAGCAGTGGTGGAAAAAGGTACTCAAATGTTTTACTGAAGTAAAAGCATTCAATACTGCAATATACTGAAATACTTTGTTACAAGTAAAAGTCTGGAATTCAAAATTAACAAAAGCGTTGGCATGTACTTAAAATATCTAAAGTAAAAGTACTCATTATGCAGAATGTCCCATTTCAAATGTAGGAGTAGAAAAGTACTGAAATTTTGAAGTACAGTAAATACCTCAAAATTGTATACTTAAGTAAATGTACTAGTTACTTTACACCACTTTGCATGACACTGTCATGTGAGCATTAAGTAAGCAACCCGGTTGCATGCTATCATCTCATTTACCAACTTTAGAAATTCCAGGCATGTATTGTAAGCCACACCTTTCATTCCATTTAAAGTCCAGAGCAAGTCAAGAAATGGCTGGTAAAAGCTTGAACACCATTGTAACCTCACCAAATGTAGTTTGAATTATGCAAAATACATATGTCCAGTTATATACAGTATGTGATTTATTATGTGAATATCCACAGTATATGAAATTAAATGTTGGTTCTGTTGTACTTTAACATGCACTGAAAATGAAAATGCACTTCTTTAGCAAAGCATTAATAATTGTGTATTCAGTTGTTCTTGTCTCATCATCAGGGCACACATAACAGTCAAAAATAGGCTCTATTCAAAGAAATCACCTGGCTAAATTGTCCCAACAAATCTCTGGGTTTGAGTGAAAGGGGAATCTGTGCGGATGAATGAGTGTGGTCCTGCTGACCCAGGCAAAACCCACAGCAGAGAACGGCAAGGATTATTGTTCTGCTTCCAGCACAGAGATGTCACCAAGGACAGCGTGACCCCTCTGATCCACACGTGACTCCCCTTTACAACTGTTTGCTGGGGAAAAGGGGGGGGGGATTGGGATTCACCTCTGCTTTGTTACATTTCCAGAAATGCAAAATGAAAGGACAAGGAAAGAAGCCATCTAAGCTCTGGTTCCAAAACTATTTTTTATTGAACACAATGCCAAGTGTGTCTTTTATAAGAATTTGCAAATATTTAAGGGTAAAAAAAAAAAAGAAACATAAATACACTTAAATATCATTAGAAATAACTTAACTTGTAGAAAACAACCGTGCCACTTAAAAACCAGCTGGCACCTGAAACACTGAACACACAGAACATATTCTTCACTGTTCATTGGATATTTAGCCCTTCCCTTTTTAAATATAATATATAAAATGTATATAAAAATAATAATAACAAACAATTGTAACATCAACAATGTAAATGAATGTGAAATTTCAACAGTCCAGTGTTTCAACAAGTGCTTTTGTTTAAGTGGAGATAGGTTCTAAGGCCTTCGTCCCCCTCAACCACAGTGCTCGAGTTTCTCTCCACTTTTTTGCCACAGGTGCCTTGCCACACAAATACATGTTATATTCCATATACAGTGTCCTCCTTTACATTAACAAGCACAGAGGCTTTTTATTGCCTTAATAAAAAAAAGTGCCTTGCCGTCTTGTCTGGTTTCCAAGGCCAAGTGTCACAACTCCCTGACAGTCCTGAACCCGTTGGGAAAGCCATGCCCATTTGATTATTCAACACATCCCCTTCAAGATTGCAGGGTCCTCATCGTTATTCCTCCAAATTCGTTCAGTTTGGTGCTGCGGTTTCATTATCCCATCAAGCAATTCTTTGGGATTTGACCCCATGGTGGCAACGGGTCCATCAGTGTTCACACCGCTCTTCCTATGCAGATAACAGAACCATGAATGGTCTCTTTGCCGCTGCTGGTAGCGAAGCTGTTCATCGTTCAGGTAAGTTAATGATGGGCACCCACTGGTCCATACACCGGCTCTCCCTGCAGAAGTGATTCACTTTGCTCAAAGCAGGGTCCTTCCACTGTGAAGCATGTGGGCTCTGATAAAATCAAGAAAATGGGAGAAAAGACGATAGCTTTAATAATTTGCAGGTGTAGTACATGGGATTTTGCAGGTGACATACAAAGAAATACCATATGCTGATATTCCCCACAAATCACGTGAAGGGGAGCAGTTCTAAGTAAGTAAATGCTGTGCACGAGGGCATGTTCTGGCATGTCCTTCATAGTAAGGACACACGCCTAGTTAAACTCACATGCTTGGAAATGGCAGTCTGCAAGGCCTCAGTGTAATAAAACACGTTTTAAAGGGAATTGAACAATGCTGCAATTTCACATGAGCCCGATTACCACATGAAGTCCTGTAATTAATTATGAATTTGCTTGTCCTCCTGCACATGTGACTACAACAAACTCAACCAATTACATAAACAGCAATATTACACACAAAATGCCTTGATATTAATTCATAAACGGCTCATTCCACATAGAAGGGGGAGAGGGGGCGAAGAGAATTGGCACTTACAGTGACCAGGACACAGTGCAGGTCCATGGGCTCTCCTCCAGTCTGCTTCCCCCCTCCACCGACACCAAGGATCTCTGCTAGGCGGCTGGTGTTGTTCACCCTCAGGATGTTGATGTCATTCTCACAGCAGAACGCCTGGATGAGTGTGAAGTGGATCTGGAGGGCCACGTCTTTCACGTCGTCGTCATCTGTGGCCAGAATGCAAAGGACCACGTTATCAGGATCTCTGAAGGGTGGAAGAAAAACAGTGTTACTTTAGTTCTTTTGCACATTTGCAGATGAATGACTACAATAATCTCATGTTTAATCCTTTCACAATTATTATTATTATTATATATCTCTGTGTGTGTGTGTGTGTGTGTGTGTGTGTGTGTGTGTGTGTGTGTGTGTGTGTGTGTGTGTGTGTGTGTGTGTGTGTGTGTGTGTGTGTAATTTGATGACTAATTCCAGGGTGGAGCAGTTTAGTGGCTCCAAGTTTTACAGTAAAAGTCACAAATTATCCGAAACAACCATGCTCTTGATAAGAAGTGTCGACTTGGTGTGTTCTATCTGATAAGTACACTTACACATTGAGTGACTTGGCTGCTTCATAGACACCAACAGTTATGCAGCCTTGTGGCAATGCGGTACTGAGGACCTCCTCCAATGCTTTCGCCACAGAATCCATTCTGTAACACAATGAAGAATACATGTCAGTATTAGTAACAACTTAAAGTTAAATAAAATCACGCAGTCCAGCCTTTTTTGCTTTGTGCAGCTGTGTCTGGTCATGCTAGGCTTTGCTAGCTATAGCCTGCACCCGGTGGAAGTGACAAGACGAGAAGTGGTTTGTCAGTCATGTAAAATAACACATTTTGCAGGCGAAATCACTTGCAAAAAAGACAAAAAAGAAAATCCTCTACTTTCATTTAAAGTTGTACGGTAAACCATAGAAATGTTATCTCGAGCAAACGTGCAAGTTGTTCGCGTGCTGTGGAAGTATACCTCGTGACAGTGCAGGCTCAGCAGAGAAGAGAAAGAGTGTCCTTCGAATATTTCATACAAAAGAGAACTTCTAATATTCAGTGTGTCACGATGCTGCATATCGACTGCAATACTGCCTATCCGATTTTGCAAATGGTGACAACTTTTCCCCCCTTTTTTAAGCATTAATTAACGCATAATAATGTGCACGGGCCGCCCGCATGTCGACAAAGGAACAAAGTCCTCTGTACACTCTCTCACTGCCGGGCCGGCACGCCGGGCTTGGAGTTGGACATGTGTTATGTCTATGTCTAATGTAATCTCTCATTCCATGGATGTCTGCATACCTTTCTTGAGAGTAATCCCCATTTAGTTCCTCAAACGTCATGTTGTACATATAAAATCCAAGATCCAATGCACGTCCCAGAGAGCAGGCTATAGTGCTGACTGATGATCGATGGCTGTAAATGTAGTATGTCGACGAGCACCGTGCACGTACGCTCTGATCCGTCTGTTCTTCACAACTGAGGAACAAAATCTGGTAACTTCTCATGAAATTCTCCTGGACAATGCTGTTGTTACTGTCTCGTTTGCATACCGCGTGCCGATTGGCCGCAAAAACAGCAGCGACAGTTATGAGCCAAACTTGATTGGCTGACCTTGG
This sequence comes from Protomyctophum parallelum, assembly GCF_964188405.1. Lineage (NCBI taxonomy): Eukaryota > Metazoa > Chordata > Actinopteri > Myctophiformes > Myctophidae > Protomyctophum > Protomyctophum parallelum. Next base: position 13,827,894 of record NC_139709.1, read on the forward strand.
CAGGAAGGCGTGGCCTGTCTCCAACCGGGTTGCTGCACTGGCTGGCTGCACTGCAGCATTAGCACTTATGTGCTAAGTGCTAATGCTTCAAAGTACAAATTGACTACAATAACTACTAGTATGCATAATTATCTTTTTATGTCGGCAAGACACTGCTAAATTTGAAATAAATATGTCGGTCTGGATATAGTTGCTTGTCTAAATCTAAACCTATTTCTACTTTACTCACTCTGATCTAAACAGAAGACAGACAGGCACTGCCATGTTGCATGAAACGATGCAGTCTACCACTCTATCATTCATTGTCAATGGAAGCCACTGAAGCCAGCGACATCATGTCATGACGTTGCAAAGATACATGATCCGTACGTTTGTAGCTTCTGCAAGCAAGTGCAAAAGCTACAACAGCTGCAAATACACCGTGCACCTTTGCATCATTTGCATCTGCCCGTGTGAACGCAGCTATAGCATTATTATGGATAAAGTTTTACACAATTAGTATTAATACATTCACCTCCCCAGAAAGAGTGCGGGACTGCGTGTGGTGTGTTGTGTTGTTGATAGGACATGGCAATGCATGTCGTCTGCACTCTGCACTCTGATTGCCCCATAGAGACTTTATTTGGTTCCCAAACTTTTTCATATCAAGGACCCCCAAATTGACACTAATTAGCCCTTTGAAAAGATATGCCAGGGACCCCCATAAGAGAAAGGTTTTACAGCTCCAGCAGTCATTCTCAACCCGTTTAATTTCTTAAGGACCCCCAGTTTGACATGCATTTAGGCAGCCTAATGCACGTGCGTAGTCTACCCCCATTTAATGGCATTTCTTATTTAGGCTATATCTCTTGGAGAGAGAGTTACAGACCCTATTCCATTTGGTTCCAAACTATCATTTTGCTGGGGACCCCCTGGAACTCCCTCAAGGACCCCTGGGGGTCCCCGGACGGTCGGACCCCACTTTGTGAACCACTGCCCTTAGCCCTAGAGGGGGCACTATAGCCTAGTCACTGGACCGTTCACTAGCGAGCGAAAACCAGCCGAAACCGCGCGCAGGTGATGGCCGGGACAGTCAGAATGCAAAAGATTGGCGCCAGAGAAAAGCAAACAAATAGGAATAGGATAATAAAAAAAAACCTTAACACCAATTTGTGTCTCAACTGTAAACTGGTCAAACCAATAAACTGGTCCCGTATACGTCATTGGTCCAGCTTATAGTTCTGTAATAAACAAACTGTTTAAATGTCTGTTCATGCAAATTTAAGAATGTGATTTATTCTCTCCATTATTATGGGTTCCAAATTAAACAATGATTGTGGAGTACTGTGTCAACCCTGATAAGGATTTGTGTAAGGGTTTGCAAGCCTAGTAGTATGCTGTGCTGGACAAGACATACTGTATTATAGCCTATAATGTCAAACTAAATAAGTCATTCAAACTTGAACACTGATAACATTTTTCAATGTAGTGATTATTTTTGTTTTTTAAATTATAGGCCATACAGATACACATACTGTACAGTTGAATCTGAAATCAGCTATGAAGAAAGTTGTGACCTCCTGGCTGTGAACAAGAGAGGAAAGGTGATAAGTCGCCGCCTGGTGGTTGCATGACATCCCTGCACTCCCAGACATTTTTATTTTCAGGACAATGTCTTTTTATACCATGTCACTGTTTTTACATGTGTTTTATTTTTACTGTGTTATTATTTATTGTTGTTTTTTTGTTATTATACTGTGTTATTATTTATTGTTGTTTTTACCTGTGATGATATTGTTGTCTATGAATTGATTGCATAGAGCCTACATGGAAACACGACCGCAAGGACTTTTTATTTTTGTGCTACCTATCCCTTTCTGACTGAATGTCTGACTGTACTGCTGTTGCTGTTTATACATTCTGTCTAATAAACTATTCAATCAATACAAATGTTATTACTTATAAAACACAGAAATAAATGGACCTTTTCCCAGAAATGCAGTGGTAGCCTACTATGTAGGCTACAAGTTGGCAACAGGCCAACAGCACGTACAACAAGGCCTGCATCCACTCGATCATTATTGGAGGAAGGTCCCTCTTGATTGGATGAAGGATTTGCCCTCTAGCCAAAAAACATTTTTTGACCCCAGGGGTTAACTGGGGACAGGGAGGAACTCCTTATATGGTCAGCACTCAGCACACTACAGTAGGGAGGATTATCACAAAAAAAAGAAAAGTGATATTTTAATTAAGTGAAATCACTGAAGATACCTTTAATTTAAGAATAGTTCTATGTCCCAGTAAGAAAGACATGCTTTAACTGGGAGTCAGCTCTCTCTCTCTGAGTCTATATTGTAAGCTACAATCAGAATCAGAATAAGACAAGGGGGGACAAGGGGAGTCAGAAATCTACATATTTACACATACATGGTAAATGGTAGCACTTTTATTGAAAGCCACACACACACACACACACACACAGACACACACACACACACACACACACACACACACAAATGGCGGAGGAAACCATGCAAGCCACCAACCTGCAGGAGCAATTAGGGGTTCAGAGTGTTGCTCAATGACACTTTGACACTAACTCTGGGGGAGCCCACAGGGATCGAACTGGGAACCTCACAGTTGCCATGTCGGTCGTTCTACCGGCCACTCTACCCACATGAACCTGAGATAGGGTAGAAAGGTGTGTGAGCATAGCAGCAGGTGTATACTGTGCATTAAAGACATTTATATACTTAAGGACACTGTCTGTCTGCTGGGGACACAATACGTATCTGTGTTTGGAAGGGGTGTGACAGACAATCCTTGATTAGTTCCATATATCTTTTAACCACTTGAACCCCAGCATCCAAATTCTAGAGGGAACATTAGCCAAAAATAGCAGATTTACAAGTTCACAACACAGCCCAGGTACAGATCCAACTCATGTCCAGTTTACGTCAAGTTTAAGTGGTATAACATGGACACCTCTTTACTCTACTCTAAACTAGAATCCAGATTATCAGTGGCGTGCACAGACATTTAGAGGGGCAGGTGCTCAAGTGAAAAAAGGAACCTTGTGCAGTGCGTGGAACCGGCCGGTTGCCTTAATGGTGTGAGATTTATAGATTTTGGGGCATAAATAATATATTAGAAGATATTTTTTTAATAATTGATCAATGTCACCATGGTCCACATACTGTACACTGTACAATTATTTCCCTTTTTGTTCAAAAGGGCACATTGCTGTCCAGAGGGCAAGGGCAGGTGGTGCTCTAGCACCCCCTAGTGTCTATCTGTGCATGCCACTGTATGAATGGGAGAATGTAATGCACAATCTATGTTTGGATATATTATGTTTTGTATAATAACTGACTTTGCCACGTTTAGTTTTACAATTTACAATTTACAATTTAGGCATTTAGCAGACGCTCTTAATCCAGAGCGACTTACAATAATCAAGAACAAAAGCATGGGAATACATCACAAAAGCATTTATCATAAAACATGCGTAGTTTTGACCTTGGGAACAGAAAGCAGACCTAACAGACACAAAGCCAATGCAAAGATGCAAAGAACTAGAGTGATCCACTTTCTTGTCTTAATGAGGATCTGAGCAGCAGTGATCTGAATCAACTGCAGCCTGATCCATTTTTAGGGATTACAGCCAAATGTACTGAACTGAAGATAGAAATACATTTTTACAATTTTTTTCCAAATCTTGCTGGACATATCTGTAAGTCCTTTAATCCTTGATATTGTTATAATGACTTTTCTTACTGTGACTGAAATTCAACATTTAATTTAATGGGCATGAAATCTTAGGCTGATTTTGTGTTTCTCAGTTGAAGTTAAAAACTACAGCATAAAACATTGAACCTCCTACTCAGCCAATCTGTAACACACACGATCAGCATAAAGTAGAGCAGCCAACTCAGAAGTTGTTGAACAATTCCCCTGCTACTGTAGCTAAGTTTTGGAAGATGAAGTTTGACAATGTACTTTCAGACATTAATGGATTTGGGAAATGTGAGATGTTTACAGAACCTCAGTATGAGTTTTTGTCCGTCTCCAACAATACTAATGTCACACAAACTCTGTGTCAGACTGGATGGGTGTATGACAACACTACCTTTAAATCTACAATTGCTACAGAGGTAAGTGCTTTTCAATATAGGTGATTCAGGTGTATTTATTATCACAAATGAAATTAGAGAACCATACAATGCTGAGAAATTAGTTGACCCTGATGATATGTAATGATTTGATAAGATTTTATATTGTATTGTAAGTTTGCAAATGTTCTAATATTTTAAATGAATGTAGTCTCCCTAACTTCTTACAACTTCCATTCCCCTTTGATTGTTGAAATCCTATTGAGCATGAAACGTTAAGACTCATTACCCTGTGGACTCTAAATTTAGTACAAGAGAGAAAAAACAACACTGGACAGTGAATTGTTTTATGCGTTTCTATGAGTATACCTGTAGTCTGTGATGCTACAGTGCAATCTGCAATGCACTTCTTATAGAGATAGACCACTCTACTGAATATGTCTTTAGAAATCGACCGTTACGTCTTCATCATGCAAAATAATACAGAAAGCAGAACAAATATATACAAAATTAATTGAGTAATGATCATGCATAACACCTGGGAGTGAGAAGAAGCACACATTTCTGGATCTTGTGAGAACTCCAAATATGAGAAAACTTGCCATATGTTCAGGGATAGTATGGTAAGTAACAATGCCATATAGCGGGATACTATTGTGTGATTGTCATGATCACAGCCCTTTTGAAAGAGTCAGAATCATGTGGCTATTTATGAAGACTTTGATATGCATTTGCCATTGGTCAATATTGGTTGAATATTCGCAGCAAATAATACATGCTAGTTTTAATGCACAGAAACTGTCTTCTCCACTCTTCAGGTTTGGAGTTGCATGTACATATTATGGGATAAATCTGAATTTAACTGGATTTGGGTTAAACCCATACCTTACACAGATTATATTTGCCTCAATCGAAATTCCAGGAAAGGTTTGTGTCTATTACTTCCTGAACAAGTTTGGCAGGAAACCTGGTGAGGCTGGGGCATTGCTACTAACTGGAGCCTGTCTTTTTATTAACCCGTTTGTTCCAAAAGGTATTTTTTGATTTCTACCAATATACAATAATGATTTGATCAAATATTCAGATATTTCATAATGTCCCTAGTACAATGGTGTGGTCTGATTCAGAATGAAAATAAAACTTGATGAATCTACGACGCAAGTTTGCACTGTCAAATTAATTATACACTTGCATGTCTTCCTTCAGATATGGGCGTAATTCGCACCATTGTGGCTGTCCTTGGTAAAGGCCTATCAGAAGCATCCTTTACCATCATGTTTTTGTACACAACTGAACTCTACCCTACAGTAGTCCGGTTAGTCAGCAATAGAGCCATGAAAGCAAGCTTGAGCACAGTGTAATAATTACCACCTGTGCTGTTATATTGCAAGTATGGAGTAATGTGGGATGTTTGATTATTCAGGCAGAATGGTCTGGGATACACCTCATATATGGCACGGCTTGGTGTGTCCATTGCCCCGCTCATCTCCCTATTGGATGATGTGTGGCTGCCCCTGCCTGCTGTGGTTTATTGCATGATGGCAGTTGGATCTGGAATAGTTGCTACACTCTTGCCTGAAACACTTAGACGTCTACCAGAGTTCATCGAGGACATTGAACAGCCACGGTATGAAGTCTTACAGCACTGATTTATTTTACCAGCTTATTTTAACATTCAATTATAAACATTTTCCACATTACAGATCACAAACCAATGAAAAGGAATGGACATAAACCACCTCTTCATTAGAATTTCTGATGAAGAATGTGTCAAAACGTTAATCTATAATAAAGCCTTAACTGGGAGCTTCACGAAGTTAGTGTGGACTGGTCCTGCACCTGCAGTGGATGTGCCTCTTTCTTCAATGTACAGTATAAACTGAAGCATCAAATTCTAATAAAGAATTTAACAGTGAAATGTTTATTTTGGAGTAATTCCAGAATTCCATTCTGTAGTGAATGGATTTGTGTATAGTGCAGCACATCCTCTGTATTTCGATGTACCCTCAAATGAGCCACTGTGGGGCTTCTTGGTTGGGACAGTACAAAAGGGGAAATGAAAGAAACTCTTCACCCATTTTCAACCTTAAACTTCATATTTGGTCCTCATTAATGCACATTAAGATAGTACCATTTTGGTTTGCTTGCTCAGTTTCAGAGCAGGGCTGTGGACATTTTGGAAACCCAGTGCCTACCAATTATAGGTAGACAGGTTTGGTCATTTCAAACTAGTCATTGATGCAATTCCAAGAACAATGGCTTTCCAAAATGCTAACATTCCAGGAAGAGAATGATATCCTATAAGTTAAAACAGTCATACCAGGTGAAGATTGACAGAAATCTATATGGGAAATTGTAAATACAAACATTATCTGGAGTCAAATGAAGAAACCACCCGTTAAGATACGTGTAACACAAATCTGTAGCTGCTCACAAACCCAAAACCACATTTGTGGATAGATTGTGTTTTGTTTTGTTTTGTAGTGGAACTGGATGCAAAAATACAGTTTGACTTTGTAAGCAATGAAACCAGCAACAAATCTCGTTTTGAGATACTCTGAAACATGCCACCATCTCCTGACCTACAGGATCCAGGGGAGGGGGGGGGGGGGGAATACAAAACCTCAAGGAAGCAAAAGAGACCCTTGAAACCAATGCAGAAGAGTATACCGTCAAAACAGTTTCCAATTTACCCTCTTAACACTGGATTATGAATCCATCTCATCATATACACATTTAAATCCTAGATGTGATTTATACTGGGTGCACAGAAAGTTCCAGACTTAGACATATGAGCAGACATGTTGCAAGCTTGTAGCTCAGTCACTTTCGGTGCGCAACCAAGTATAAATCAAGCCATAAGCCTTCAATGTCTTGGTTTGTGCACCTCATCTAAGTACTAATATTACAGTCACAAACTCACAACTAAAGTGGGGGAAAGAATTTAGCAGACATGTTTATTTCAGACTAGTTTTATCAATTTCAGCACAAACATCTTGCTGGGTTATGTGGTGCACATCAGTAATTTTCTTCATTCAGTTTTTGATGTGGATGCTTTTGAGGCGACCGCCTTCATAGAAGAAATGCGGCGCTTCTTGGCAATTGCCCGCTTCTCCTTGGCCTCCTGTTTGTACAACAACAACATGTCGGTCAAATACAGTTGCAGGACAGTTCATGATCGCACAGTTGTACAAATTGTGATTTGCACCAAGTATATGACAGAAGCCCTGCAGTAGTTTTGTAGGATGCATGGGAATGCTGTAAAAACTATACTTTCTTTTCCTGCATCAACCTGTGGATTTTCAGCAAGCACCAAATTGACAGCAACCAAACTTTTTAACTCAATGACTGGCCGATTTATCTCACATACCTTCATTCTCTTGGCCAGCATCTTGGCATAGTCCGAGGCCTCCTCTTTGTTTTTCAGGGCACGCCTTTTCTTTAGTGCAATGCGGCGCCTGTTGTGCTGTAGCACGCGAGGTGTGACCAGCCGCTGGATCTTGGGAGCCTTGGTTCTGGGCTTCTTGCCTGATTGAGAGTAAAGTAGCCTGCATCAGGACCCGCCGTTACCATGTGCCACTGATGATGCAATTATTAGACCCCTGTGACTCCAGTAACCAAGTAGAGGCTCAAAGAACACACTAAACATCGGTGCTTGAGCAACACAGGCACATGCAATTTGTACCCATTATGCTGGACAGAACACGGTACCAAATTTCACCTTCTTTTTTCACAGGTCTCCTGATCACGTACTGCCTCACATCATCCTCTTTAGACAGGTTGAAGAGCTTGCGGATCTTGCTGGCCCTCTTGGGACCCAGGCGACGTGGTACAGTGCCATCAGTCAGTCCTGGAATTTCTTTCTCACCTGAGTGAGAAACACACAAGTTAGTACAGGACATGAAAGTCAGAAAAGTAAAAAAAAAAAAAAGATAGGCAGTGTGATTATTATTATTGATAATCTACAAAGCTCAAATTTCACATTCTAAAGTTGCATACAAACAGTAAGAACTCCATCGTAAACTAGCATAGCTCGCCATTTTAGTAATTTGGAGGCTATTGCAGACACCTTTACTTGCGCCAAGCAATCAGGAACCATTAGTAGCAAACCCCATCAAGCCTAAAAGTTGACATGTCAACGTTTCATTTCTCATGTCAGACAAGGTCCAAATCATATCCGTTGCAAAAATAACCTATACAAGTGCATTACCTTTTTTGACGATGACCAAGTTGAGAACGCTGAGGTTGGCGTCGACAATACAACCACGCACAGACTTGCGCTTGCGCTCGCCAGTCCTGCGGGGGCGGTAGCAGGAGTGGCCCTTGAAGAGCAGAAGTTGCACACGGCCCTGGGTCAACACACCCTGCTTCATTGGGAAGCCCTGTTTGTCGTTGCCTCCACTGATGCGCACCACATAGCCCTGCATGAGCAGATAATGACAGGAACATTTACAGTACTGCATTAATGTGTCCGACATTGCAGAACCATTTCAACATTAACTAGTATTTTCTCCCAAGCTGAGAGTTCAGATTTTGTGATCGAGAGCAATGCAGTTCAACTTCAGACATGGTTAAGGTCACATTCATACCAGAGCGCTTTGCTGCGATTAAAAAGAATTCTGCTGCGCATTTTCAGAAAGTGCACTTCGTTTGGCAGGTGTGAAGGCTCATTCGAATCGTAATGCGTATCAAAGAACCGCATTATACTCAGAGCTAAAACGGGGGTTTCGCTTCGCTTCCAATCGCAGTTGATTACGATTCGGTGCAGGTGTGAATGCAATCCGCAGTAAATAAAGGAAATGAAGCAAACAATGTAGCGGGTGAGGAGCTGAACACAGTTGGAGACGGAGAAAGCATATTTTACGCAGCGCAAAGATGTCCCGTTACCGTGGATAGACGTGGTCGAATGAGGAGACTGAAGCCCTGATCGAAATGAGGACGAGTACATTAATCAATTGCTTAAGAAAACACATAAACACTGCAGTGCAGTGTAATAGTATTATAGCCTACAGAATATTCTGTCTGTCTGTGCGTGCCGTAAACATGGAGTGCTGTCACTGTGTGGGGACTAGTGGGGACTGGAACTTTCATCTCAATAAACGTGTAAACATTTTGCGCTGCTGTCTGTTATATCAGTGCGCTCAACGCTGTGCCTGCATGCCCAATAGAACAGTGTGTGGGGCACTGTGGCTGCGTGCGTATAGTGAGAGAGAGAGAGAGGGGGGGGGGGGGTGGTCCAGTCCCAGACGGCACGACACATGCACGTTATGAGTATAATTTTTTCACAATAGATTTCACTGTGTTGTAGGCTGTGTTGTAGGCTAGGTTTATGAATGGAACACATTGATAAAGGTCCCCCCTGCTGCGTTTCCAATTGCTACGGATGACAGTGTGAAGGCAAACCGCAGCAAATTAAATATGCAAGAATCCCAAAATCTCCACCCATACGCATGAGTCTACCGAAGTATTAGGTGAGAATGTGGCCTAAGTCAGGTTGCATCTGGTAAAGCAGCTCCAGTTACTATAGGAACAAGCTATTCCCCCCTTAACTACAGGGCAGTGAAAGGGTCTGCTGGTGTGCTTACAATGTGCAGTACATGACATGTAAGTCATGCATGCATTATGATGCATACAAAATCTATAGTGATATGTTCTAAACTTAGAACATAACATTCATTGTCTCCACCAGGCCGAAGGCCTAGGGGGAGAGTATGTTTTGCACTCCGTCCGTCCGTCCGTGTGTCCGTGTGTGTGTGTGTGTGTCCGTCCGTCCGTCCGTCCGTCCGTCCGTGAGCAGCTAATCTCGGCCACCGTTAACCCGGTCGATGCCAAATTTTGCACACACACTCCCTGGATGCCAACGATGAACCTCTGCCCCAAACTTTCCAGAACGGCCTGTTATAGCGCCACCAAGAGGCCGCTTTGTGCAAAACAAGTTTTTGCACAGTACACCTACAGATTTTGTCCAAACATCACGCAAATTCGTACACAGTCTCTCTAGAGCCATTCAACGAAACCGGTCTTTCAGATTTCCAGAACGGCCTGTTATAGCGCCACCAGGAGGCCGCTCCAGGAGGCCGCTTTGTGCAAAACAAGTTTTTGCACAGTACACCTACAGATTTTGTCCAAACATCACGCAAATTGGTACACAGTCTCTCTAGAGCCATTCAACGAAACCAGTCTTTCAGATTTCCAGAACGGCCTGTTATAGCGCCACCAGGAGGCCGCTTTGTGCAAAACAAGTTTTTGCACAGTACACCTACAGATTTTGTCCAAACATCACGCAAATTGGTACACAGTCTCTCTAGAGCCATTCAACGAAACCGGTCTTTCAGATTTCTCAGACTCCATCCTGATTGGTTAAGATTGGCTTCCAAAGTTCACAGGAGTGCTCAGTTTCAAACAAAATGCTGCAAATCATGAACACATCGCGTGATTTCCGTGAGGACGAAATGCCACATGAACAATTTCAACTCAGCCTCAAGGTGGCGCTATAACTGGCCCAAAAGTGTTTTTACCTCTAACTGCACGGATCTGTGGATAACTTTGTATGCCAACTCCCTAGAGGCCAAGGAAAAACCTTTGCCTGGAATTCTTCACATCTGCTCATCCTGGTGGAGACCTGTGCCCAGTAGGGCACTTTTTCTAGTTGTTTCTGATATTGCAGGTCGTGGAAGTTATGCAATGCATGCATGTATAAACTACCATCATCAACTACATTACCAAGGTAGAGCAGCTCCAGTTTATGGCAACACATACAGTAGGCCATCTCCCCTTTACTACAGGGAAGTCCAAGGGGCTTCTGGTTTACAATATTACCATGAATACTAAATCTATAATCATGCGTTTAATTACTATTTCTTACCTTCCACTCATCTCCAAGAGGGTCAGCAGGCACTTCAGTAGCCATGCGCTTCTCGTAAAAGATTCTAAGTTTTCTTTCATCATCCACTTCAATTAGCTTTTGACAGCCAGTAGCCGGGAAAGAAATGTTCAACTGCAAGACAAACACACCAATATTAATAACCTAGCAGTGACGTCATGTGGCAGCCCCAGTGCATGGGCACCCACCCCTCACTTTTTGTATTAACAATAAATTGATTAATTGAAATATTTATTAACAGTTTGCAGAATTACAGTACATTTCAAGCACAAACTTAACAAAGACTGTTGTTAACTGTGAGGAGACGACCCAATTACGCATTACACTCGTTTACAAGAGGGTCCACCATGTTCAATTAATCAAACAAGATGCGTTATCCCCCTGTGCCTTATAATTATTGTTAATTAGATCTTCCTCGACTTGACAAGTGGCACAAAGTCAGCATTACAGCAAATTGTCTAGCACAAACTTCATAGTTTCCCAATGCAAATCTGGCGAGGGAGGGGTATACCCAGGCTAAGTTTCCCCTAGAGTCTAGGGCCTAGACTCAAGGTGGGGGTCTGGGGGATAATGTTTAAGTTGCTTGTATTTGAGAACACAAGGTACCGTAATAACTTCCATAACGTTAAGTAATTCAAACTATAGCCAGCAACTGTAAACTATTGAATTAAAGCTTTATTCTAAATCTATAGACAATATAGTCCAATATAGTCCATACTATGGACTAGAGATAGAGTATGACTATTGACTCCGAACCTATAGTTTGGATATAAAAATATATCATCATTATCTACCATAGAATACATATGTAAGTTATGTAGCTTGACCGCTGGTGCACTTTTCAGAGCTCGGTCTTACAGGCATATTTCACACGACAAGGCTACACGTGTTGATGAAGAGCACGAATGATTGAAATTCGACATAATTTTATAAACTGTGAAAATATGACAAAATAATTTTAATTACCTTCATCTTGAAAACTTAACACACAGCACAATCTCCTGCCACACTGAAAAGAGGCTAACAGGTATGGATCCGGATGTGCCAAACAAGAGAAGTGTGTGTAAAGTGAGTGCACTGTCGAGCTTCCTTCACATGTGTTACCAACTAATTAATTAGTCCGGCACTGCTGGTGTTGAGCACGAACAACGAGTGGCCCAGGAAATGAATCGCAATGCATTTTGACCATAGGCATTTCTTAAATTATTAATTTAAAGACCTTTTAAGCGTCGTACGAAGCCAACTCTTGTCGTGACAAATCATGACAAGACACACAATATTTTGGACCAAACAAAGAATTAGAAAGTAGTACTTTTTTTCTTTATTTTTCTTCTTTGTAATTATTTGTTTTGTCCAAAATATGGTGTGTGTTGTCATGATTTGTCACGACAAGAGTTGGCTTCGTAGGCCTACGACACTTAAAAGGTCTTTAAATAAATAATTTAAGAAATGCCTATGGTCAAAATGAATTGCGATTCATTTCCTGGGCCACTCGTTCTGAAAGGGGGAGGGACTGCAACGCTCTATAGCTGGAGGCCAGGGCCCAGGGGCCTAAGATTATTAACATGTGCCAAATATTGCATTCTTGTAGGTTTTATCCCAGGAAATCAAATGGAGGGAATTAAAGTAGTGTGTGTACACCAAAGGAGAGGGCTCTATTATCAGCTTCTGTCTTGTAATGTATCAATGTTTCCACTGGAGGGAGAGAGAGAGCTTTGACTGAGAGAAGCGTTTCACTATGTTAGTGAAAGTAGCCTATAGGCCTGAGTGGTGGTGGTGGTGGTGGTGGTGACTGGTGGTGGTGGTGGTGAGTGAGTGAGTGAGTGAGTGAGTGAGTGAGTGAGTGAGTGAGAGACAGACAGACAGACAGACAGACAGACAGACAGACAGACAGACAGACAGACAGACAGACAGACAGACAGACAGACAGACAGACAGACAGACAGACAGACAGACAGGCAGGCAGACAGGCAGGCAGGCAGGCAGGCGCAGGCAGACATCATGAAACGACATAATTATACTGGTACTATAGTATGTAATCTTTCTTTATTTTCATAATTTATTTTCATCGTCAAAAATCATAAAAAAATGACATACTGTATGTCATTGAAAACTATGAAAAGCAACAGACTATAGGCCTATAGTAGGCTTATATCGTTTTTACTATAATAGTATATCGTTGGAAACCATGAAAAGGTCATACTATAATATGTAATTTTTCATGATTTTTGACAATGAAAGAATGTTGGAAAAGAAAACATGAAAAACGACATATGTTTTTTTATGGTTTTGGACCTCCCACTGCACAAATCTCTCCCTAGTTGCAATGCTACACATTCTCTTACTATAATAGAGAGCTTGCACAGATAAACAGTACATATTACCTTCAGCCAACCATCTCAGCTCTACACGGTGCAACACTAGCCCTACAATTCCATGTGACTGTTCAACACGGAATCTTCAGGCAGTTCTCAAATGTGTACACTAGAGAGAGCTAAGTGATTAGATGATTTGTCATTGTTCAAGTCGGGATATTCCACTATACTGCTGCTGAAGAACACAAACCATATATTCAAGCTTGACCCAGAGGAACATTAATCAGATATGGTTCAGGGAGCTGGTCTAAGTTTCACTGGAGTTTCCAAATAAGAAACTATATGCACATATGATATGATTTTAACATTTCAAACATTTGAAAAGAGTACTTTCTACTTTTGGTAGGCTGCCAATACCTTTGTACTTTTACTCAAGTACATTTTGAATCCCGGACCTTCCGAACTTGTAACAGAGTAGTTCTACAGTATTGCAGTTCTGCAGTATTGGTACTTTAAGTATTTAAATATAGCTACTATAACAATTGAGTTCCACCACTGAAATATCCACCTAATGCATATCAAACTATCTTTGGAATTAAAAAAGTTGAGAATCACTTGCCTAAAATGCTGTACCTGCTACAGGTGGTGAACAAGTGGTGTTACATCATCTATGACAGTGATTCTCACCTGGGATAACGCAATAGGCGCATATACTGTAATATATATATGAAAACTTTATCCTGTTGGCATATATACGTTAGGGGAAACAGTCCGAAACACATGCAGTCTCTTAACTGAGGTTAAAGATGGAGTGTACAGAAAGTGTTAAAATTATGTTTTTATGTGGCCACATGCCCACACCCACCAGGCCATTAAGTATGCCTGCATGGTTTTCACCTTAGCACCACACACCTGAACTTAAGCCTCACCCACAGCTGTTGTTGTATGATAATGTGGGAGGTGTTAAGCGTTATTCATAGTCTAATATTTTCGGTGGTGAGGTGACCACCGAACTACAACATGATGTCACCGCGGTGAAGAGCAAACCACCGCTCTGCCCAGCCCTTCTCTCTGTGGTCACCTCACCACCAAAAATCCAGACTATGAATAGGCCCTTTAGGGTTATATGATGACACTAAAATGGTGTTATTTCAATTGGGTCTTTTGACTCAAAGGCTTTCAGCTTTCAGGAAGAAACCAAAAATACACAGGGAAGACATATTTGAAGATTATATAACCACACATGGGGGTCTATTAGAGCAGTGGTTCCCAAAGTGGGGTCCGGGGACCCCCAGGGGCCAGGGGTCCTTGAGGGAGTTCCAGGGGATCCCCAGCTAATTGATAGTTTGTAACTAAATGGACCCTTATGGGTCTGTAACTCTGAGAGTGTACAAATGGAACAAAGTGGACCCGTTAGGGTCCATATTGAGTTTTATCTATTGTGTATGATGGTGGTTAGAAAAGTAACAAGTTTAGTGTAGTCAATGATGATGATGTTGATCCTCAATATATAATATCTATTCTTATAGAAACTCAGTAAAAAAAAAAGAAAATAAAGTTATGGTAACATTTTATGAAGCCCATGTCTATTATGCATAATAAAAAATACTTTCGTATAAGTAACTTAATTCTGGGGGATCCCGAGGCGTATACCCAGCAGATTTTGGAAATATAATTCCTCCATCTCATCCTTGGTCTGCATGCCCGGGGGTATCCTCCATCTCCTCCTTGGTATTCCTCCATCTCATCCTTGGTCTGTGGGGTGTGCGAGGACCTCCCTATAGGGAGACGTTCGAGATGCATCCTAACCAGGTGCCCAAACCACCTAAGCTTCTCACCCTATCTCTAAGGGAGATGCCAGCCACCCGTCTGAGAAAACTCATTTCGACCGCTTGGATGATTGTATATGCAACCTTATTCTTTCGGGCTTGACCCAAACTTCATGACCATAGGTGAGAGTAGGAGATTGGCTCGGTATAGACAGAGAGCTTTGCCTTCTGGCTCAGCTCTCAGTGAGGTACAGCGACGGCAATACCACCCCTGCCGCTCCCATCCTCCGGCTGATCTCCTTCTCCATCCTCCCCTCACTTGTGAACTAGATCCCAGGATACTTAAACTCCTTCACCTGGGGTAATGTCTCATTACTTGGACTGCGCAATCCATCGGTTTCCTACTGAGAACGATGTCCTCAGATTATATGCTGATCCTCATCCCAGCAAAATCTTATATATTCCACCAGATATATATTCTTGAGGGGCACTAGCCCCTCCTATGTCCAGCTTTGAGGGTCTAGACCCTCATTGGGTGCTTTAAGTATAAAGTAATGACATTCCTGCTCCACACGTTTTCATATTTGCGATTGACAATAAAAGGAGAAATTAGAGTAGACGAGCAAATCGGCTAACCAACCAATCACATACATTCAGTTGTTCATGAGATGATGTATGATGATGTGAAATGATAAGAGCGCCCCTCACTTCACACGGGCACTAAATACAGCTTTTGTCCCCACACGTCTCAAGATTTGCCATTGACAATGAACGAAGAAATTAGGTCAAAATTCCGCAAAATATGACATAAATTAAATATCAAAACATAAACGCCATTGACATTGAAGCGAAAATGTACGTCATATGTAAATGAGCAAATCAGCTAACCAATCACAGGCAACAGGCATTCTGATTGGCCAGTATGAGATGATGTATGATGATGTATTCGGTTCTGCAAGAGGACTTGTATAGGACAACAGTTTGTAGTTCAAATTGCTTGGACATTGCTTGTGGCGTCCCCCAGGGTTCAGTATTGGGTCCCAAACTCTTTATTCTGTATATCAATTAAATTTGCAAAGTATCACATCTGCTGTCACTGGTACGTTTTGCAGAAGACACAAATGTTTTTTTGCTTTGGGGATAATTTGGACAAATTACAGGGTGACATCAATGATGAATTATGCAAATTAAAATTGTGGTTTGATTGAAATTAAAAAAAGATCTTTAAATGTGAGCAAGACTAAGTTCATGCTATTTGGTAAATGCAGGATAAACACACAGGTATCATATTCAGATAGATGGGGTTGCTATAGGGTGCACGAATACAATGTCTAGGTGTGACAATAGATAGCGTTTAGCTGGAAAACACACATCACAAATGTAAAATATAAAGTATAGAAGTATAGCAGCAGGGACGTGCAGAGAGTGTTAGAGAGGCAGGGGCTGGAATCCCGTACGAGGGCACTTTTGGACAAAAAATGCGAAAATAGAAGATCTAAAAGCTCTCAATGTGTCGCGCTGCAACGCATTGAGAGCTTGTAGATCAGCTATTTTCGGGGTGCAACCCAGCACTCTTTAGCTAGTGGAGATGTGGTTGTACGACATGGATTTCTAAACAAATGAGTTCAAGGCAAAATACTGTGTTCAAGTTCAGGATGCTTCGGGAAAAAAAGCAATTCTCCTGAATGCTGCCTACTTCCGGCGTGGCATGGAAAGGAAAGGAGTGGCATTTGCATTTCTTTCGCCATAGTAAATCGTGGTCTGGACAGGGCACTTATTTTACAGACGGGTAAAAGGGCAGGGGCTGAAGTCCCCTTTGATGTCTATGTGTGCTTGTCCCTGTATAGCAGTCATAAACTAAGCAAAGCACGTTCTAGAATGAACTTAAGTCACTTCAGACCCTCTACTGTTCCTTTAGTCTTGCCATATTTCCATTACTGTGCTGAGGTATGGGTAACAACTATAAAACATCAATTCATTCACTTATTATTCTGCAAAAAAAGAGCAATGATGTGGAGCGAATCTTGATTGATTTGCAACAAAACAGTTCGTATCTTAGCTGTTATTCAAAATACTCATTTGCTGTTCATATTCATATCATGAACGGACATGTTTCCCTGTATTAATTAAATATGCCATTTCTTATAGTTCCCATTGAACCTCTGTCTACAGCCTCTTAACGGTTAACGGTTGGACATCACTAATTGGGTCTTACCTCGGCAAGGTTCTTAATGACCGAAGAGAATGGTTTGATTCTGATCTCGGGATGTAAAACCCCAATTGAGTCCATCCACAGATATTCCGGAGACAAAACCTTGGTGTGTTTATGGATCCACAGGTACCTGTTGAAGTGGCTCTCGTCTTGCCACACTGCTTCTATAGAGAGTTTTCCCATCAGGAAACGCCCCCTCATCTAGACTGAGTGGCAAAACAGTGTTGGAGTTTGGAAGCGCTCGTTGGAAATCACTCAACCGTTCTGCGTACCACCTGTTTCTAAATGTCACATAAGGCAGCAAAATGTTGTGTTATTGAAAACAAGCACTTCCAAACTCTGACACTTGCAGGGCATTTCTTGACAGGAAGTAGCTTATAACGTTTCTATGGTGGATTTTCATGAAACAAAATTAAACTTCAAGCTTTTCGTTCAGCTGCAATGTTGGTGAGTTTAACATTGTTTAATGCAATCAGACAGTACTTTTCTGTTTGGATGAATGGGCTGTCAAGGCCAGAAAGTCGTTTTTTGTGCCACTCAGCGGGCGTTCCCGCATAACTTCCAGGTACGATGATGTCACGCGCACTCTCTATTCCCTGCTGGGCATCCAGATCAGAGTTGTGGCTGCAAGTTGACACCAGATGATGGACAAGTAAGGCAGCTCGCCACCAAATACCGCAGCCCGGAAGTATAGTAGTCACCTTCGTGAGGGGCCATGTAGGCCTTTGAGGCGGGCCTATACGTTCATAAGTAAACGCACTGCACTCCTCGGTGTAAAACCATGGGTGTAGTACGGCGACCAGCTGGCCGAGAGCCTCGGTCCCCCATGCAGCGACCGTGGAACTTTGTGTCGACGTCCTAAACAGAAGATGTAGTCGGCGTGGCCTCGTATAGCTCCGTTTCTATTCGATCCTGAATATATTTCATCCTTCCGGCTGATATATCCTGCCAGCGGTTCATCCCCGGCACGGACGGACGTGACGACCAGCTCTCACCAGATTCTGCATGGGAAACCAGAGTTAACCTATTGCATGGTTTTCTTTTAAACTATAATCTGATTTGTGAATTGTGACAATTAAAAAGTCATAGTAAAATAGAAAACATGGGCTATATAGATCCACCCCCAGGACCTGTATTGAGAATCTTTCTTCTATAATGTTCCAATGTTCACTTGCATGAATGAGTTGTGTTCAAATTAAAAGTTTTCCACATTATGTATTCAGGCTCCCCCTGAGTTTGTGTCCTTGAGCAAGAGTCTGAATTGTTCCGAGGCTGGTGCCTTGCATGGTTTCCCCCGCCATCGGTGTATGAATGTGTGTGTGAATGGGTGAATGTAATGCATACTCTATGTAAAGTGCCTTGGATAAAGGCGCTAATCTAAATGCACCATTTACCTATGGGTCGACTCCTCTCTCCCTTGGTTTGTTAGATGCAGCTCAGAATTGAATGTTACTCAAGTCATTACCCATAATGCCCAACACCTGTTACTGTAACACTCAACCCAAATCCACTGCTCTGCTTAAACAGTCAGACTGGTTAGTTTGTCAAGAGGCATTTGGTGATCAGCATGCCGAACAAAATGAAAATATGGAAAGAAAAACCCCTACGCACCTGGCAGCGGCAGCCTACAATTCATCAGGGGGATGCTTTCCAATAATATTCTTTTCTTTTGCAAATCTAACATGTGGACCCTCCTCGACTGGGGGAGAAAAACGAGGTGGGGTAAGGAAGTTGAAGGCCTTAAGACTGGGCGACAGGCATGATGAATGCAGCACGCACTGACACCCCTATGGAAGAGACCAGAGATACCTTTGTCTTGTCACAATAATCCTAATCTGTTCGAAGATGGGGCCACATTAGAGAGAGAGAAGGACAGAGAGAGAGAGAGAGAGAGAGAGAGAGAGAAAGAGAGGGAGGGACGAGGAAAGAAAGAACAATGGAGAAAGAAACTGGGGGGGGGGGGGTAAAAACACGTATAAGAGAATGGAAGCAGAGCGCTGGTCGGCAGTGATGAATGTGGCTACATCAGAAGTAGGGCTCCGTATGATGTTTCTCTCTAATGGCCTGATTGCTCAATTAATTCTGCAGCCCGTTCTCATGCCGCCTCCCCCCCCCCACCCCACCCCCACCACTCCCTTTAATGTGGAAACGGCTTTATTTTTCTCCCAGATTAGTATAGATACAGGCTGACAGTCTTGCACTGCTCAAGGTATTTGGGAGGTATAATTCATTCATAATGCCACAATGTGCCCCATCTATCATGGGGAGCTTTTTTCCTTTACGCCCAGCGCTGCCGCTCGCTCCCTCTTCTCATTCCCAGCTTCTGGGCCTTTTGGGGCAAAGCATAAGGGAGGGAGGGGGGAGTGCACGCCACGCACTGTGCACACGCGTGTATTGTATATATGCCTGCACGTGTGCAAGCGAGACATGTGTGATGTTGACATGTTTAAGTTGGTACGGTGTGTGTGTGTGTGTGTGTGTGTGTGTGTGTGTGTGTGTGTGTGTCTATGTTATGCATGTGCATGCATATTTTAGACTATTAAGATGTCATATATAGGTGTTGAGATGGAACGTGCGTGCATGCGTGCGTGCATGTGTGAATGAGAATGGTGGGGAGGGGGCATACAAGGTTGTGGGGTCAGCAGCTTCCCTTCTACTGATGTATTAGCTGGCATATGCAAGCGATGAATTACCAGGCAATGGGAGTCAATTATCTATACTGAGGGGAGAAAAAAAAAACAGGGGCCTGGCGCCTGTGGCCCCAGGGTCTCTTTTCCAATTCAGAGAATGATTTTCCAAAGTACATGGGAAGACAGGAGAGGAGTGGTGTGGGATGGAAGAGAGGAGAGGAGAGGAGAGGAGAGGAGAGGAGAGGAGAGGAGAGGAGAGGAGAGGAGAGGAGAGGAGAGGAGAGGAGAGGAGAGGAGAGGAGAGGAGAGCCTCTCTCATTTGAGCACAAGTGGGAGAGCAGGAGGGGGGAAAAAATGGATTGCAAAAACTACCAAACTGGCCCATACTGCTCTCCATGCCACAGAGAGTGTTAGAGGGGCAGGGGCTGAAATCTCGTAAAGAGGGCACTTTTGGGCACTTATCTGCTATATCTATATATATATCTATATCTGCTATTTTCGGGGAGCAACCCAGCACTCTTTATCTACTGGAGAGATGCGGTGTAACGACATGGATTCCTAAACAAATTATAGTTCTCCTGAATGCTGCCTTCCAGTATCTGGCAGGGAAAGGAGAGTAAGGGCATTTGCATTTCTTCCACCATAATAGTAAGTGCTGCATTCGTGGTCTGGAGAGGGCAGTTGTTTTACAGACGGGTAAAAGGGGCAAGGGCTGAAGTCCCCTTTGATGTCTATGGGTGTACGTCCCCCCCCCCCCACACACCCCTTCTCTCTCCCTCCCTCCGTCTCCCTCTTTCTCTCTCACCAACCCCATCCAGAACAAGGCGCTGCATGTGTGGAAAATGCAAAAGGCTATTATCAAACCGTCAGAAATGCACAGAACGTTCACTTATGATGGATGCGTGTGGGATTTAGAAAGGCCTCCTGTCAAACACCCGGCCCTTTCCCCTACTTAACAAGTCCTCTCTTTTTTTTCTTCCCCTCCCCGTATTTCTCTCTTGGATCAAAATCATATATCGGGCTCCCAGTTGAAATAGCAGAAGACATTTGTAATATATTATCGAAGGAGCGCACACCCATGGCACTCTAGCACGTGTACTCGGCTAAAGTGTCCCCCGACGCCTTGTCAGTTATACTTCCTCCAAGGAGGGTCTATATATATTTTTTTTTTTAGAGAGAGAGAGAGAGAGAGAGAGAGAGGGGGTGTGTGGAGGTGTTGGGGGTCTTATATCATAAGCAGTCCAAGCTGTTTGGAGAAACGTGCTGTCTGTCTGGACGCTGAGGGACATGTCACATGGCTGACCCTCGGGGAAATTAGGTCATTAGCTGGACTTACAGGGGGTTTGATCGCCAGGTAATGGGTTTTAATGATGGAGTTTAGCATACAGTGCCGCCAGGGACTGACACACAGACGCACACACACACACACACACACACACACACACACACACACAATTACCCCCCCCCCCACCCTCAGTTGACAACTGACGCAGACCTTCCTATTGGATGTTGCTGCAGTATAGGAATTCTCCCAGTATAGTGACTCAAATCCATATCAAGAAAGAAACGGGGCCTTAAGTGTTTCTCTTATAAGTTGCTTTGATAGATAAACTTAATCACTTCTGTTGGACACTCAAAGTATAGCCAAACGGCCCCCTGGAGTCCATCGGGAGAAAAGAGGATAATATGAATTCAGAGAATTGGGCATGAAGCACAGCCAAGTCCTATAAACACTTTTAAATCTTGAAGTGTAAATGTCTGCCAAATGAAAACAAAATAGCATTATAACAGAAAGGTTCTTAAGTCCATACGCAGTGCATCCCAGATGTGATCAACAGCTTGGCCACAGTTCAACTTGAGATAATAGAAGGATACAGTGATGTGTGCTCTATAAACTTATGGAATGCATTGTTTATTATGGGAGGGTATATACAGTATTGTATAAAGACAGTCAGTTTCTCTGGAGTCTGGGATGAGAAAAGTGTGAATTATATAGTAGAGTGACAGTACGGCTCCCATGAACAGATATTCAGGCCTATAAGACACTTAGTCCAATTTAGTACATGCTTCTGGGAATCTGTTAGTCAGGTGGTTAATTGCACACCATGAAATGTCAGGAGCTGACATACTGTACGATGCGTACTGACAACAATTGGTTTACAAATCAATCGTAGTAGTCATCGACAAACACTGCATTCCGCATTCACAGTACAGTACAGTACAGTACAGTACAGTACAGTACAGTACAGTACAGTACAGTACAGTACAGTACAGTACAGTACAGTACAGTACAGTACAGTACAGTACAGTACAGTACAGTACAGTACAGTACAGTACAGTACAGTACAGTACAGTACCATTCACAGACTGCGGTCTGGGACATACATGGGAAACTGGCAGCCCCCTCTATCACTTAATGCGGCCCACAGGTTAATATCAGAATACTGACAAATTGATTTCAGCTGTTACAATTCCAAACATGCAAACATGACCCGCTTAATTTACTTCAGTCTATATAATGTAGCTTAATAACTAGTATTATTATGTTATTGTCTTTTTATGTCCAATGTATTTGTATTTAGTTCATAAAGTTAAAACATAACTATTACTAAATACATTTAAAATTATATCTAAAAAGGTTGCTTTTCAGGATTCCAATTAGATTTAAATTCAAACAGCAAAAATAGCTGATCTACAAGCTCAGTAGTGCGACGTGTTTTGAGCTTGTAGATCGGCTATTTTTGCTACAACAGAAATATGCGTGGCCCTCTGGACCGAGTGTGGAAATATAGTGGCCCACTCCATGGTCAAAGTTGCCCACCCCTGGTCTGGGACATGGGACATCATCATGCAAACAACAAAACTAATACAAAAGACAAATATATCCAGTGGCTTGGAGGGTAACTGAGTACTTACTGTAATTACTGATAATAATAGTAGGTGCAATAACAATACTGTGGTTGGCAACAAAGTATGTATTAAGTATGAACAGTACAATTAGAGATGTCGGAAAAGTATATAATGGATCTATGCGTATACACTATATATAGTGCTATGTCTACATAAAATGCTATCTAAGTTAAGTATCTAAGTTGAGCCTTTGCATACGCCTGCAAGGTCCTTGAGGCTACAGGGCAAGTACATACTACGGCAAGTGCTACGGGCCAAGATCGGAGTCTGAAGAGGTGAGTTTTCAGATTACGGCAGAAGATTGGGAGTGAGCCTGCATTTCTGATTGCAATGGGAACGGAAGTGCATTCCATAGTTTTGGAGCCAGTTTGGTACACGTGGAGCGTTGTCCCGGCTTTTTAGTGAATGTACTTCCAGCTTCCCTGAGCGGGAGGGTGCCAACCGTGCCATAACTTTGGACTTTGGTTGCTTTGAAGGCCAGCATCAGAGTTTTGTACTCTTTGCAGCGACCGGGAGCCAATGGAGGGAGCGGAGAAAGGGGGAGACATGTGCGAATTTTGGCTGGTTGAAGACCACCGGTAAGCGAGCTGCGGCATTTTGGATCAATTGGAGAGGCTTAAGTGCGCATGTGGACCAGTAAGGAGAGAGTTACAATAGTCACGTTTTGATATGACTGACGTGATGTCTGGATAAGGGGCTGGGCGCCTGGGCTGATGTGTGCTTTGAATGAGAGCAGACTGTCCAGGATAACACCAAATTAGGGGGTATATTACCTACTCACTGAAGGGCTGCTATTTTTTGTCTAACCAGGTTCCAGGTAAAGACATGAAATCAAGTAAGTGAGTAAGTATGTGACACTGGCCTATGGCCGAATAGAAGGCTGAATGGATGTGTACGAGCGGGTTCGGATTAATAACGCACCAGCATTACGTAGTCTGTAGTTTCAGGTCATTTATTAGAAAAGCCCGACTTTAGATTAAACAAAACAAAATTATTCGTATAAGGCTATATTCCGTTGTACATGTGCTATGCTATGTGGTGGTGGTGGTGGTTTAAATGTTTGTCCCTGCCGCTCTGGTTTCTGATCACCTGCCTCATCACAGAGTGACACACATAAATCAACGTGACGTCCTCACATTACCATAACAATCAGCAGGTCATCGTATAAATAATAGCAGCAATAGAAAACAAAATAACTCAACATTTCATAATATCATTTCTCAGGCATAATTCATAGAAAATAATTAATAATCATAAATTATAAAGCAAATCTACAAATGGCTTCAACAGGATGATTCACAGACAGGTGAAAGTTTACAATGGGAACATAACTCTTCCTTCAAAGTAAAAAAAGAAGTTGCTTGTATTGATTAAAACAAACAAATCAAAAACAATGCCTGTGCCACAATCCTGCCTCAGTCTCACTGTAGGACAGAGAAGAACATGTGGGCTGACTGACTGACTGACTGCTTTTTCAAGGTCCACACTAGCCAAGCAGGCAAATTAGACATGCACGCAGATGAGGCAAGTATAATAATTATTACTGTACTTTGTGGTTGCTGAGCCTAAGGTTGTCAGCTATAGAGATCAACCATGAAACAAGGTCAGTTTAATGACAAACCCAAAGACAGAATGTGACTAGTGAAATAATATATACTGAGTTGAGTACAACTTATTTAGTCTGGATTCAAACAATATCTGTACAATATCTCGATGGGATTCATTGATTGATTTTATTTGGCGAGGATAAAAAGAGCACAGAGCTCTTTCCGACAGCGTCACCGAGGATGAAAACACAAGAGAGCCTTTTTCCTGGAAAAAGTACTCAATTGTTTTACTTGAGAAAAAGTACCAATACTGCAATTTAGCGGTTTGGCACCGCTGAAAATGGGCTAAAACATAATTGGCTATACTAAAAAAAAAACTCAGTTCTGTGTCAAACTCAGCAACAACATTTAAGACGAATACCCTGATCAGACTGATAAGGTATAACTACTATGAATGAGACGAATACCCTGATCAGACTGATAAGGTATAACTATGAATACCCTGATCAGACTGATAAGGTATAACTACTATGAATGCTGTAACTTGGATCTTATACTCCCTTATTGCTCATTGCCATTTGTGATGGTGTAACATTCGTATATTTCTCTGCAGACCTTGCAAACTGAATTTCCCCAAGGACCGTGTGTGTGTGTGTGTGTGTGTGTGTGTGTGTGTGTGTGTGTGTGTGTGTGTGTGTGTGTGTGTGGAGGGCAAGTGATGCTATGGTGGTGGAGCATCGTATATACGGTATAGTATATGAATAAATAGTTCCATATCATTCCTCTCCATTGTAGCTTGGGTTCATCTCTGTTTGTTTTCCCAGACAGACATGGTCGTTTTTTGTGCCTCTATACATACCAATGCATATACAGAAGGACAGCCTGCCAGACAACCTACACGGAGGTGCGTCTCCTCTACTCAATATCGTTACAGTTTTCTCCAGGGACTATCACCCCCCCTTCACTTCCCCTATTACCCCCCCCCCCACACACACACACACACACACACACACACACCACCTCACCCCATGCCCTACGGCGACATGCGCTCCACAATGGAAGAACGGAGTGGTTTGGGAAATGATGGCCATTTATAACTGCCTGACGCCACATATCAACTCCCCCCCCCCCCCCCCACGCCACACACGCATACACCACACCACCCACACATCCACCCACACACACACGCGCGCGCTCTGACAAGAGTTTTGGTGCTGGGGTGGGTGGAGAGATGAGGAGACTGGAGACAAAGCGAGAGCGCAACGCTTTCCGCTGGCTAATGTCACACAATTACCTCTTAACCGCACAGACAAGCACTGTGCAAACGCGCCCAAAGTGTGACATCACATCAGAACTGTCACAGGTGATCGAGTCGAGCTCGGCACCCGCGAGAGAGCTCGCTACCTGCTCGCTCGTCTATCTGTCTGTCACGCAGATGACTGTGTGTGTGTGTGTCACAGTGTGTGTGTGTGTGTGTGTGTGTGTGTGTGTGTGTGTGTGTGTGTGTGTGTGTGTGTGTGTGTGTTTGTGTGTGTGTGTGTGTGTGTACACTACAGTATGTGGGAACGAGGGAGTGATTTAAATTGATAACTGAATACAAATGTACACGTAACAGCGGTGTTCTGCTGTCATCATTCATGGTTGCTCAGCCCTCATTCAGGACGGACGGATGAATTATTTCCTTCAGTCAGACCTCCCTGGCTTCCCTGAACTGCCTGCCTTCCTGCAAGCAGGCAGGCAGGCAGGCAGGCAGGCAGGCAGGCAGGCAGGCAGGCAGGCAGGCAGACAGACAGAGTCTAACGGGTCAGAGGGCGGCCTGCATGGCACCCTCAGTTGCACATAAAAGTTTGCCCCCTCAGTTTAAGTCTTAAGTATATTGTTTTACTATTATGAAAATCGTGTGTGCCACCTCGCAATTATAAGCTGCTCAGTCATTTCATCCTGGAGGCCGAGCGAGCCTGCAGTATCAGGTTCAACGAGTATTGCAGAATCACGTTTCCATCATTTCCAACTTAACATCGTTCCCTACTAGCATATACAGTAGTTCCCGAAACCCGAGTATAGGCTGTTGCCAGTGTCAGTGTCAAGAAGGGACTAGTGAACAAGAGATCCACTATAAGTCATTTTACACTTGGTTGCATGCTGAAAATAGACGATCTTAGATAAAAGTGTAAAAACAGTCATTACTCACCCACCAAAATACACTAAGACAGACTAAATCAACAGTAGATTTAGTCGACTTAAAATCTTAGTCTAGTTTTAGTCGACTAAATATCATAACACTAAAACATTCCAGCTGGTGACTAAAATGTGACTGAAACTAAATTAAAACTATTGAAGAGACCCTGACTAAAACTAAAATCAAAATTTGCTGCCATGCAAAAACAACACTGGTGCCAGTCTACTCAAACTCATACACGTACTGTAAGTGAATGTGTAGTCCTGTGCACATTACATTGTACGTAACATTATGTACATCATGCGAGTCTATATATTTGAATGTGCATAAACCTGCATGTCCTGTCCTCATCTATATAGATGTGCATTTGGGTGCTCGCAAAATGTGTGTGTGTATGTGTGCGCGTGCGTGCGTGCGTGCAATGCATGTGTGTCAGTGCTCAAGCCTGTCACTTTGTGCAGGACGGGCTGTCACTTTCTTAATTGCCTGAGCGTGACCCCACCCTGCCTCCACGTCTACCTGGCTAATTACCGTGTCTTTTGGGCCGGGAGATTGAAATGAATCCAAGTCCATTCAAGCTTCACTGGCATGAGAAGTATATGAGGTTAGTGACATTGTCACACTGCAGTATATTAACGACACGGACTCTCTCAGTTTGTCCTTCTAATGATATTATATATACGCACATGCACGCACGCAAGCGGACACATACATGCGCACTCGCGCAAACTCACACACATACATGTGCACGCACAAGCGCACACGCAGTCACACACACAAACGAGCACACACACAAACGCACACACACACACGCACACACACATGCACACACGCGCGCACGCACGCGCACGCACACAAACTCAAACACCTACACACACACACACACACACACACACACACACACACACACACACACACACACACACACACACACACACACACACACACACACACACAGTCACAGTCACACACACAGTCACACACATACAAAGGAAAACATTTCAAACTTTCTGGTGTCTGACACGATTCCTGTGTTCTGACCTCTCTTTTTGCACTTTTTCTAAATCTCGGACGAGCAACAGCATATTGTCTTTAGTTGTCAGGTGAACACTACATGGATTCATATGAGCTACACAGCGGTGTGAAGGATTGAAGCCTTTAACCCATTCTGGTGTTAGCATCATGTTATGCTTTAGCTATTTAAAAATAGCAGATCTACAAGCTCATAGCGCGCCACCGAGTGGCGCGATACGAGCTTGTAGGTCTGCTATTTTTGAAAAATCGAAGAGCGACTGACATTTTTAGAATCTGATCTCGGATCAGAATGGGTTAATCAGACCAGTGTGTGTCCAGTGGAAACCTCATATGAATCTGATCTCAGGTCAGAATGGGTTAAGGAACGGCGCCGATCCAAACACCAGGACTCTGAATCACATATCTCTGCTGTCTGGAGGAAAGCTGCATCCAAAATGTTCATTTTTCAGGAAATTAAAAATATACACTTTTAAAGGAAATGAATAGCCTAAAACCTTATATTCTTTTAAACGATGCAATACTGCCTCATCAAAGTTGGTGTTGTGACTTTAGATATTGTCAATTACTTGCACGAGGAGGAGAGAGGTGGTGGAGTTAGCTGCTTTAGCAGACAGTTTGAGGGTCCAATGGAGTTAAGAGGTTTTGTCCAATGCGTTTTTTACTACTTTCCATTGGTTCAATAATATTTTCGAAACAACAAACAGACGTAAAGGGTGTTCAATAGCACCGATTCGTGATTTATGGGGGGGGGGGGGGGGGGGCAAAAACCTCCCGACAGTCATTTATTAGTCATTTATGGCTTTTACTATCACTTCCCAAACTTTCCTATTATACCTCTCACTTCCTTCAATGCCAAGGATAGAGAGAGAGAGAGAGAGAGAGAGAGGGAGGACATGAGCATGGCAGAGATTGAAGGCATGCTAATGACATGCTAATGTGATGCTAATGAGAGGAGGGAGGAGGCAGAGGGGGCAGGCGGGGGGTAAAGTTTGGTTAGAGAGCGGGCTGGCGAGACAGCGAGCGAATGGGCGACGCTTGGGTGAGCAGTGAGTAGGTTACCCACGATGCCATGCTGAGCAGGGGAACATTTAGCGGCGGAAAGAGGGCGAGAGTCGAGACGGAGGGAAGGAGAGAGAGAGAGAGAGACGGAGGCAAGGAGAAAAGGCCCTGTGGGCTAATGAATGCTGATTGATTCCCAAATTACATTTCACAACTTTGCAGTTCTTTCTATTATTCTCTCCTCATGCAGGTCCATCTCGGGCTATACCGTTCATCTTCATGTTAATTCTGTTGTGTTTCTTTTCTTCATTAACTGACTTTGCAGCCCATACAGGTCTACGGGCTTAACAGCCTGCATGTAGCAAAGTGAGACATCATTTAGGAAGGATCACAAAGTATCTTTAAGTTTGTGATTCCAGTGCCTTTACTCTATATTGCTGTTCAAATTCAATATGTTCTTTTCATTTTTCTTTCAACAAACAATATACTTGGTGGCTATAGCATGAAAATTACTCAATTACTATAAAACAAGAACGTTTAAAAACATTCAAATCTAGTTCTACGTGTATTTCAATCCTGCACCACCACCACGGCATGCCTCAAATGTATCTAGTTATGAAAACCGATATGTATACTGTAAACCGACATGTATACTGTAAACCGATATGTATACTGTAAGGGTCAAATGTATCTAGTTATGAAAACCGATATGTATACTGTAAGGGTCAAATGTATCTAGTTATGAAAACCGATATGTATACTGTAAGGGTCAAATGTATCTATGAAAACCGATATGTATACTGTAAGGTTACGATATGTATACTGCAAGGGTCAAATGTATCTGGTTATGAAAACCGATATGTACACATATCGGTTTGACCCTTACAGTATACATATCGGTTTGTGTAACACTTCAAAATAAGTGTTACACGCGATAAAACGTGGCAATGCGCGATAGATAGAATATAAGGGAACCAGCTGGTACTGTTAAACATTTTCACTGCATTTGAAGTGCGACTGTTTCTTCTTCTCCTACGCACCTGTCGCTTGTAGGCGTGAAAAAGCCTTGCTTTTTAGTTTTTTATTGTATCCAGTGATTAAAACGTGATCTAAGTCAGTCAAAAATTCTGGAGAGCAAATCAAGGAGCCCATCTAGAACACCCGAGTTAAACTGATTGCCCTTCAAATGCACAGAATTAGGTATTCAAATGATGTAAATTCCCCAAGAGAAATTGTGTGCGGGATGCAGACACTAGACAGGCATCTCTGCCGTTTCTCTCTCATTCCTTCTGGGAGGAATAAAGAGAATAGGCACACCAGTACTGCGTCCAGCCATGTCTCTGTTAGAAAGAGAAAGTTCATGGCCCGCAATTAGCCGTCTCATTAAAAAAAAAAGACTTATTGGTCAATGACCTGACAATAAATGTCAGGAAACTGGTTGCTCATTCAAATGGGATAGTTCACAGTTATTAGGTTCCGCTTATTATTAGTGCATTAATTTCTGACTGGCCATGTCACTGCTTATGGCAGGAAATGTCCTGAAATGTGGCTTGGTTTTATTATGGATATCAATGCAGTTATACTGCACTGCACTTGCTATTATTTGCCAGTGATTTTGAGGTCTGAGAGGAGGCCATTGTATTTCAGGGGTTCATATTTTAGAAGAATCGTGAAAATGTGGCGCAAATCTTGAACGTCATTGAGCATCACACAACTATACTACGTTAGTCTGACAGAGAAGAGATACACGTTGTAACGGTTGTAGTAATACCTTTTCTCCATTCGGCTGCTCCTATTCCTCTTCTAAGACGGGAGCCCTGTGAAGTATAAAATACCCAGTGTTAACTTAACTTCCTTGGACCATTGTTGAATTAACACTCGGAGGATTTTAGGGCTGAAAAATGGGGGCAAGTCTATCATTTCTGCCTCGACAAGAAACAGTGAGTATCTTCACTTGCACTGTTTATCCCATTTAGACCTGAGGACGATTCTACAAATGCCTTCTAAATCATGACAGTTTTCGGGAAAAACCCATGTTTCTATGTTAGTGGTGCAGTGCTCAACCTTTTTCATGCCAAGGACCCCCAAAAATATATGTAATTGGACGCCGACCCCCATGTGAAAATATGTTGTTCCAGGGACCCTCCCAGAAGCAAAGATTTGAGTTAAAAATGTTCGCTCTGAAAGAGGTTAGGTTTGTGACACATTTTCACTATTTAAAAAGAATAGCAGATCTACAAGCTCGTAGCATGGCACTCGGTGCCGCGCTATGAGTTGGTAGATCTGATATTTTTCAATAGCCAAAGTATAACATAATGCTTAAAACACCAAAAGGGGTTCCCGCCCAAAATAAGTGATATTCAGAATGGTGGCACAGGATCGACAGTGGTAAGCATGACACAGAGCAGAAGGTATAGGCAAAAGAGAAACTGAAGACAAATAAAACAAATAAAATTGTTAGATTGAGCTTCGATTCTGGCAGTAGACATACAGTATATGCACTCAAATGATCTCAAATCGTAATACTATTTGTGTTTAAGGAACCAGGGAGAAGAGCGTGTTTGTAAAACCATGGGGTTTTCTAAGGTAAATACGTCAGATGCGCGTGCGCGCGCACACACACACACACACACACACACACACACACACA